>NC_138213.1:15351897-15594194 GCF_964194415.1 Vipera berus
CCGGTGCTCATCTCCGTTTCAAAGCCGAAGAGTCAGCGTTTGTCTGTGGACGTCTCCATGGTCATGTGGCCGGCATGACTAGATGCCAAAGGCGCACAGAACGCTGTTACCTTCCCACCGTAGTGGTCCCTATTTTTCTACTTGCATTTTTACGTGCTTTCGAACTGCTAGGTTGGCAGAAGCTGGGACGAGTAACAGGCGCTCACTCTGTTACGTGGCACTCGTAACTCCAATTAACTACAGTTAATTGAACCATGTCCCAAACGTGCTTTTTCTTTGTTTTCCCTTGAAGGATGTTTCACTTCTCATTCAAGAAGCTTCTTCAGAAATGATCTAAAGGATTCCCTCGGCATTCTTTAGATCATGCCAAATAACTGAAAAGCATCCAGATCCCACCGGTTGCAAGGCCTTTTTATTAGTACAAATTAAATACGTTTTCAGCATCCAGGAGACAGAAGAAAAGGTACTTTTTCCATTGACCTCATGGTGTCCGAATAGCCACTTCGCCAGTTCTAACCTTCTGGTCAAGCCTCCTTCAACCTCCGCTGCATCTCCTTGGCGTGTTCGTGGCTCTTAGCTCGGTTGGCTTCATACTGGAAGGAAGGCAGGAAAGGAATCATAAATAAGCCCTGGCACCACATTTAAAACACAGCAAGCTTTCCTTATCATTCACGGAAGGAATACCTGTGACTTGAAAGAAAATTTATACCTGGCAAAACATAAGCAAGCAGAGAAAGGTAAAAAATTCTACTTCGGTCATTATTTGATTTCCATGTTTTGTGGAAACGTCTCAGTGAATGTGAGAACACCTGGTCCCAGTAGAGTCACTTGGTTGCCAGGTTTACTAAACTGACAAGCTTGATGAGATTATCAATATCCCCATTCCCAATTTTTTTACCTCTTTCTTTAGGCATTTCCTCATCGCTCTGTCAATATCATTGCAATGGCCAAAAAACTTCAAGAAAGAATGCTGGAAGGGAAAAGAAAAAGAACAATTGATGTTAAAAAAGGGGGGGGACATCTGAAATTATATTCTAGAATCTCTAGTGTTACTACTTCCTATGCCAACGGTGCATTTTTTTTAATTTGAGTATTCAGTTATCAAGCAAGGAGAGAAGCAAAATCAACCTCCAACATTAAATTATTTTTTTAAAATATGCATTTTTTATTTTATTTTTTAAATTTTATTCCAAGAAAATAATGGCGGTTGCTAAATTAAAAGGTCAATTGTTTCATCCTATTCTCTACAAAAGTGATATGCTGTTTGATCTATGTTGAATTTTCACTTTGATGCCATTAGTTGGCAAAGCTTGTTCTTGAGCTGCTAAAATAAAGCCTTCACTTTCTTTCTTTAATATGCCTGTTCTTAACCAGCTTCATGTGGGGGTTTTAGTGGCTTTCTCTTCCATATCCTTCAAGGGTTTCATTATAGTATTACTGCTATATTTTATTATAGTATTACAGCATGGCATCTGGCATGCTGGGGTCCATGGGGTTGCGAAGACTTGGACGTGACTTAGCGACTGAACAAAATTATAGTATAGTATTATAATACAACTAGTACTACTACTACTAATATCACTACTACTAATTTTAGTATAGTATTAACTACTACTAGCGTTATTAGCCACCTCACTTCAAAAGGTGCTGGGCAACTTAAATCTTCCAATACACAATTAAAAACATCAAAACAAAGAAAAGCCTGGGCAAAATCAGTCAAAACAAAAATTACAGAGGCTCCATTCAACCTTCAATATTGCCCTTCAAATCTGAGTCTTGGCACAAATCTAATAATTATCTGTATAACCTCCTTTCAATACACCTGTAACTAACTGGAAAGGGCACGTGGAACACGTAAATATGCTGCTTTGAGACTGAGGCGAATTCCTGATGGAGCTGAAAATGTTTCCTCAGTTGATACCGAGCTGGCAATACTCCAGATAAGTTGGGAGAAAATATCCAATGCATGACAAACAAATGATAGACATTATTCTTTCGGAAGCACACTGGTCATTTTTAAGTCAAATAAAAAGTAACGTGGGTTTTTTGTCAGATCTGGAGAGAGTAAAGAACTGCAATTTATTTGCAAGTGGTAAATCTTGTAACGTACAGGGAAAATGGGATTCCTATTCTATTGAAATATACTGTAGCTGATAAAGACGTTTAACCTAGGATCTGCAACTGAACAAATACCGGTAATTCCAGAGACTCAGGAAGGATTTTAGGGTTTTGGGGATATTGCCTATCCACCCTCCAGTCAAAGGACCTTTGACAAAAGAGCCATTTTTCGCCAATACAATACAGGAATTTGCTTTTTTAAAAAAAAAGATTTAAAAAAAAACTCAATGAGAATTTGGGAGTTCCTGAAGTATGTTTGACTCCTTTGTTTGGTTCAGAAGACAGAAGTCATTGAAAAGACAGGAAGCGGTTGGCAATTCTATGGCCTTCAGTCTGGATAGGCTAACATTTATGCATGCATTATCACAATGGAACACACAATTCATGGAAACAGAAGTTCTCTTCAGTTTCAACCAGCCTTAAACACCATTGGTACCAAGAACATAAAAGCCTAAGCAAAGCGTTCCTGTTGAGAATGGGAAGTATACAGAGGACAAAAGGCTTTATTTACAAAGGGAAGGATGAAGAAAGTGTGGTTTCATCCTCTCTTTTCCCTGGACCCTGCAAAAAATATTTTCTGTGGGAGGTAAATTACATATAATATTTCAAGCATGCTATCCTTTTCCCCCCAGTTCTGGGCATATCTCAGGATAATGGAATGCTATGGGCTTTGCTGGACCAGCTATTCCTAAAACTGATCCCAAACATGGTTGGGGGAAAAAATGGCCTTTAGTTCTTCTAACCCTGGATCACTGTCAGTGGTGTACTGGAAGAATTTCTACAGCAACCGAAAGGAATTTTTTTTTTTTGAGGCTGGATCTGTCTTTCCACCCCATGAAACAAAGGACTCTTAACACTCTAAGCTCCGTTCAGGTAAGAACAGAATCAAAGCTTCAAGGACTTCAGAAGGGTAATGACTTCCCACTACAGGTCTGGGGCAAATTTTGTTTATAAGCACAATAAAAGGTCATGCTGTTCAAGCAATAAAGAAGTTGTAACAGGGGAAGCTCTATTTGTAAATTATCGGTACACAAAGGAAGCAATTTCTTTTTAGTCACAGACATTCACCTTTTTTTAAGGGAACCCTAAGTACTTAAAACTTGGCCTTCACACGTTTATGTTGGTCTCTTGTCTTGTCAGTCTATCTATATCTCTGTTTATCTACAGTATCTATCTATCTATCTATCTATCTATCTATCTATCTATCTATCTATCTATCTATCTATCTATCTGCATATACACCAACACCCATAGTACATGAACTGGAATAATGTTAATATGTTGCAGCCAGTATGATATAACAGGCAGTCTTTCTCTCTTTAATCAAAGCTGTTTGTGTCCTTCTAACAAGTCAAAATACTATGTAATGAGGATCAACATAAACTGCTATTCTGTTCAGATATAATTACGGCTAATATTGTACCTAAAGATACCTAGTCTCCCAATGCACAAAAGGATTGTGGCTGTGCATGAATATTGATTCCGAGAAGGGCTGTCTTGCAATCAGGGACAGGCAAGGACGTTCCCACAGATGAAATCCTCCCAAGCTGGGAGGGGGGGCGGAAAAGCTCTTAATTATTGACTAAGGCATAATTAGGAAGAAGGAAGAAGCATCTCATTGCTCAAAGAGAAAAGCTGCAATCAATGAGACAGGCAAGGGAGACAATGCTGGACCATCAGAAAGGCTGAGCGCCAAAGAATTGAGGCCTTTGAACTATGGTGCTGAAGAAGACTCTTGCGAGTCCCTTGGACTGCGAGGCGATCAAACCGGTCAGTCTTAGAGGAGATCAACCCTGACTGCCAAGATCATGGCATCCGGCCCTCTCAATTCCTGGCAAATAGATGGGGAAGAAATGAAGGTAGTGACAGATTTTATTTTCCTGGGCTCCAAGATCACCGCAGATGGGAACTGCAGCCAAGAAATTAAAAGACCCTTGCTCCTGGGGAGGAAACCCATGGCAAATCTAGACAGCACACTAAAAAGCAGAGACATCACCCTGTCAACAAAAGTGCGTATGAGAAGGAAGGACTCACTGGAGAAGAGCCTAATGCTGGGAAAGGTGGAGGACAAGAGAAGAAGGGGATGACAGAGAAGGAGGTGGCTGGATGGAGTCACTGAAGCAGTAGGCGTGAGCTTAAAGGGACTCCAGAAGATGGTAGAGGACAGGAAGGCCTGGAGGAACATTGTCCATGGGTTCGTGATGGGTCGGACACGACTTCGCAGCTAACAACAACAACAAATTTATCTTCTCTGGAAATTTATTTAATTCTTCCTTTTTTCCCCACCCACCCCTCTATCTTATCCAAAATAGCTCATTGTTTCTCTTGCCTCTTTTTCAATTCATTATTATGCTCTGTGAAATAACCTCTGATAAAAGCTTTACAGGTCGCCCTGAACTTACAACAGTTCATTTAACGACCGTTCAAAGTTACAAGGGCACTGGAAAAAGTGACTTATGGCCATTTTTCACACTTCAAACTGTTGCGGCATCCCCATGGTCATGTGATCAGAATTCAGCCACTTGGCTAATCTGATTCACATTTATGACAGTCGCAGTGTCCCAGGGTCATGTGATCCCCTTTGGCAACCTTCCGATGAGCAAAGTCAATGGGGAAGCCAGATTCACTTAACACCCTTGTTACTAACGTAACAACTGCAGTGATTCACTTAACAACTATGGCAAGAAAGGTTGTAAAATGGGGCAAATTTCACTTAACACATGTCCCACCTAACAACCGAAATTTTGAGATCAATTGTGGTGGTCGTAAGTCAAGGACAACCTGTTTTTCCAAAAAAAAAACAACACCAAAAAACCTTTTCATTTCTTTTTCTAATCCTCTATTACTGCTTCAAAGACACAGTAAACAGCCATCTGGACCAGCTTCTGACAGTCCAGTAAGCCTGTCTCAATATAATCAGTCCCTTAAATGGACTGGTGGGAGCCCATTCTATGCTTTAAATAAGCGCTACTTAAATAAGCTCTTCTTTTAACTGGCTTTAATTTTTCTGCAGAAGGTTTCGACGGGCAAACCCAAATTTGTACATCGTTGAGAGTAGGGGGGAAAAACCTTCCTTTTTATTTATTTTATTTGCATCCCGCCTTTATGGTTTTTAGAAATAGCTCAAGGTGGCAAACATATCCAGCATACTTTCTTCCTTCTATTTTCCCCACAACATCCGAGGTGCATTAGGCTGAGGCAGAGTCCCTGTCCCACTCACTCACCTGGCTTTCATGGTTAAGGTGGTACTAGAACTCACTGCCTCCTAGTGAACGGCTGAAAGTGACCCAGCAAGCTTTCACGGCTAACCGCCTCTGGCTTTCTAGCCTGATGCCTTAACCGCTAGACCAGGCCTGATTTCGTAGACCTACTTATGCTCTCCGTCCACATTCGTTCCCAGGACAATGTCCATTTTCCTTACACCAGGGAACAATCTTAGCACCTAGGCCAGGGGTAGGCAACCTCGGCTCTTTTATGACTCCTGGACTTCAACTCCCAGAATTCCTGAGTCAGCTATGCTGGAAGTTGAAGTCCAGGAGTCATAAAAGAGCCGAGGTTGCCTACCCCTGATTCCTAGGCATTCTGGTGTGTAATAAAGGCAATAAAAACCAAGCTTTGTTATAAAGACATTCCTAGCGACATTCTGTGTGTGCTCTTGAAGCAGCAAGGAATGGGCAGAACTTCCTAGGAAAATTTAGCTATAACGTGGTGCAACCAGCAAATGTCAATCTCGTCTAAGAACAGGATCGCAAGATAAGCCTCTGATCTGTGGAGATGCAGCAGCGTTCTGGATTCTTTCAGAGCCTTACCTCCTTGTGGCACTTTTGAAGTTGGCGGATGACAATGTTGCACTCTTCAGTGTGTAGATGAGGTGACAAGTTCGGGTGCATCGCGAGTTAGGGACCACTCATCCAAAAGGGGAAAAGAAAAAAAAAACATAGGGTCTTCCTCCTGTCAATATTTGATATAAATCATGCTGAATGTCATGCCATCTTGTTCTGAACACATTTGTTGAGGAACAGCAACATTGTTGGAACCGAGACATGGCTGTAAAAGCATTTCCACGTGCAGTTGACTCAGCAGCATGTTCTACTAGCTTCCTGCCATATGAAGGGTACTCCTCAGTCTATTCCAAAGCAGTGGAAGAACTAGCCTATGGTCATTCAGGAAATACAGACAGGTTTCCAAATGGGGTTGATTTAAAGGGTGACCTAATCCAGCCAACCTTCTGGACAGTTTCAGAAAGTTGCTGAAACAACAGCTCTTCCTGGATACGTTCCAGCCAGCATTAACCACTAGAGTACAGTATGACAGGAACTGTCCAAGGTCCTGATATTTTTCTTTTAAAGACCACAAAAAACAAAGCCCTGCCCTTCCAGTAAGTTTTGCTACTGTAGACTGTGTCCTTTGAGATATTTGAACTACCTGGTACAGGATACAGCTACAAAAATCCCATAGAATAAGGTTGAAGAACCTTTAAAGTTGAGGGCCAGATTTGCTTGTAATCTTCCAAGCTTAGGAGAGTCCATCAAGTAAAGACTCCAAGTCTAGCTTGATAGACATGATAGTACTCTTCCAATATTTAAGGGTTTACCTCAAAGAAGAGGGGGTCAACCTGTTCTCCAAAGCACCCGAAGGCAGGACAAGTAGCAGAGAATGGAAACATATCAAGGAGAAATCCAACCTAGAATTAAGGAGAAATTCCCTGACAGTGAGAACAATTAACCAGTGGAACGACTTGCCGGCTTCTGCGCCTAAGGTGGAGCTAAATCTCATAGTCTCCTGTTTTCTCGCCTAATGCCTTAACCACTATACCAAACTGGCTCTTTATTCCTTTTTTATGCCATCTAATGCAGTGTTGGCAAGAAATAGAAAGAAAAAGAAAAAGCCTGGGGCCAAGTGATTGGACTACAGGGTCTGCAACTTTGTATTAAAAGAGAACTCACTCTCCACATTTCAAAAATTATTCCAAAATGCTTTGGACTTGGGCAAGCAGAAGTCCACTCTGTTATTTATTCTAAAAGCTCAACCTCTTCCAGGCTACCATGTGAAGCTGAAAAAGTGCTACTACTTTAAGAATCTCTAACTCTAATGAATGGATTTTTAAAAAAAAACAGTGGCATTTTGTTCAGCACAAAAAAAGGGTCACTTTTAACGAAGAGCTAAAGGATGCTAAGCTTGAGTGAGGTCTAAGGCAGGGGTAGGCAACCTCGGCTCTTTTATGACTCATGGACTTCAACTCCCAGAATTCCTGAGTCAGGAATTCCTGACTCAGGAATTCTGGGAGTTGAAGTCCATGAGTCATAAAAGAGCCGAGGTTGCCTACCCCTGGTCTAGGGCATTCTTTAGAGCCGTAGTGGCACAGTGGCTAGAATGCAGTATTGCAGGCTAACTCTGCTCATTGCCAGGAGTTCGATCCTGACTTAGTTCCATGTTGACTGAGTCTTCCGTCCCGCCAAGGTCAGTAAAATGAGGACCCAGATTGTTGGAGGCAATATGCTGACTGTAAACCTCTTAGAGAGAGCTGTAGAGCACTAGGGAGCGGTATATAATTTTAAGAGCTATGGTTATCCTTTCCTAATAATGCCCAGCCCTATTAGTAACTGATAGAAAGGTGACTCCATGGATTGCAATCTCCATCTAAGGTTCGTGTGTCTATGTATGCACATAAAAGGCATGCAGAGAGTTGCAGGCTGCTCCTACTTGTTTGGAAGCAAAATTTATGGATAAAAACTGTTGATCGGAGGGATATCAATAACGCAGAACTGTAGCTCTGCAGCAAATAAAAAACACAAAGACAGCATGAACGCTGGAGAAATAGAGCAAAGAGAAATAGCTATTAAAAACATTGAGCTTACATGATGAAGTTGCAAAGCTGTTACTATGCGGAAAGTGATAAGGAGAAATTCCATTTCTTACATGGCTCTAGTATGTTTCCAAGATTGGCACATCTTTGATGAGCAACTCGCCGAGATGTCGATTAAATGATTTACTGGAAAGGAAATGGTTGTGTGGGCTTGTTCCTTGTTAATGGATTGCAGGATTAGTAAATCGGTTAGTCAAACTCATAAATAACTCAAAGTTAAACTTAGAGCTTTCCTTATTATTTGATTCAAGGGTAGCTGAACCTACATGGAAATCTACTTTTCTTCTGCTTTCTAAAACAACAACAACAACAACAACAACAACCAGGAAGCAAATACAACCTTGGCTTCTTGTCTCTGTCTCTAATTGGAGAGTAGAAAACCTGTTTGTTTTGGTGAAACTGCCTTTGAGTTTGGAAAGCATGTCGTAGATGCTCTTATAAAATAGGTGCCATCATGGAGATTAATCAGTTCGCAAACAGGCATGACACAAGTGGTATCGTTCCCTTTCATCTTTTCTAATTTCTTACTCGAGATGTTATCCCAATGCAGATCTTCCTTTCCTTCTAGGCAGGTGGATCCAGTTCTAAATGAAGTGTGGAAACCTTTTAACAACCCAAAATTTATTCATCCCTGAGGTGGATCATCTGAACTGGTTTGTCCGATGAGTCTGAACAATCTAAGATAACTTCCTATGTTCCATATATGATTGAAGCTTCTTGCAAAGGACAACTGCATTCTTCCCATAGTGGCATCACAACCGAGTTACAGAGTTGGAAGGGACCCTGGAGGTCCTCTAGTCTAATCCCATGCTCAAGCAGGAGGTCCTATACCATTTTGGACAAATGGCTGTCCAATCTCTTAAAAACCTCCAGGGATAGAGTATCCACGACTTCTGAAGGCAAACCATTCCACTGATTAATTGTCCTCACTGTTGGAAATTTCTCCTTAGTTCTAGGACGTGTCTCTCCTTAATGAGTTTCCATTCATTGCTTTTTCTCTTAACTTCTGGTGCTTTAGAGAATAGCTTGACACCCTGTTCTTTTGAGGCAGCCCCCCCCAATATTGGAACACTGCTATTGTGTCACTCCTAGTCTTTCTCTTCATTAAACTAGACATACCCAATTCCAGCAACCGCTCTTTATATGTTTTAGCCTCCAGCCCCGATCATCTTTGTTGCTCTTCTCTCCACTCTTTCTAGAGCCTCAACATCTTTTTTGTGTTGTAGTGATCAAAACTGGATGCAATATTCCAACTGTGGTCTTATCAAGGGATTATAATGAGTTAAGTAAGGAAACAATGCCTTGATTTACACTCAAATATTGAACAGCTCTATTTTCCACAGCCAGATTCCACTGTCATGCCTGCCTGCAAGGAGAACAAAAAGCCAGCCTTGGAAAACTTACTTAAACTGATGACAGCCAACAACAGAGGGTTTCAAAAGACTCCCCACTTTCTTTCTCCCAACTTAATGCAGGATGTTGAACCAACTTAATGCAGGATGACCTTGATCAGCTATCGTATCAACGGAAGGCTGAGCCAGGCTTTGGATTCGGTTCCAAACTGTTGTTTTGAAGCCTGCCCTTTGTGTGTGTGTGTGTGTGTGTGTGTGTGTGTGTGTGTGTGTGTGAGAGAGAGAGAGAGAGAGAGAGAGAGAGAGAGAGAGAGAGAGAGAGAGAGACTATAACCTCTGTCTGCAATGTACTTGACAACAGGTTCCAATGGCATTCTTTTTTTAAAAAATGGCAGTTGGATGCAACCCAGAGCTTTCATTTATAAATGGGCCCCTTGCCTGAAATAGAATGCAAATCTTAACTGGGATAATAGCATCCTGGATTGGGAGGGATAGGAGCAGAGAACCGAGCTTCACTCCTAGTGATGACATAAATATATCCATTCAATTTTCTTGCCAACTGTAAGGAAGATAATTGCCATTGCATTCTTCTGACTTTTGGTGTGTTTTTTTTACTTCCAGTCTAGCCTGCAGACTTGAAATTATCTGATAATCTCCCATCCAAGTACAAACCATGCCCAATTCTGCTTAGCTTTAAAGCTGAAAGGTCCGGCTATCCATTAAGGGCATTTCCCAACTTGTCTCACATGTCTATGGATTATGGCTGTTAAAATTGCAGCACCTGCAGAATATTACATTGGGAGCATTTGAGCTGCTTTTGAGCCAACTGGCAAGAGTTTTTCCTTCTGCTTTTAGGGGCGAGGACGTCATTTATCCAGTAAAAGGAGTTCTTTGTGTGTAGGAAACAATGATAGCCATTCTCTGGGGAGAAAATCACTTCTCTGCTTATTCTTTTTTTTGTTTTATTGTCATCACACCTGGACTGGAAGTTTATTCAATGTGGCTGAGCTGTGCTGTATTCATCTCAGTTTACCTCACGAACAAATTAATACAAAAATAGCCACAAGGTGGCGATGCAGCAAGCAGAATAGATTATCCAGGGCCATTTTTTAAAAGTATTAATATGTACAACTGTGTAAGAATAATAATTCTATTTAAGAGGCTTAAAAAGCCAGTTGTCCTGTTTTATACATATACACATTTTTGTAAGGATTATTTGATCCCTAATAAAGTGGTACCATATTAAGAACTTTATGTTCAGCTATAGCATAAGACTATTTATGGCCTAAATTATGTGTCAAAAATGACATATTCATACAGTCTTCCATACAGTGTGCTACACAGAGTAATCAGGGTTGTCCCCCAGAATATATGATTCCTTCATTATTAGTAAGCATCTTAGTGAAAAATGTCTTTCTAATTCACAACTGAGATAAAACACTAATATGATTCAAATGATGCATGAAATCTACTTCTAGATTTGCAGGAAACAATGAAAATAGAAAATCACAGTAATAAAGAGTGCTTTTCCTTCAATTTATTTGGTGGTTAACACTATTTCTAGTGCTGCTACAAAGTTGTCTATTAACAATGAAAGTAAAGAAATCTACTCAGTAATTTGAAAACTAAAGCTGCTTTTCTTACGTTGTTTGTTAAGAAGTGAAGTTAGATAAAATGGCATTGCCTTAGGAATCTAATTTACAGAGCCAAACCATCCTATTCACAGACTATTTAATTGCAGTAGTAATGGCTGTTCACATTACAGGTCCGGTTCTTTCTAAAATCTACCTAAGGACTGCAAGGATTAGGTAAAGGTAAAGGTTCCCCCGCACATGCGTGCTAGTCGTTTCCGCCTCTAGGGGCCGGTGCTCATCTCCGTTTCAAAGCCAAAGAGCCAGCGCTTGTCCAAGGACGTCTCCGTGATCATGTGGCCGGCATGACTAGACGCCAAAGGTGCACGGAACGCTGTTACCTTCCCACTGTAGTGGTTCCTATTTTTCTACTTGCATTTTTACGTGCTTTCGAACTGCTAGGTTGGCAGAAGCTGGGACGAGTAACAGGCGCTCACTCTGTTACGCGGCACTCAGGATTCGACCCGCCAAACTGCTGACCTTCTGATCGACAAGCTCAGCGTCCTAACCCACTGAGCCACTGCGTCCCCTCTGCAAGGATTAGCTATAAGCAAAGTGTGTAGAGGTCTTTGCTTAATGGCCAGGTGCTTAGTGACCCTTCAAAATTACAACGGACACCAGAAGGTATCACCCCAATGGTCATATGTCGCATTTTGGGGTTTTGGCAACTGGCTCTCCTTTACAGCCAATTACAGTGTTCCATGGTTATGTGATGCAATTCACAACATTCCAACAAAAACACCACAGAAATGCATTGACTCGCTTAACAGCCATGGCATTCTGCCACAAAAAGTTTGTAAAATTGGGTTAGTCACATGGGTGCCTCGACTTATGATCATCATGACTTACAACCTTTGTGACTTACACTGGAAATTCTGGGCTCCATTACAGCTATTAGTCAAGGACCAACTGTATATGTTATGAAAAACAGTTTTTTTTCCTTCTGAGTAAGAATGAATAGGATCACATTGCAAATCCATTTGTGTTGGTGAATGGCAAGCAGATTTAAAGTTCCTTCAATCCAAGTTTATTCTGTTTAATATCTGGTGCCTGAAAGATGCATCATGGTCTTAATATTACTAAAACAGATGGATATAATGCCTAACGTGCTTTGTTCTGCAATTTCATATATAGTATCTTCCGTTGATTTATGTATATTCCCACCTTTCATTTAAAGGGTGCCTTCTAAAGCACGGGTGTCAAACTCACAACGTCACATGACATATCATGACATATCACGACTTTTTTCCATTGCCAGCAATGGGGTGGGCGTGGTTTTGCCATGACGCATCCGGCCTGCAGGCTGGCAGTTTGACATCCCTGTTCTAAAGTATAACAACAATACATTACACTAATGAGCCAAACAATACTTAAATATCAAAACAATTGTTGTATTAGTTCAGCTTTCAAAATATACAATGATCAACATAGCTTACAACTGGGTCACAAACTCAGAAAACAGAAGACTGCTTTTAAAATCATTTATGCTACTGGAAGAATAAATTATTGAAATTTTAGAGTCTGGCTCTCAAAGTCTGTCTAAGCATCTGACATCCATGTATGACTGTCTGAAAATACAGCAAGGTGATCACCCAGGACAGATGGAGAATATCTTACTTAGAGGAGAATACCCCTAAAGGCTACACTTATTTAAAATTTTACCCTCTGGTATTATTTAATACTTATGGCTGACGGACTGCATGCAGTCAGGTCCACAAAAGCTCAGTGACAAATATGTCCAACTACCCAACTTGATCCACTTATTAATAAATTAATCACTAAACATAAAGTCAGCAGTATCTAAATCCAATTAGCACTTAACTGCATTATTTCTTTTTAAGCAGTGATTGTGGTCATTTAAATTAGAATTATTTAAAACAAATATCTTTATCTTCCTAGAAGACCATTTGCTCTACCCAAAACTTTTTTTTTTTACTTTAATCAATGAAGGTATACAGTGATCTTCAACTTTCTCTTAAACTCTGCATTCCTTAATATATATTTCGAGGATAAGCAATCTGATGCTCTCAAGGAATCCCCCAATTGCTAGCTAGGTTATGACTGAGGATGATGGGAGTCATAATGCAAAATTTTAGAACATTTATTCAAATAGAACAGACGCACACACGATATAATTTAATTGCATAACTTCATTATATAAATATATATATATAAAGAAATCATTGCTATTTCTCCTCTCCCTCGCATTTACCTCCCACACCTGCATTTACACTTCGGCTCCCCCACCGCTTTTCATCTCTATTTAACAGTTAGTAAAAATGACTTAACGCTGAAACAGAAAACTAAAATATCTTACCAGGAAGTGCATAACCCGGAAGCGAACGTCTCTGCATCCGGAAGTTATTCTCGGATAACCTCTAGTCTAGTGAGTCACATGCCGAGGT
The DNA here is from genome assembly GCF_964194415.1 of Vipera berus. Lineage (NCBI taxonomy): Eukaryota > Metazoa > Chordata > Lepidosauria > Squamata > Viperidae > Vipera > Vipera berus. The sequence goes on from NC_138213.1 coordinate 15,365,270, forward strand.
TTCTACTCTCTCTCTCTCTCTCTCTCTCTCTCTCTCTCTCTCTCTCTCACCCCCCCGCCCCCCCGCAAATCGAGCGCAAGGACCACAGCGGAGGTGGAGACTTCTAGAGCGTGACACAAGCAGGAATGTCGCCGCCTTGGGGAGGAGTCGCGTTGTGATTGGCTGATTGGGTGCGGAGGAGGCGGCCGATTGGGCAATTTGAAAGGGTGGGACTATTCAGTCCCGAGGCGGCGATTGGGTGAATTCGAATGGGTGAGCGGGGGGGGGGTTCGGGCGGCAAATGTCCTGAGGAGAAAGACAAAAAATGGCCCAGAAGCGGCGGCTGCGGAACAGCGGCGGGCAGGATCCCCCGTCGAAGTGAGTTGGGCGTGAGCAGCAACGGGAGGAAGGACTGCCACGAATCCCGAGAGGGCTGGCGCCTTTTCTTTCCTGTACTGTCTGTCTGTGTGTGTGTGTTTCGTTCGTGTGTTCTCGTCCTCACAACGACCCTGCGAGGTCGGCCTGCGCCGGCACGGAGAGTAAAGCGGCGAGGGTGGGTGGCTTCTTTCTACGTGGGGTGACTTTCTCTCCAGCTGTCGTGTGTGGGAGAGAGACGTGGAAATGCGGGGGGCAGGACCTGGGTAGCAGAAGGACCCTGCGTGGATGGGAGACCACCAGGAAATCCCAGGCTTGACGGGGATGCTGAACGATGTTCTGAGAGGAGGCAGTGAAAAATAGAATAATAACTTTATTGTCATTTTGAATGTACGCTAATCGGCATACATTGAAAAGAAATAAACTTTGCAAAAAAAATTAATCCCAAAATTGAAATTGTGCTCACCTCATTATATCAAGAAAACTATTGCCTATCAATATCTTAAAATTACTGTTAAGTTCTACAATTGCGTTCTTGTAGTGTAAATAGAAACGTACATTCTGTGCTGTGATATTTGTAATGGTATAGATGTCTTTTATTAGTCTTGCTTTCGATACAGGTATGTGTCTTCAAGTTGTCTTGTATATATCAATTTAGGATGAGATGTCCAGAGTCCTCGTTGTGAAAGTCCCATACAGCACAAGACTTGCCACTTGTTATGAACCTTTTTTCTATTTTCATTGTCCACTATCTGCACTGTACTGTATAGAATTAAAATGCAATTCTTTGAAGAACAAAATTCCTATCTTCATTTTGGAGGGTCTTCATCATGGATGAAACAGTAGCGGAATATATTAGAAGAACTGTGCTGCGAATACCACGTTCAGAAACATCCAAAATGCTGACTTCATGGGGCTTTCTGTCCGAGACTCAACTTCAGTCTTTAAAAATTCATCATTTTAAGGAAAACTTGTCTCAAGCAGTTGTTGAACTTTGTGAGGTAAGAGCAAAGTACAAATGCTTTTATGTCATCTCTTTGAAAAATATATTAATATATATTATAACAGAGCTTCCCTTTTTATTATGATAAAGATGTAATTATCTGGAAAATACGGAATTGCATATGTTTACAGCTGCTCTTAATAAGATTATGTTCATAGGACACACTGAGCAGCTATCCTCATTTTAACCTAATGTTTATGCAAAGTCATCCTAAGTTAGTCATTTAGTCTGAACTGATAGAGTGGATAAAAACAATTTTCCTGAAGTAGACAGGTAATATATAACAATCTTTTGAAGTCCATAAAATAATGTAAAGTGGAACCTCATTTTTAAAGACTAACTGCAATGAGTGTATTCTTAATGTTTGCAACATAGATTGTGAGCGTACATTATTTCAGTGTCATTCACATAATGTCTAATACAATTCTGATTCATTTCACTCAAAAATTTATTAGATTGAGACAAGTTCAGTGACATTCCTCTGTTCTATGTTTAACTGGTTTAATGTCTTATAATATTCAATATTGTTCCAATCTCAATAATATTGTATTAATATAATTGTAATATTGTTCATAACTCTTTGTCTTAAAGGAGAACCAGGCAACTATCAAAGATGCAGCAGAGTTAGACTTAATTTGTAAGTAGAATCTTTAGTTTAAAGAGAGAGGGGGGGGGGAAGAGTAAACAGTTGTGTTTTTTTTCTTTAGTCTAGATCAATTATATTATAAACTAAGTTCATTTGATGGGATTGATATGTATCTTTTATGTGATACAATTTTAAAAGCAGTTTTACTTTTTTTAAAAATACAAGATTATTGTTTTCACTGCACAATATTCCATTGTAAATGTAATGTTTTGGAAGAAGATGGAAGGGACTTCTCCAATCCATAGTTGGTAATTAAATTAATCAAACAATCCCCCCCAAAATTGTTACTGCAATTTAAAATCTAAATTCTTAATAGAAAAAAGAAATCACTTATTTATTCAGAGATAATGCATTGAGGTTTGCTTAGTCCCATATAATAATAGGATTTCAAGGTATTTGATACTGGCATTTTATATAGTTCATAGTCTGAATATGAATTTTTAGCTAACTAAGGAGATAGTTCCCTTGGGTTTAATTTTGATTTGTAGCTTGTTCACTTTTTTTAAAAAAACTGCATCATCTCTAATAATCTTGCGACCTGAAAACACATACTTTAATCTTCTGTTGGATGTTACAAAACTTATTTATAAGGAAGTATGGACTGTAACGAGTAAAGAATATAAATTAGCTCCCATTAATGTGAAAATTAGCTAAATGTTAAAAATCGTAATACTGATATTCCTGAAATTCCTTTTATTGGGAGAGGGGCTTTCTCACGATACCCTTGGAATTTTTATTACTATATTATTAAATTAGTAGCCGCTCAGTTTGTGATGGGTTTTTTTTAGACAACTACACCTATCAAGACAAAAAGAACTGGATTGCTTACCAAATGAGTAGAAAAGGTAAGTACTCACAACTTACCTTTGGTTATTCTAAAAATAATTGACATGGTTTGAATATATGTTTTGAATTAATATAGTAGAACTCTTTCCATTATGTTATTTTGAAACCTTTACAGTTAGAACAATTAGAGATTTTCTTAACTGAAATAATCACATTATCATTAGTATGTTTGATTCATTAACCTTTTATTCTTTAGTTAAATTGATATGAAATGACTTAAATGCTAAAAAATGGAGTGAATGTCCTTCATTTACATGTATAGCTTCCTTTTAGTGATTTCTATTGCTCCTGAGAACCAATGTGGTCTCAGGTTTTGGTTTAAAATTAGGAAGACAGATTTCAAATTCATCTTCAGCCAGTCACATACATATAGTCCTCATCGTATGGTCACAACTGAGCCCAAAATTTCATTTTTCATACTAAGTGAGACAGTTGTTAAGTGAGTTTTCCCCATTTTGCGACCTCTCTTGCCACAGTTGAGCTAGTAACAGGATTGTTAAGTGATTCTGGCTTCCCCTTTGATTTTGCTTGTCAGAAAGTCACAAAAGATGATCACATGACTCCGGGACACTGCAACCATCATAAATACGAACTAATTGCCAAGTGTCTGTATTTTGATCACGTGACCATGGGGATGCTGCAATGGTTGCATGAAAAATGATCATAAATCACTTTCCAATGCTGTTGTAACATTGAACACTCACTAAATGAATGTTATAAGTCGAGGACTGCTAGTACTCTCAGTCCAACTTACTTCACAGGTTTTGGGAAGATACAATGGATACTTTTTCCCAAAGTTTTTAGAAAACTATCTTCTGGGAAATAAGGGAATATAAATCAAATAAATATATATGATGATGATATTAAACTGGGGGAAAAATGCATTAGCCCAAAGAAAATGTGAGTTTAAAAACCACCTAAAATCAGACACTTTTTCCTATTAATAAAACTGCGTAGAGGCTTGTGTTTAGTCTTACGGCCAAAGGATAAAAGAAGCTTGTGCTGCAGTTGCCTTGCTATTAATCCCACTTGTATTGATATATTTCAGTTGTGGTGGCTTGCTTGTTCTAAAGCAGGGGTCCCCAAGCCTCGGACTGTAGCCCACTACTGCATTGTTTGGAACCAAGCCACAGAAGCGGCAGGCAGGCATCTGGGCACATCCCCACTTGTATGGCCAGCTGCCAAGCGCATGCTCATGTGCTTCATTTGCAAGGGTGCGTGTGGCCATCACCACGTAAATGGAGCTGTGCAAGCGCTTGCTGGCCACTCAACATGGAATCATCTCCTCTCTCTTCCCCCCCCCCCCCGCTGGTCCGCAAAGCCAAAAACCTTGGGGAACTCAGTTCTAAAGCAAAATCAGTTGTTTGATACTTCAAAGATTGAAATATTAGCTATGTCATCCATCAATATTGACAGTTTTGGAGGCCCGTCAGAAATGTGCAGTGATCTAAAACATCTAGAAATCATCAAGTTGGTGAAAGTTGATTTGTATAAACATGAATGGTCTTGAATCACCTTTAACAATGTTAAAAGTAACGGAAAATTATATAGCCTTCAGTGTAAAAGTAACTTGACCTTATTTTGTATAAAATATGTGTGTGTGTTAAACGAAACCCATTTTAACATCTTTTATTATTTGCAGATAGTGAAGATTCGGTTATTTTTAGCTGGGCAAATTTCAAAAAGAAATTTAGATACACTCTGCTATCTGTTTTGAAAAATGTAAGAATAATTCATGAAAGTATTTACTCTCTAAATTTTAAGAGATTATACTTAACCTATTCTACTAAATCATTTAAGTGTAAAACAATTTGAAATTAAAAACACCTTTGTTTTTATTTAGGAGTGATTCTTCTGAACTGGCTATTCCACTTGATCATGATATTCAGAAGCTAATCACCTATGAAATGTAGCATATATCATTCTGTATGTGAACTAAAATAACTGATATTGTAAAAATAATTTAACTGTTCACTATAACTATATTAGTTGGACGAGTTGGCTTAGCATTTCTGCTTAAACAGTTGCATAAGACATAAACAGGAGTGCATATATTATTTAAACTAAAAGCAAACCCACTATGGCTTTGTGTTCTATGTAAGCTAGGCTGTTGTGTTTGTTTTGTCTGTAATGCACATGTGAGAAACAGTTATGTCTTATTTACTTTTGCAATATTTTACTATGGTTTAAACAAGCCACTGTAATTTTTCCTTTCTCTTTACATCAGACCACTATCAGCTTTAAAGAATATGAAGACAATGCAGTATGGATTCGAATTGCATGGGGAACACTGTATACAAGGCCTAATCAATACAAGCCAACCTATGTAGTTTACCATTCACAAACCCCTTACGTCTTTATATCCAATTCTAGACTTAAGAGTAATACATCTTTGCTTTTTCAGGTAAATGTGCTTTGCATTTATCTTGATTTTCTTTCAGGTCATTTTTTGATGCAACAAGAATCAATTGATATTTTGGTTTTCTGAACTAACGTATAATGTATACATGCTTAAATATAATAATTGTAAATTGGGGAGTTGGGAAGAACAATACCTTTCAGTTTCAATTAAAAATTGCCTCCATTTTCATTTCAAGGCCCTGTTGGCTGCTACCAGTTACAAAGACATCCATGAAATGGGTCTCCGAAGCCATTGCTTAGACTCTCTTAAAGTTATTTTGCTTAAAAGATTTTGCCAGGTGAGCTTTTTCTCTATTCTAAGACAAAAGTTGGGTTTTTGTTTTGTTTTAGGACTGTTTCTAAGCTTTCCAATATGGTGAATGTGACTTCAAAGAGATCACATTGCATTTCTACAAAGCTGGACAGTAACCCAACAAGGTAAATTTTAACCCTGTGGATGTAATTAAAGTTTCACCTTTTGCTTTTTGAAAAATCCTTCAAGTCTCAATCAGTAGCATAACAATATATTAAATGTTTATACTTCTATTATTCCAATTTTAGTAACTGATGCACATTATTTTTTAGTTTTAGCAAGCAGCAGAGCACATGTACAACTTCATATGTTATTCTTGAAGAGGGAATTCCAACATGTATGTGCAATGGAGAGCCATGTGTACTCCCTTGTTTCTACCTTCTCAACTTCTGCCCTGCTGCTAGTTAAAAAGTTTTTAGTGGTTACTATAAGTATTTAGCAAAATGCATAATTTTTTTCCTAAATTTAGAATTATATGTATCTGGAATAAGATTGAGAACTGAGAAAAAAGTGGATTTGCAGATAACAAAACCAATGAGTGTAAGGTCACTCTATGGGTCTTGCACATTTTGAAATTCCATATTTGGTCATGAGGTACAGAGATTAATGTATAAACTAACTCACACATTTACTTTTTAAAAAAAGAAAGTTGCTGCACGTAGTTTTTTTTAAAAAAATATTTCTAAAAATCACTCGTACAAGAAAATGTTCCAACTTAACATTTTGGAATTATTTTTCTGTTCCTTATTTATTTTTTAAAACTTTCAGACATATCTCCCTCGACCTCTACAAGAAAAAAACAGTGCCCTGGAAAACGGTATTTAAGCTAACTTGTTAATTTATTTTAAATCAAAATGATTCCTTTAAATTAGAGTTTGATGGACCATGCTCTGTGCACGGCCATCCCTATGGAACTGCCCTGGCCTCTACTAAGCATGTATCTTATATGTCTAACCGGGGGGGGGGGTTCAGTTTTCCCATGGGCTGATTTCTTAACATTTTGGTATGTGGGAGCAAATGGAATGTAGAGCAATATTGCAGTTTATGCTATGCATGCTTTCAGTACATTGACGTGTTTTTAACTTTTTTCCAGTTGATCCAAGGATAATTCTTGAAGATAAACTTGAAAAGGAGAGAATTCAGAAAGTTAATCAGGAAACCTTTGGTGATAGCCCTCAACCAAAGTTGGAATGTGCAAAATACAAGGTTAATTTCTGCTTTACATAGACATTGGCAATGTTTATTTTAGCCTACTTATACTTACATTCTGCAGATTCTATGAATATTCCAATTTTCTGTTCTTAATTAAATTGATTTCCTCTGAGCCACTTACAGTATTAATGTCAAAAAATTAAAGTAAAACTCAGGTAATACAACTATAATCAAACATTCCTATGTACCTGGTTGGCACATAACAGCTGATTATACAAAGGCCTTCCTGGTCACAACCTACACTTGCTGTTCAAACAGGAGCATCGATCCCCTCTCAAATTGTAAGATTTTGTCCCTGGATTCAGTCAGCTGCTGAATCACTCAACCATATTGTATTGGTAGGATTGATCTAAGCCTATTTCTCCCTATCCAAGCCCTAACTAAGTAACCACAATGGGACCTCCATTGCATCTCCTGCTCAGCCAGGATAAAGACATGTTGTTAGGTATTACCATTGTTGTGGAAAAAATCCAACGGAAAAGACAAGAGACAGCAACACAAAACAATAATTCTTTAAGATTCAGAGGTTTATTTTGCTAATAATTTGGAACATAACATAATAACATATCATCACTTACATTAACAACCCATTGCAATGAGGACCATATGGTATAGCAAACTCCAATAGGACAGCTATAGGCCAATGGCAAATCAATCAGGTCCAGTCCCAACCCTTTATACCCGTTCTCGTTCGAAGACTGTAGTCAGATGATCCGCTAACTTTTGCTGACTTTTTACTGACCTCCTGCTGACTTTTGCTGAACATAACTTTCCACGTATACCCGTGTACATTGGAACCCGCATCCATCAGCTACTTTCAGTTCCTCTTCCCATGGTTACAATACTTATGTTCCAAATATACATAGAACTATCTACTTTGCAACTTCATATTGCACAAAGCTCAGCAGATTACAAATAATACGTCCGTATTGTGAAACAGTATAAAGTTCGAGTTAAAGCTTTGTTTTAAATCACTACTGGGCCTATCTCAGGTTTGCTCCGGCCTCACATGACATTGCACATATCGGAGCAGTTTTGCCATTGCCGGCAATGGGGTGGGTGTGGCTTCCGGATGATGCATCCAGCCCACGGGCCAGCAGTTTGACACCCTTGCACTACAGTGTGAAATCTTCATCAATGAAGATTATGGGCCGTAATCTGCACCGGTCTTTCTCAACCTCGACAGCTTGAAGATGTATGGACTTCAACTCCCAGAATTCCCCAGCCAGTGAGGTTGAGAGACACTGATCTACAAGCTGACAGTGTAAATTGTTTTATATATGTCTTGATCTTCTCAATCTTTAAGACTTTTAATACAATCAATAACAATGCTGAATAAATTAGTGTATTTAAAGTTCTGCTTGTTTTAGGTTGTATATTAGAACTAGATATTTCTTCCACTAGAGGGCACCCTTTGATTTTTTTCATGTGCATATTTCTTAAGTTATATTTAATATTGTAATAATAAATTGTTCTAGAATAAAATAGTTGCAGCACATAAAATGAACTCTGAATAGATGCCAAGAAACCTTTGTTAATCAAATTAACTTTGCAATTATTGTTTTGAAGAAAAAAATGTAATTTTGGGGAATGTTGACAAGATTTATGTAAGAATAATACATTTTAAAATGACTTTATAATGAAGCGGTTAAGATATTTGAACTGGATCAGGTCAGGAAAATTGAGGTTCACGTTCCCCTTTTATCATAGAAATCACAGGTGATTTTAGGGTCTTTTTTTTGTGCATCCTAATTCACAAGATTGCTATGGGGATCAAACTGAGATAACAAAATATGTTAGGCTGTCTAGCATGTCGGGCCAAAGATGAAGGGAAGTACATTTAGGGAATTATGGCATAAATATGATTTATTATATTGTTTGTTAGATATATATCTCTCTCAAAGGCTATTTCTGTGGGGATTTTCCTGCATTTTATCCAATCGTATGAATTAGTTTTGGCTTAGAAAAGGGCTGGCCCAAAGTCATCCAGTGACTTTTCATGGCTTGACAAGGATTCTGATGTGAATCTCCCTGGTCTAGGCCAGAACCATAACAGTCATACCACATTGATCTATTTACAGTTCCTGGGTTTTTTGTTGTTATCAATTACAGCTTGAAACCATGCTTAAAAGTGAAGAAATAAGCATCTTGAATACTGATGAGCCATTTAGATGTACGATCAAGTTTTCTAGTCCTCATCTTCTAGAAGCCCTTAAGTCTCTAGGGCCTTCTGGTAAGTATTGCAATTATGTTAGAACCTAAAAGCCACTATTATATAATATTTTTACAGAATAAAAACTGCCTATAAAACCAGTGATTCATAGGCCTTTCCATAATGATGGAAACTATTCATTTGAGTTCCTTGCCAACCAAATTAAACTCTATTTAAAAAACTAGTGTGGGGGTGGCTGGGCTCATCTTAATTATGCATCTGATGAAATAAACTTACCATATTCAAATGCAGATATTTGAATTCTGTAATAGTTGGTTCATTCTAATATAAATTAATAAGGGAAAAGTCCATTTTAAGCTGCTCACTACCTTAGCCTCTTTCTAAATTTCCAATGTGAATGAGCAACTTTAATGCTTGCAGAATCTATTTTCCTTCTGGATGGAGATCATATGTGAGTTCTTCTATTTTTATTTTGCATCTTGCCAAAATCTCACGAGACTTAAACAACTTTTAGGCAAGAAAGCATGGTAACTGAAAATGTCACGTTGCCAACCCTTGTGTGAAACAGATTTTGACACCAAACTGTTGTGTCATGCTGTTACATATGGATTTATGCAATGTTATTAAAAGACACCGAATTTCTGAACTGCCAGGTTTACTTACAGATATAAATTATCATATTATTGATTTTTATGTATTTTTTATACTAGGAATAGCAGATGCTCCTCTTTCACCACTACTCACCTGCATCACTCGAAAAGGCAGGAATTATTTTAAAGTCAAAGAGAAAAAAGATGATCTTTCACAAACCAATAATACCTTTCAGGTAAGTTAAAGAACAAACATTTCTTTGCTGAGACACATATGGACTCCCCGCTCCCAAGCTCTGCATCTTTCATATCACTGTATGGCTTGCAGAAAAATATACTTTATAAGTTGGAAGGATAAGACACTCCCGGCGTTATAACCAGTAAACTCTTCATACACATGCCACGTTCTTCTGACGCAAACCATACAAGAAAGGTTTTTACAATACTGGTGAAAAAGAAATTGAATAATTCACAGCATTATGTTTGTGAGATTTTGTAAACAATTATCAGTGAAGGTTTGTGTATTCTTACCATGTAATTAATAAAAACAATGCAAATTTTACCAATGCCCAATCACTATTGTCTAATTAAAAATGAAATGTTAATCTGTTGTATATAATCTAGTTATTTTAATTGCTTGCTTTGGAGAGGTTGCTGTGAAGACAGAATGCACTCTATACAAACATTGACAATAAATGTTCATTTATACTAAATTGAATTTTAAACATAAACTTTTAGTGAATCACATATATTTTTAATAGTATGGCTTTTTATATGTACTTGGATGTCCATGAATATAAGTCATATCCTGCAGAAGACTGTTAACAAATGTCAGGGTTCTTTTTAACAATGCAGATAACTATTTTAAGAGGTTTTTTTTCTTCTCATACTTTGTAAACATAAATAAAGCTATACAATTAGTTTCATTGTATTACTGTTACTTTATTCCAAGTTTATCCTGCTGCTTGAGCTCAGTGTAGCTTATCAGTTTTGCCTTAACCATCATTTAATCTGTAGTTGCAAATATTGCACTAAATCAAATTGTTCCATGGTTTATTATATTGTGCAAGCCCCTTCTTACTCAAAGATTATTTGAACTTAATTGAATGCAACATCTGAAAAATTAGTCAAATGTATTATAAACTACTGGGCTTTTTTGTTATTCTCTGAAATGGGAATAGTCAAGCTTGGCTTGAAATGTTAGCGTATAAACATCATGAATCATGTTAACTTTATGATTCTATATATAGAACTTGTTAGATAAAATTGGTTGCAGTTGCATTCCAGTTGATTTTGTTGTCATCCCAACTCTACTCCAAGTAAAGACTGCAGGATCATAAAAAGGCAAGTTTGTAGTTTGAAATGTTTACCTTTTGGGTTTATCCTATTACCCCGCTTTTGCTCTAAAATTAATAGGATTGTCAACTTACAAGGGATTCTCCTGTGTTTGGAATCTGGAATTTATAAAGGCATAGAATCGTGGAAAATCTAAGGGAGGGATAGCTAAAATAATTGTCCTTGGAAAGGACAAAATGGATATTTAATTTTGCAGCAAAGGCAGCCTGATTTTAAAACTGGCAGGCAAACCTATCAGCAGTCTTGACCTGCCTATAAAGATATTTTTTTTTACTTACATTTTATGCACATAATTAAGTCTGTGAAATTAGATCTTATTATCTGAAATAATTGGGCGTTTCTGGTTTTTGTTTACCTCCAGTTTGTAGCCTGGATCCCGGACTGGGCTACCCTAAGTTGATGGTGTGAAACCTGCCAGTCAGAAGACAAAACATTAGAGCAGGGGTGTGCAACCTTAACAACTTTTAAGACACGTGGACTTCAGCTGGCTGAGGAATTCTGGGAGCTGAAGTCCACGAGTCTTCAAAGTTGTCAAGGTTGCACAGCCCTGCTCTAATGTTTCATGTCAATGTCACAGGCGCCTGACAACATTAGAAACGAGCATTTCAGCAGCTGACTCTGTGCGTTCACCCCAGAAACCCGCAAAATTAAAAAGCCCGCTCCTCGACGAGAACCAAACAGTCGCGCTAGGTCAGGGGTAGGCAACCTCGGCTCTTTTATGACTCGTGGACTTCAACTCCCAGAATTCCTGAGCCAGCTTGGCTCAGCTTGGAAACCTCTTCCTTTCCCCTCAGCTTGGCTGGCTCAGGAATTCTGGGAGTTGAAGTCCACGAGTCATAAAAGAGCCGAGGTTGCCTAGCCCTGCGCTAGGTGAATAAAGGGGCGGCCTCATGAAACCGGGACTAATCGAAAAGACGAATGAATGAATCGCAGCCCGGAATTCGGTCCGCGGCCTCGTCCCACGTGACTTCGAGCCGACGAAAAGGGGCGGGATCTCCTTTCCGAGGGCGGGGCTGGCGCCGCTCTTTCCCACGCATCCCTCATGAATATGGAAATCGGCGTCTCTCCATATTCATGAGCTGCCCCACCGGAAGTGCCCGGCCGGTTGGTTTGGGAACGGCCGCGAGGAACATGGCGGCGGCCGCTCCTCCTCCTCCTCCTCCTCCTCTTCAGCCGCAGCGCCCGCCTCAGCGCGGGGTCCCCGGCCTGGGTCTCGGGCGTCCCCGCCGCCCGGCACCCCGCGAGGTCCGCCAGCGGCCGGCCAGCCCGCGGGAGCTGGTCACGCCCTCGGTGACGGAGCTGTCTCGGGCCGTCCGCAGCAACATCTTGTGCACGGTGCCCGGCTGCGGCAAGGTGCTGCCCAACCCGCCAGCGCTGAGCATGCACCTCAGCAAGGCCCACCGCCTGCAGCAGGTGAGCCCCCCCCCGTCTCCTTCTCCCCTCTCATGTCTCCTTCCCCCCTCCCTCTCCTTCCCCCCCCGGCCCCCCCGTCTCCTTTGCCCCCGGTCTCCTCCCCCCCATGTCTCCTTTCCCCCAACCCCCTCTCCTTCTTTCCCCTCCGGTCTCCTCCTTCCCCGTCTCCCCCCCCCCTGTAAACCTCCTCTTCCCCCTTTCTAAATGGGCCGCGCCCCAAATCTTCTCGGCCAGGTCTCTCTTTACAACGCGCCCCCCTCTCCAGCTTTTCTGGCCAGTCTCCTTTGCCAATTCCCTCCCCCCGCCGCCCAAATATCTCCCTCCCTTCCCCTCGGGCAGGGGTAGGCAACCTTGGCTCTTTTATGACTGGTGGACTTCAACTCCCAGAATTCCTCAGCCAGCCACGCTGAGGGGAAAAGGAGAGGCTTCCAAGCTGAGCCAGGCTGGCTCAGGGATTCTGGGAGTTGAAGTCCACCAGTCATCAAAGAGCCAAGGTTCCTCACCCCTGCCATAGGAGATAACGCTAGAGCAGAGGTCTTCAAGCTTGGCCCTTTTAAAACTGGTGGACTTCAACTCCCAGAATTCCTGAGCCAGCCCTGCTGAGGGGAAAGGGAGAGGTTTCCAAGCTGAGCCAGGCTGGCTGAGGAATTCTGGGAGTTGAAGTCCCCGAGTCATAAAAGAGCCAAGGTTGGCTACCCCTGGCCTAGGCCTAGGCCGCTTTATGACTCGTGGACTTCAACTCCCATAATTCCTGAGCCAGCCACGCTGAGGGGAAAGGGAGAGGTTTCCAAGCTGAGCCAGGCTGGCTGAGGAATTCTGGGAGTTGAAGTCCACAAGTCATCAAAGAGCCAAGGTGGCCTTACCCCTGCCATAGGAGATAACGCTAGAGCAGAGGTCTTCAAGCTTGGCCCTTTTAAAACTTGTGGAGTTCAACTCCCAGAATTCCTCAGCCAGCCACGCTGAGGGGAAAGGGAGAGGTTTCCAAGCTGAACCATCCTGGCTCAGGAATTCTGGGAGTTGAAGTCCACGAGTCATAAAAGAGCCAAGGTTGCCTACCCCTGCCCTTGGGCCTCCCTTCCAGTCAGGGTGTCTTAAAAGTTGGTTTGTTTGTTTGTTTTTCCTTCTCAGCCACCTCTTCCCACTGTTGACAATTGGGAAGGACCCCCCCCCCAAAAAAAAGACTGTGTTTATTTAGCATATATGGCATGCTTGTGTGGTTCTAATTCGTTGTGTATGAACAAGGAAAATGGATGCGTAGTCTGCTGCTTCTTATGATGGTCTGAGGGGATTTTAATGCAGGTCAACCTATGACCAAACTATCTGTTGCTAAGTGAGACAGTTGCTAGCTGAGTTTTGCCCCGTTTTACGACCTTTCTTGCCACAGTTGTTAAGTGAATCGCTGAATCTGGCTTCCCCCGTTAACTTTGCTTGTCAGAAGGTTCAGTCAATCAGAATAGAGCTGGAAGGGATCTTGGAGGTCTTCTAGTCCAACCCCTTGCTCAAGCAGGAGAACCTGTAGCGTTTCAGACAGGTGGCTGTCCTGTCTGACCACAGGAAAGGCAGTCTGATTTTAAAACTGGCAGGCAAACCTATCAGCAGTCTTGACTCCAAAATGTGCAACAGTTGAAAAAAAATAAGGCCTTTGTTGACTTTGGAATTATGCTTCAGACACTGCCTCCAGGGCTTTTTCTTGCTAACATATTTACTTTGGACCGTCCCATTAGTTCTTCATACTGTTGGCTTCTGATTTTTGGTTTTGTTTGAATCATTTTAGGCTTCCCTTAACAAAACTAGTGTGTTGGGCAAGGATCAAAAGGACCGTGTGGTGTCTTGAATGTTCGTACAGTTCACAGTAATCTGATGTGTAGTGTGATGTGTTTCCAAACAGCAGCAACAATTAAATTTGTTGAGGCATCTTCAGAAGATTTGACAAATAGGATTCTTGATTTATATTGCCATTCAGGGATTTGTCTTTCTTAAAGTTGGGACATAAACATGATGTCAATAATTCCCCCTTCGTAAGTGTGAAAAACAGTCTTAAGACACTTTTTTTTCAGTGCTGTTGTAACTTTGAAAGGTCAGTAAATGAGCTGTTGTAAGTCAAGGATTACCTGTAACCCAAAATTCAGTTTACCTTCCACCTGCTTCTTAATTCTAAAATGTGTGTTTCTTTTTAATAACGTCTGCCACTTCAGGATGGAAAAGTATATCCTGCAATGAGGAAAGATTTGAAAACGCTACAGAAATACTACTGCTGTCCAATTGAAGGTTGTCCTAGAGGACCCGAAAGGCCGTTTTCACAGTTTTCTCTTGTAAGGCAGGTATGGAACATAACTAGATTATTTAAAGATAAATTAATGGAAATTACAGTGAGTGGAATGTCATGTCAAAAAGTTATTTTTTTCTGAATTATAGTTTTTTATGTGAAAACATATATGTATAACAAATCTTGTATGTCAGTGCAAGATCTAATTCTAAATAAAGTCCTTGTTATGGGATTAGCATGTAGAATAAGAGTGAACTTGATTCAAATAAATGAACATGCAGCAGAGGCATGAATAGCCCAGAAAGTTAATTTTCTCAACTGTAGCATCTTTTGAAATCTAAATTTGTAGGGTGGCAGTGAAGGAACTTGATATTAAATAAGTTACTTTTTCTTTTCCTTTGGTTATCCCAAACCTAAAGATTTGTTCTTCTATTCCAATTATTTTGTGGCATATAAGTAAAACTGTTAAATCCTAAAGTATCTGTGCTGCATCATTCAAAACGGAACACAGAATTACAGTTAATTATAGTAAACAAGTTTGCCTGTTAGGAAATAGGCCTAATCAAAGTTGGGGCATCTGATTGGTAAACTCTACTTTTAGTACTCAACATCTCCAGGTAGGGTCTAGAAAGAGTTCAGTCTTAAAACTGGGGGAAAAAATCTGATAGTAATTTGAGAATGCTAAAAGATGATGCCACTCATTGGTTGTAAGTTGCTTCTCTGTATCCCTACAATTACCCTAATGTTTGGTTGTTTCAGCACTTCATGAAAATGCATGCTGAAAAGAAGCATAAATGTGACAAATGTACCAATTCGTACGGCACTATATGGGATTTAAAGCGCCATATTTTGGACTGTGGCAAGACTTTCCAGTGTACTTGTGGCTGTCCATATGCTAGTAGGACAGCATTGTTATCTCACATTTATCGGACACAACATGAGATCCCGGTTGAACACAGGTATGGCAGCATTTTCCAAATATCTCCTGCACATGGACATATTAGTTTGTGGGGTTTAGCATTTGGGGGAAGAGTTTTGGCATTGGTAAACGCCAGCAATGGCCCCTCTGTTCTTGGTTTCACAACTGCTCATAACACAGTGGCCTGTATTTTTCTTGGCCTTACATCTGTGCATCCCTTGTCAGATAGGCTGCCACTAGCAAAATCTTTAAATTCTCTTAATTTAAAAGATTTTGCTGCACAATGCTGTGTGTTGTTTTCCTGTTTCCTAGAAGTGCAAATGCGAACCATCGCTTGTTTCACCCAAATAGTTAGCCCCGTGGGCTTTTGAATGTTGCATGAATTAGAGCAGGGCTCTTCCAACTTGGCCCTTTTATGACTTGTGGACTTCAACTCCCAGAATTCCTCAGCCAGGCAAGTTTGAAGACCCCTGCTTTATTGTAAGGTTACATTAACAGAGTCTTGCAAGTCTGGAAGTTCCTTTCTCCCCTGTCCCCAGCTAAGAAAATAGGGAGGATCTACCACACCCACATTTCTGTTGAGGGCCTTTTACCTGACTGTTCCCTTGACTCTGGCTCTTCTCGCTGTGTCCTAAGGTCATTCCCACATACTATTAAAGCTATGAATTATATGCTTTTGTTTTCCTAAAGTCCTCCTCTCGGATGGGAAGCAGTGGGCAGACTGTTCTGCAGTCCAGTAGCATTTCTCACGATTTATTAATGTTTACAGGGACCCGCCCAGCAAGAAAAGGAAAACTGAAACTTCACTTTCTAACTGCCTGCTGGAAGAAAAAACAACAAGCAAGGTCTCCGCCAACATCTGCCACAGCAGATGTGCCAGCACGGAGGATTTGGAGACCTCTGAAACCAAGTCTACGGCTTCTTTGGACGACCCCAACCAATCTTACGCTATTCAGCAAACGCAAGCACAGCCCAAAAGTGCACCCAAGTTTCTCCTGCCTAAGCCGAAAGTGGGTGTGGTTAAGCTCCCTGTAATGCAGCTGACTCAGTTGCCCATCTTGGTGCCGGCACCGAACTCTTCTGTAAAGCCTGTGATGGTGGCTGTGGACGAGAGAGGTTCTCTTATGAGTACTGTTCAGTTGATGCCGCTGCCAGTCAGAATTATGATACCTGCCCTGGAGGCTGAAACGCTGGCATTGAAAAACCCCTCAGCCCTTTCCAGAACCAAAACTGCTGATGGGACTAAGCCAGTTAGCACCGGCATCCAGGTGAATTTAAGCAAAGCTACTCCCCATAATCCAGTCCAGGATCTAGAAGCTCTGTGCTATAAAAATGGAATCTGTTCCACAAACGTTCAGACTGACCTATCTTACATTTCCCAAAACTTTGTGCCTTCGGCAGCTTGGCCTCCCGATTCCTCGGTGTCCTCATGTTCTCAGACAGACCTGACTTTCAGTTCCCAAATGTTGCTTCCGGTTAGCGTGGAGACACAAACCCTGTTACCCAGCTTGAAGCTGACTTCCTCCATAGCTGCTCAGACAGATGTGCTTGCTCATGCTTGCTTTCAACCCTGTGGGATTTCTCGGGAGACTCAGACCAGTAAATCCCAAAAAGGGATCGATGAGAACGTGCACATGGACCAGACTGTCGCATGCAGCAGTCTTTTCAGCAGCGTTAATGCCGCATTTCCCAATTCAAACCCAATGACTCATCCCGACGGCTCCTTGATGGCAGCCAACCTGGGTCAGAATATGCTACCGCAAGGAAACTGCAAAACTTTGACCCCAGACACAAAGTGTGAGCCGATGCTCGGCTTCAGCCCACCAACAAACGGTATGCTTCCCCAGCAAATTATGACAGACAATCAGACGCAAACCATGGAGCTACTGAATGACCTGGAAACGATTTTTTCAAATAACTCAGCAGGTCACTCATTGGATAACCGGAGTCTTTTAACAGATACTCACTCCAACCCTGACATTCCCCTAAGTTCCGTCCCTACCCAGAATGCAGGGATAGATTTTGACATTGAGGAATTCTTTACAGCCTCCAACATCCAAACTCAAACCGAAGAGGCTGAATTTGGCAACTTGAACTCCGTGCCGGCCTTGGAGTCCCTAGACATTGAAACCCAAACAGATTTATTTTCAGACCACGCTACCCAATCCTACGCCTCTCGGAGTAATTCTAATTTCCTAGGCTTAGAAATGTTTGATACGCAGACCCAGACAGACTTAAATTTCTTCCTGGACACTCCCTACCTGCCTCTGGGGAACATCTTGAAGCCCTCTGCTTTTTTGATGAGCGCCGACTCTTCCAATACAGAAACCCAAACAGAAGTGAGATGTCCTGACAGCGAGATCTCCGATCATATGTCAGAGAGCAAAGTCCAGCTGAACAGTGCTGAAACGCAAACCATAGACAGCTGTCTTGATACTCTAGGCAGTTTATTTCTCACCAGCAACGAGACTCAGACTGTTGTGGATGATTTCCTTTTGGCTGACTTGGCCTGGAATACGATGGAGTCACAGTTTAGTTCCGTAGAGACACAAACCTGCGCAGAATTGTGCTCCTTGCTTCAGGGGTCCAACAAAGCAAGCTGTTGAATGCTGTTCTCACACTGCAGCATTTGGAAGGTTAAGTTATAAGGGGAAAGAAAACGTGACTGGGGTTAGGCTCTGCTGAGTGTAACTAACTGTAAAGCCTTGGTTTACAGACCGTGTCAGATTGCAAAGCACTTTCACTGTTGTGTATTGTGACTAATTTAAGCCCTGTTACATATGGTTACAGTTGTACGTTATGTTTGGACACTTTATAAGGCTTCTGCTACTTGCCTCTGCTATCCTGAATGAATGTGCACAAACCCACAGTTCTCCTCTCATCGGCTTTAATCATGTCCGACATCTGACCTTGATACTGATGCTAAAGCTGCTTTTTTTTTGAGAATTAATATGACTTCTGAGTAAACATAATGCCCCAAGTTTTAACTCTGTAACTTTTCCTTTTTGTTGTTTTTCTGCATATACTGGTGTCAGTTGCCCCTGCTTATAAGAAGCTTATATCTTAGAGGTCTCCAGGAAGTCCTATGAATTCAGTCTTCAGCATATTGATCTGTTACAGTTGACCAGTTCTGCAACCATGTCAGTTCCAGTGTTATTAAACGTAATTTTCTAAGAAAAGCCAAAGTTTATGAACCAGATTTTCTTTAACTTTTGTTTGTGTATTTCTCACTATCAGAAAATTAATAAGATTGTCTTATAGACACTAAGCCGACAAGATGTCACACAGTTCATGTTTGGAGTAAGGTGCAGCTTGCCATTAAGAAAACAATAAGTATTTGTAGCCAGATTTAAAAAACAAAATCTCTCCTGTGTATTCTCAGTTGATATCACAGTTATGGAATTGAACTCAGTAGTTCCAAAACCTCTATCACGTACAGAAAATAAGCAGAGGAATGTATGCAGAAATGAAAAAGGAATCATCTAAAGGGAGACTATGAAATTCCTTTTCAAAATGCATTTTGAATTTAACAAGTCTTCAAAGTTTCTGATTTAAACATAATCTGGGGTTGTCCAAGTCTGTTTCTTGTTCACCCTTATTTCTGCGGGACTTAATTGTTTCCAATTCTACACACTGCTTCTAGAGACAGATATGTCAGCTAATATTAAAATAGCTGTTTCCAAAACACTGATTTAAGACAATCGTTTAGAAAGCCAAGAGCAGGTTTACAGTTCAACCAAGTCATTTGGCACATCTACAGATACTGCAGGAGAACAATCTTATCAAAGGCCAAGTGACTTAACAGTCATCTTTACCAAAGATCTCAACATACTATTGGACTGCATTGGTGAGGGTGAGTAAATTCATTTTCTGTTGAGCACTGGATTCTCCGAGCACCATTGTAGTTTTCCAAGGGCCAAAAGTGTGTGGTTTTATTGATTCTAGCTGTTAGGCAAAATGAACTGCTTGGTGTGTTTCAATGGGGGGGGGTGTCTGCACAAAGTTTGGTTTAGGAGCAGGGTTTTATTAAAGAGAAATATTTCATTAAATTTCTTCAGGCCTTAATTCTCTCTAAAGTTTCTGTAGTTAGTAAGATTGGTTATCTTTTTGAGGGTATGCCTTGGAGGAGGATTCTGGGCCGTTGAATTGCTTATCTCATTATTCAAGATGAAGAATAGCAGCTCGGTAAAAAGTCCCATATGCTGCAATTTGCAACTGTGTGGCTCACCCTCCAAAGGACGTTTTACATGTGGTAGAAATGAAGGATTCAAATGAGACATAGATTTGTCAAAATGCCCGAGAGCAGAAACCACATTAGTCCATAAACACAGTATATTCGTATGCGTACACATGTATGACATACAAATTGCTTTTAGCAAAGAGTAATTGCCTATACAAGGAAGTGTTCATATACTTTTGTATTTCACAAGGAAGAAGCATTTATGGTTTTACTGTAGATTTGGGAGAACATCGGGACGTACAACAACATTTCTAATCCTGCTAAAGCCTCAAGCTGACTTGTGCCTACAAGCTAGTGCAGTCTGCTTATAGAAGTATATAGCCCAATAGTTAGAATTCAGAATGCAATGCGCTTGCTGCACATTTGATAGAAGTATAACAGCCTCTCTGGGTCTGCATAATGTGTCTGTGTCTCAATACACCGAAACATTTGTGCATTAATCTAAGTACATTTACAAAGGTTTTGCTCAAATGCTATCCTGTTATTTAAAAGTAGCAGCACTGATTCAGTGGAGGTCATGTTGATGTATAAGCTGTTCCTTGATGGTGGTTTTAAGGAACTATTTAACAGAAATAAAGATTTTCTGGAAGTGACCAATATTGGCTTTTGTGCCCTCGTGGATCCTTTCCAGCTGCTGTGCCAATCAACCCGTGTGTTTATTCTTAAGGTTGAGGAAAAGGGAAAGTTTCATTCTTCTGTGTTCATTGCGCTAGACTTGAAATCTATATGTCTACAGTATGTAGTCTATGACTATGTAGTCACGAGTCTCGTGTATAGATTTACATATTGTCTAATTTTGGGCTGTCTTGCTTTCTTGCAATAAGTAACCCAAGATGATTTGGTAAAAAAGATGAATCGTTTTTTTTAAAAATAGTTGAGACTCATCCTTTGAAGTGGGTTGGCAATGTGATCTTCCAGATGTTGCTGGATTGCAGCTTTTATTAGCCCCCTCTATTAGCCAGGCAGGTTAGAACTGAAGGGAGTTGTGTAAGCTTTGGAGATCATACATTACCAGCACCTCTTTTGCAAAGGTACTAGGAAGAAATGCTCAGTTTGTTCCAAAAATGGGTGTCTTCCATCACTTGACGCAGTCTGTCGCTCATATAGTTTTTCTTATAAAAGAACATTATCCTTATGTGTGACTAATAAGAATTTATTGAAGGGAGTTTGGTATCTTAGCTTCTGATTCAGCCTTTAATTTTGTAGTTGTGGGATCATTTCTAGCCATCTCCCGGTCTTATCTGCCAGTGAGAAATATCCTAAACCTTAAAGAAGTCAGGATGGTTATACAGGTATTTGGTAAGATCCAGGCAAGCTTAACTTGGTTTAATGGCATATTATCAAGATAGTTTCAGGAAGATAAATGTCTGCATCTATAAGCAGACACCTGTCCTGAATTGAATTTTTGTATCATAGGTCATTGTCCCTTTTTTCTGAGCTGTTTTTCAATCAAGCCACCAAGCCTTTAACAAAAAGAAATAATAATTTGCATTCAATTTATAGTTGACAAAAAGGCGCTAAGTCTCTCTTAACTATTCCTTTGAAACACCTGCTGATGGTTATGATATTAATCCTAGTTACAGTTTTGAGATAAAAGGCCTATTTTCCTACTGATATTCCTGTATTACAGTGGTTTTGTTTGCATCACTTGGTTCAATACATGTACATTCCATGTAATAAAGACACCTTTTATCTGCTCCTAAATTTAAGATTTTAAGGGATCTAGTTCTGTTTCAATGCACCATCAGAATTTATTAGGGCTAAAACCCTAATTTAATCTTTAGACATCAAACATGAATGCAGTCCTACAGGTTGCTCATTAAATATGAATGCAGTCTTACAAGTTGTTATCCACATACAGCTGTAGCAAGTAACAATTGCAAGTATCTACATGAGAAATATTTGAATGAGAAATTTTGGGACTTCCTTTCTCATTGGAAGAAAGTTGTCTAGATATTCCTTTGCCAGAGATCTGTCTCATATCTAAAGACAGGGCTTCACAGTTAATATTTAAAATGTTGTAGGGCAACTCTACTGAAAGATGTGGAAAAGCAGCTTCTGGAGCTGGTTGGAAGGAGTTGGAGAAGTGACGTGAGAAATGAAAGTGAAGCAAGAAGTAAAAACCAGCATCCTAATGGATGCAGAAAGTAATTTTACATATTTTGGCATGAGAAAATAACGTTTTTGGCTCAGAAGAGTCCTCTGAATTTGCTGCAGGATGCAGGATGCAATTCATTACTGTTGCGTCCACTCAGAAGGGGCCGATGGGTTCTTTCCATTGGTTTGGAAAGTTGCCACAAGAGTTTTATTTATTATCATTATTTGTTCATTAAAGGTTTATGCCACTCATCTCCCCTACCAGGTGACTCCAGGTGTCTTACAAGTTATAAAAGGGGTAAAATATAATTAAAATATTAAAAAAACATTAAAGCTACAGAAATTAAAATATCATTAAACTCTGTACCCTAACCGCAACAGAGAGCTAAGAGAGGGATGGGGCAGGAATGAGGGTCCTCTTGCCCCCTCTGCGACCTTCAGCAAGCAAGTTTTAAGGGCCAGGTATAGCCTCTGTTTTGATTCTACACCTGAAGTCACCTATAATGCATATCCGATTAAATCTTTTTGTACCGTCCTTTGCTTTTATGAAAATTGACTAGGATGCGATTCTGAGTAAGCAGGCCAGCTCTGGAGGAAGTACTGCAGAGGCCTTTGCTGAAGCTCACGTCTGAATGCACTTCTATACAAACACCCATCAGCTTAGAAAGCTGGTTTGTTGGAAAACGGGTTTAACAGCTAGCTTTCCATAGACAGGGAGTTATTTAGAGGGAGGAGCATTTCCTCTACGGGAGCACCCCTCTGGGATCTGAAATCTAACCTGAAGTCTAATCAGACACTCTGTTGCGCAATGCCTGTCAAGTGTGCATTCCCACCCATTGTTAATAACTGCCTGAGAAATGATGGGTCCATCCGGTTTATCTGCTAGAAATGAAATTTATTCTATCGGCAAGTAACTTTTTTTGTGGGGGAGGGGGAGAGAAACTGGCTGTTGGAAGTGGAGGAAGGGAGAAAGTGATAGAAAATTGAAAATAAAAATTGTGATTTCTTTTATGGCGAGTTTTGAGCTCTTGCTGATTGTTCAAAGAGGTTACTGCATATTATTATTATTATTATTATTATTATTATTATTATTATTATTATTATTATTATTATTATTATATTATATTATTATTATTATTATTATATTATTATTATTATTATTACTATTATTATTATTATTATTATTATTATTATTATTATTATTATTATTATTATTATTATTATTCACTCCTGCTGCCTTTCTGCCAAGTTTGGGGCTCTCATGCTAGTCTTCTTTTACTTTGGGGCTAGAAAAAATGTGTACTTTTCCGTTCCCGAAGATCAGACAGGATTGTTAACTGTTGCATCTGTCTGTTAAAATTGGAGGAGCTTTTGAGGGTTTGTTTTTTGTTTGTTTGTGGGTTTTTTTTGAGGGGGGTACATTAGATACAGGCACATTCATCTGCAGGCAGTTAAATCAAGATGAATTGCAAAAAGAAAGCAAACCATGCAAATATCTGATATTTCAATGCTTCTGCCCAGGGTACGAGCGCGGAGTTTCCTCTGACGCGCTTCCCTCCGCAAAATTGTTAATCTGAACATGGGCTGTGCATTGGAGGTTCACCTGCTTGTATGCAGCGTATGACATTGCAGATAGGTTAAGTAGCCCTAAATGAAACTGACCGAGGAGGTGGTCCGCTTATAGGTGATGAAAACGCACATTTTCCCAACAAATAAAAATGTGGCTGTAATAAGATACCAAAGTTTTCCTGCCTTTCTTGAAAGAGCAATTGCTATTCGCTAGCACTTGTTTTTGTTTGTTGTGTTGTATGTTTCTTTCTGTAGCAAAGAAAAGAGTGATTGGCAATAGAAAGAGAATTAAAACACACAGGGAAGGAGACGATCTGTGCACTTATTTGCCAGTCCCTAGTAAATGGATTGGAGAGAGTAGTGGCCCCTGCATTCAGGGGGGCCGAATTCTGTATAGATGTAATAGAACAGAGGTGTATAACCTTAGCAACTTTTAAGACCTGTGGACTTCCTATTGCCAGAATTCCCCAGCCAGCCATGGGGATACTTGAGAATTCGCATGTTAACTAGAGATTTGGGGAGATACAATTCCAATAGGTACATTTAGAAAATACCATGTTAAGGAAGATGATTTAAATACCACATTGATAAATTGTTTCTGGAGAAAATGATTTATCATTATGCTCTTCAGTAAAAAAAATGTTTTAGATCCAGTTCTACATACAAATAAAAATGACCAAATAAAATATCACCAAGAAGTTTAATTTTCTAGGTTAATAATTCAAAGGGTGTGCACTGTAAACCAGCTTTTTATTTTCCACCTTTAAACAGCATCCTCTTAAAAATACAAATGCTTGGAATATTTTATCAATTGGCACATTTATCACTTGCATAAAACATTTCATGTATGCTTAACTCCTATACTTATATTGTGTTAATTATGTAATCTAGACCCCAATATTTTTATACCAGTATATGATTTGGTTGGTCTATTAAGCAAAAATATCAACAGAAACACTTACAAATCTGTACAGTCTGACTAAATTAAATACATTTAATTTGTTAAAAAATAATTAGATTATGACCAATTACAAGTGGTGGCATTTTAAAATCCCATTATTTTCAAAAAGTCCACAAAATATCCTGGCCATTTGATGGGGCTGAAAATTATCAGGTAACAGTAATGAGGCCATGAGTACTGCAGATATATATGACATTTATACAACTGCCACTGAACTGTATGCAGGGAAAGGAATAAATCTAAAAATTTTAATAAGCCCCAAGTGTTAAAAAAGCAACCAAAAACTATGTCAAGCATTCTTATGCCAAGGCTCTCTATTACCACAAAAAGATCTATTTGTGACATGTTCCAACATGCCAGATTATGGGTTTAGCAGTATGATCCCAATTTTGCAAGAACACTTGAGGTTGAAAAGCTACCTGTAATGGCTTATATTAGTTGGACTCAAGATTTCAGAACAATAGTATATTGTAAAACAAGTGCACTCGCCTATTTCTCCCTCACGCTGTGCCTAATTTTATTACACAATTCTGCATCAGTTAATATAATTCCGTTTAAGGTGTCCCTCCCTTGCAAAACAACTTAAATTCTACTTTCAATGTAGATTTAAGAGCATAGTCCCTAACGATTCTACGGTAATGTCTGAACTGCTGTATTCCATAATTTAGTCTTCAGTTTCTTTGGTATAATCAAAACTGAGTGACTGGATTACCCAAACTGTATCCATTGATGATTGGCCGGAGAAAAGGTGTATTGGGGATCGCCATTGTCTTTCTGAAAGGATTCATGATTCATTGAAATTGCAGTGTCACCCCTGAGGCACATTATCTTACAAACTGCTTCCACAGAGGGACAGGCAGTGTGGTAACTCTCTAAAAAAATTATTGCTCACCTCAGTTCTTACAGGGGAACTTTTCAAGGAACATAACAATCTGAAAAGTTCCAATGCCCAAGAAAACAAATGCATCATGTTCTACAGCTCTTTGGATTCTCTGATAAAAAAAATTTGACCCCCGCCAACGATTACTCCCTTGTGAATTGTTCTATCCATTAAAGGTGGGCACCTACTACTGAACTGATGCTGCCCTCCTTGTAAATAATCTCTACATTTCTGAGGACGGGCGATGCAAGGAGCCCGTAGGGTTTGGCCAAGAGGACAGCAGTGGCTTTTGAATTTTGTTTTCTGGGCCGTGGAAATAAGTCACACCTGAGGACAAAACGGAACACACAGGCATCATGGACAAATCGGAGAGGGGTACATGATTTTTGTATTTGCTTTTCCACCATATGATTCATATCTACTTTGTTTTGATTCTTTGGCTTCTTTTGCAGCATAGCTGCGAGAGACGTGGTGAGCTGAAGCGCCGTGCCCCTTGTCCGATCTCTTGACCACGGCTGCTTTAGCTCTAGAAGGAGGTTCCAGATGCAGGTTGATTACACCGGTTTCTGGCTTGAAAACTAACAGTGCCTTCAAAGAGATGCAGCCCAAGCTGCCTTGGCTGGCCTTTGGCCTGCTCAGAACCTCCTGTCCCCTGTGCTGAGAATACTTGATTTCATATTCCTTTATCGGCAAAGTCCTTTTCTCACCTAGGAACGTCTGAATGGAGTCTAATTTTCCTCTTACCCTTTCTCCCTCAGGGTTGGCATTCATCATTGGGATGTAGGTGTAAGGCTTGAAGCAGGAAACCCCAGCCTTTCTGCCGCCTGCTATGGGTTCTCCTTTGATGAATTTGCAATCCAGGTTTGGTTGTTGGTTGGTTCCCCAAGACACGTTTTTCTTAAGAGACTGTGACATGTTCTGGTGAGATATACTTGAGGTTGTTTTGCTTGTTCTTGACTTCTTGGACTGTTTGGGGGACTTACAGCATGTGAAAGGAGTAACTCTTTCCCAGCTTTGTGCCTAGTATGGGGGGAAAAAAAAACATGGAATCTTTTTCTTATTAGTGTAAAGAAACTTGTGGCTATACCAAAACTATGACTTTTCCAGACCTCAGCTTGGTGAATTTGGGTAAACTTTAAATTGGAAAAACTTGCAACCTTTGCCCTAGTGCAGGGGTAAGCAACCTCGGCTCTTTTATGATTCATGGACTTCAACTCCCAGAATTCCTGACTCAGGAATTCTGGGAGTTGAAGTCCATGAGTCATAAAAGAGCCGAGGTTGCCTACCCCTGCCCTAGTGTCTCAAGACATTTTCCCATGCCACAAAGATTTCACTTGAAAATTACAACCTTTCCTGTTCACTGAAGTTCTGTATTTAGTTAATGGATCTCAAGGGACTGGGAAATTAAGAATGATCTCTTAGTGCACTCCCAAAATTAAGTAGGCTAACAGAAAGGCCTTATATGAGTCATTTGTGCGATCAACTGTGTTATTTAAAATATATATCTTTGTGTGCAAAGATATTTTTTTTTCCTTCTGAAAAACTGTGTCCCAGGCCATACTACAAATTCATCCGGAGATTTCATAACTTAGTATTTGTCTGTTTATTTACATCAAATACCGAAACCGTTTGTTTCTTGTTTCCCTAGTTAGCATGGGAAGTTATTGTCAGGAAAAACAAGTTTTCTTCTTTGCATAACTCGTTTTTATCCGTAGTGATTTCAAATTTTTTAATATAGCTAAAGAGGAGCCCTATATTTTGCCATTTTGCATATTGCAGGGGTTTTCCCCCCTTTTTTGCATGCCTATGGATTCCTTTAAAAAAGAGCCAATAAAAATTCATTTGCTATGTTAGAAATCATGGTGGTTAGACTGCAGTATTGCAGGCTGACTCTGCCCACAGCCAGGAGTTCAATCCCAACAGAGCTAAAGGTTGACTCAGCCTTCCATTCTTCTGAGGTCAGTAAAATGAAGACCCAGATTGTTGGGGTCAATATGCTGACATTTGTGAACCGCTTAGAGAGGGCTGTAAAAACTCTAAGAAGCAGTATATAAGTCTAAGTGCTATTGCTTTTGCTATGTTGACATCTAGTTAATTTTTAAGAGAATTTAAAAGTGTGTGTGTGTGAGAGAGAGAGAGTATGCTGCTAAAAGTAAAGTGTTTGCTATGTATTATAAATGTAGATTTTAAATATTTTACTTTAAAACCTAATTAGTTCTGTAGCAACATAAATTGTAACAGTACTTTTTGGAGAACAGAAAAGGATTAATTGGGGCTTCAATTAAAGAGTATGTATGTATGTATGTACAGTATGTATGTATGTACAGTATGTATGTATGTATTCATTCCATTCAATCAATGCCTGATTCTCAGAAATTACATGGAGAAGTCCCTGCAGTTTCCTTAACGAGGTTTTTCAGAAGTGATTGCCCATTGCCTCTTTCCTAGGGCGGAGAGAAAGTGACTGGCTTGAGGTCACCCACTAAGGTGGGACTGGAACTCATATTTTCCCAGTTTCTAACCTGATGCCTTAACCACTACACTAAATTGGCTCTCAAACAGTCTTAAATATCTACAGTGCCCACTAACTCCATATTCATAGTAGATAGGTGATTATTTAGAAACTAGTCAAATTGAGTGAAGTTTTACAGCAAACAACGACAGTAGAAAATTGCCATCTTAAACCTTTCCCAAAGGAATGGGACATCTAAACTAATCCGAAACATGCTTTTACCTAGGATAAAGTTCCACTCTAAATATTTTTTGTCAGATCCCTTATCTGATATTTTTTTACTTTAAGATACAAAAAAGTATAAACCATTAAACATGGTTCCCTAATTTTACTGTATTACATGTGTCAAACAAAAAACGATTTTTTCTTTTTTTCTGGACAGCTACTATTTCATTTTTTCTTTTCTTATCCATGATGTCAGTTCAGTTATCATTTCTGATCCATTTCCCCCCAAAATTGATAGAAATGCCATTCTCATACCCATTGAAATTAATATAAGGTTCATTTTTCTAAGTATATAGACTATCTCATTTTTGAGATTGTTATGGCCAGTTTTGTAACAAGGGACAGGCCTGGATTTTCCTAGTTAAATGTAAGTTTTTACTGTTCAAGGAGACAAATAGCAAGCATTGAAGCAAATGCTAGAATATTTGAAGCTTTTTATCAACCAAGCCTGCATGTTTGCTATATCATTTCCTTGGGATATAACCATGCAACTTTCAAATTATTTGGGTATAAGCTCTCCAAGTGCATGTTTCCAGTGTTTATTTCTTTAAAACCAAGAAAAGGACTTTCTTGGCAAAATCTTTCTAAGAATTACTTGGAAGGCTTTCTGACAGCTGATTGAATGTAAATGGATTCCCCAATCAAGATTTTAGATGGAGATTAGGGTCTTTTGCAATTCGATGCCCAGAACTATCATTACCTTTCTGTTATTCAAACTATGACAGGTAACATGTAAGGTAATTATGGCAGTTGTTGACAGGAAAGTATCTTGAACTGAAATAGCGAGGAACATGCTGTCAGAGTGCATCCAGGAAAGAATTTATTGAAGCTATCGAGACCGTAAAACAAGGTAAACTATCTAAAAAGTCCTAAGCAAAATATGGAAGTCAAAATTACATACAAACCAAAAACAAAGATAAAAACCCCAAACTAGCAAATATTTTCTTCACATATTAACTTATCTATAAACTGTTTAAACATTTTAAATCAAAAGGCAGGTTCAAAATTGAATTCTTAACAGCACCTAAAAATGGCTAAAGGTTCCACCTAAAGGTGAGAGGGCCTTTTTTCTACATTCAGTGAAGCGCTGTCCAGACTGACTTACCAAAATGAACAGAGCTCATAAACCACATCTCCTTAAATCTACAATCTGCATTTGTCTCGAGAGTCTCTATGTGTGCAACTTTAAAACAAGGCAAGATTTGAATCAAAGACACCTAGGCAAGACCAAGCATGGGACCGTGTTGGTCCTGCCATGGTCCTCCCCACATATATTGTCCAACGACTATAATACAGCCTGAATCAGTTTATAGTTGCACACTAAGAGATTGGCAGGGCTAAAACTCCATCTTCTGTATCCTCAGTCAGCTAGATGGGTCCACTTTTAATCCATGACAAAAACCTTGTAGTAAGCTGTCTCCTGAAAGCAAAGGACTTCAAGGCTCAAATCAGGGAGGTCCAAACCTTGCCAACTTTTAACACCTGTGGACTTCAATTCCCAGAGTTCCCCAGTCAGCCATACTGGAGGATGTTGAAGTCCTTAAATTTGCCAAAGTTGGACACTCCTGGCTTAGAGTCAGTCATTTTAACCACACAAATTTGAAGCCCCACAGAAATCATTGTTGTAGACCAGGGGTCTTCAAACTTGGCCCTTTTATGACTTGTGGACTTCAATTCCCAGAATTCCTCAGCCAGCTTGCCTGGCTGAGGAATTCTGGGAGTTGAAGTCCACAAGTCATAAAAGGGCCAAGTTTGAAGACCCCTGTTGTAGACTAACTGACCAGCAGACAGTTAATTTTTCTACAGAAGTAAGG
The DNA here is from genome assembly GCF_964194415.1 of Vipera berus. Taxonomy (NCBI): domain Eukaryota; kingdom Metazoa; phylum Chordata; class Lepidosauria; order Squamata; family Viperidae; genus Vipera; species Vipera berus. Next base: position 15,395,059 of record NC_138213.1, read on the forward strand.
AAATGTTGCCTCTGGACAGGGATGATGATGATTAATCATAAGAACAGAGAACCTTCGGTATTGCTTCCCATGCAGAGTGAGCAAACCGACTCTATTAACATCTCAACCCTAAATTACAACTTTAAGAAAGTCAGGTCAGCCTAGAAGGCAATGCTGTTAAGGCAATCCGGCTGACCGTTAAGGAAGGGAATAGTCCAGAGAGCAGTGGGATGTCCTGAGATTTGGCCTGACTTCTTTCCTGTTTGCTTCCATCGTAACTCCTGCTCCTAATTTCATTGGCTTTGCTGGCGTGGCTCCCTTTTGCATGCAGGGAATGGCTGCTGTGGAGATGCCCGGGTCTTCTCAGCTGAACTGAACTGTTCAAGGCTAGACTTTTCCGATACGGCAAAAAACCACAGTGCCAGTAGCCCCGATCCAAACTCCTTGAGGTGACTGAAGTCTTGGAAAGCCTTGGTACAAAGGCGGAGGCTATCCCGTGCATTTTTATCTGCTCCTTCACCGCATCGTACATGGCGTCTATCCTCGGCTCGCATTTTACTTCCTTGGTTTTTAAAAACTCAGGGCAGGAAACCGTCTCTGCGTAAGCATGGGAGGTTTTGTCATTGGCCTGGGAGTGAACTACCTTACTTTTCTTTGGAGAGTTATCCAGGCTGTGTCTGAGCGCTGTATCCTTCAGGGGTGGCAAGACCAAGGATGACTTAGCCGTGATTTCAGCGCCAGATGGATTCCACGGAAGAGGCTCGTGGCTCCTTATCTCTTTGGTCTTGACGGTTTCTAGACTTTGGGGCTTTCCCGGGGACAGGATGTTATATTCCTTGATTGGCACCGGGGTTTTTTCCGCTGGGAACAGCAGATTCTCTTTCATGAGAAATAACTTTTTTTCACTCAGAGAAGCTCCGGCTTCTTTTAAGGACATTCTTTTCTTTTCTCCTCGGGACATTTGAATAGAGTGCAATTTGCTATAATCTGTTTCCTTCTTAGGCTCATCCGTTGCAGAAGCAGCAGCAGTGGTAGTTGTGAGTGAGTTAGAATAAAGCACAGTCTGTTGTTTTTCTGGAGGGTTACCTGCGGCAGCGCTCGAGTTGAGTTTGAAATCGGACTTGGCTTGAACGAGGTTTTTGGGCTCCGCTTCCACACCTTGCATCAGATCTAAGCAGTAGAGGCATCTATTCATGCACTCGCTTGTCTTGGATTTTCGGACTCTCTTTTGCAACTGAAGGTAAGCAAAGGGGGCTGTTTTGCTCCAGCTTTGGACCTGAAGACACGAAAGGAGGAAAACCGTATTCAGCAAAAAGATCTTGGGCTGGTGGGGCAAACCCTAGGTCAGGGGTAGGCAACCTTGGCTCTTTTATGACTCATGGACTTCAACTCCCAGAATTCCTGAGCCAGCTTGGCTGGCTCAGGAATTCTGGGAGTTGAAGTCCATGAGTCATAAAAGAGCCGAGGTTGCCTACCCCTGCCCTAGGTGGAAATGGCATGTCCTGAATGAAACTGCAGTTTTAGAGGATGAAATTATTAAGACCTTCTAGCACGGTAAAAGCACCTACGAGTGATTACAACCATTTGACATTACAACTGCCGGGGGAAAAAAGGGACTTATGACCCCTTTTTACACTTAAAATCGTTGTGGCAGCCCCACGGTCACATGATCAGAATCGAGACGCTTGGCAACTGCTTCATATTTAGGACAGTCGCAGTGTCCCCCGGGCAGTGGTGGGATTCAAATAGGTGAACAACCGGTTCTCTGCGTGGATGCCACTTCCGGAAGTCCATTCTGAGCCTGGGCAACCAAAAATTAGCTACCGGTTCTGCTGGAGTGGTGCGAACCGGCTGAATCCCACCACTGGTCCCGGGGTCACGTAAATCACCTTTTGCCACCTTCTGACAAGCAAAGTCAATGGGGAAGCCAGATTCGTTTATTAAGTGTGCTACTAACTTAGGGGTTCCCAACTAGGGGTGGCTTTTCAAAATTATAGTGTATGTGCATAATTTGTTGCTGTTATTTTGAACTTTTGTAAGGGGTGCCAGAATATATCAGAAGCGTTCTAGGGGCGTGGGGTATAGAAAAGGGTGGGAACCACTGTATTAACTGAACCACTGCAGTGATTCACTTAACAACTGTGGCCACAAAGGTCGTAAAATGGGACGCCACTCAAATATCTCACTCCGCAACAGAATTTTGGGGTTCAGCTGTGGTCGTTAAGTCGAGGACTGCCTGCATAAGTTTGAAATTCAGGTTGAGTGTAGAAAAATGGACTCTTTGTTTGGAACGATGCAGTAGGAATGACATTTTCAGGCCACTCAAAAGCACTTCTCTTTATCCAGCGAAACCTTTAGCAACCCGTTTGGCAGCTCTGGAGGGAATCACAAGATTTAACAAGTGGCTCCAAAATAGCCATCTCGTGGTTTTTGTTCTCCCTCTTTCTACTTAAAATCACGCATAGCACCTTGCACCAAAACTTGGAGATTCCTCCTGTGAGGAAGGGAAGCATAGTGTCCTTGGAACATACCCTAAAACAGTCGTCTCCAACCTTGGCAACTTTTAAGACTTGTGGACTTCAGCTTCCAGAATTCCTCAGTCAGCTTGGTTGGCTGAGGAATTCTGGGAGTTGAAGTCCACAAGTCTTAAAGTTGCCAAGTTGGAGACCCCTGCCCCAAAAGACTATGCCAGACACCTCACACAAGCATCTTTTTTTTCTAGATTGCCATCAATTTGTTTGCCTAGTGGCCTCCGTTCCACTGGAGGAATCTGAAATTGCCCACTACAACATGGGTCACCAATTCCTGGCCCATGGACCAGCATCGGGCCACAGCCTGCCAGAAACCGAGCCATGAAAACAACGAAAGCCCCATCCGTGGGATGCAGGTAGCATGCGAAACCAAGCCCCACTCCCAAAAGCTTAGGGGCCGCTGCATTATAATATAAAGGATTCAACCATTGCAGACTGCTTCTCTTTATATTCCTTTGGCTTTCTTAGTTTTACGTAGAATATTTTTATCCCACTTTTTAATAGGCGATGCCACTAGCAAAGTTTACAAAGAACCCATATCAAAAAGAATTTTTTAAAAAATGTTGCCTCCATAAAAGACACTTCTAGCTAGCAATAGCCAAGGTAAACCTATGTCATTCATTACAAGTCCATCAGAACAATCCTGATGTATGCATGGGGGAAAAAAGTTTTGAGTATACATGTCGGACATGTATTCTTGGAAATAATATTCTGTAACTAAGAAACTGCTATCTCTATGTTCACCCTCACACCCTCTGAAGTAAGGGCATCTGGAATTAATTTAATTTTAATTTAATTTTATTAGATTTATATACCACCCTTTCCCGAAGGACTCAGGGCGGTTTACAGGGCATTTTAAAATCACACCAATACAAAATACAAAAGTTAAAAAACAATTAAAAAGATTAAATTATCCCTGAAAATAAAAACCCCAGTTAAAAATTCTCAGCCTGGGCCGGAGAGCTCAAAGAGCCAGGTCTTCAGGTCCCGGCGGAATGAACGGAGGTCGGGGGCAGTCCTAAGCTCCATGGGCAGCTGGTTCCAGAGGGCAGGCGCACCCACAGAGAAGGCCCTCCCCCTGGGTGTTATCCGCCGGCAATCTTTAACCGGCGGCACCCTGAGAAGACCCTCCCTGTGCGAGCACACTGGACGAAGGGAACTTGATGCCGGCAGCAGGTGTTCCCTCAAATATCCCGGACCCAAGCCATTCAGGGCTTTATAGGTCATCACCAGCACCTTGAATCTCACCCGGAGGGCAACCGGAAGCCAATGCAGCTCGCGGAGTAGAGGAAGCAAATCTTTTAGTTAATGGTATAATGTTTTTTGCAGGATCGTATTTGTAAGACTACAGAATTTGCAGTCAGAAAGTATGGAATTGGGGGGGAGCGGGCGGAGAGTGTAACCTTAATCACGCATCACCAGTTATGCTGAAGGTATGGCTAGACACAGAACAGCTGTCATAAGGTCCTCGATGTAGATAGAGGACAGTAAACTTATTTAAGTCACTGTATGCAAGGGACAGACTACAATTGCTGCTCAGGTGCTGTAATGGTATATAACAGGGGCCTTCAAACTTGGCCCTTTTATGACTTGTAGACTTCAACTTCCAGAATTCCTCCCCCATCACAACTCACATAATTGAGTTTTGCCCCATTTTACGACTTTTCTTGCCCCTGTTAAGTGAATCACTACATTGTTAAGCTACTAGCACAGTTATTAAGTGAATCTGGCTCCCTCATTGACTTGGCTTGTCAAAAATCACAAAAGGTGGTCACATGACCCCGGAACACTGCAGCCATCATAAATATGAGCCAATTGCCAACCATCTGTTTTGGTTTTTTTTTTTTAATTTTTATTTTTGTTAATCCCAAGACTGTGGGATGCTGCAGTGGTCGTAAGTGTGAAAAACCATCACTTTTTCCAGTGCCTTTATAACTTTATATGGTCACTGAATCGTAAGTCGCAGACTGTGTTGCGCTGTGTGTTATTTTTGCACATTTTTTTTAAAAAAAATGTGGTTTAAGAATCAGAATTGGCTTGCTTACCGCTTCCTCCCATCCTGTCCCGTTCACGCACTCCCACGGCCTTTCCTCTTGCTCGTTCACACTGTTGCTGATGCTCAGGAGTGTGTAAATCTGATTCCTCTCCCGCTTCTCGTTTGGGTAGACGCAGCGCGTCTCCGTTTCCACATTTCTCAGCTTTGTGGCGGCTTTGTCAGAGTTGTTGTCGTCGTCGTCTTCGTCGTGGCTTCGGTTCGGCCCAGGGGAATTCATAACACTTGCAGGTCGGGCTCCCTCTGCCTACAAGGCGGATGGATGAGGAGGGCTTTGATATCAGCAAACTCAAAAGAGGTGCAACGGGGGCTTTTATTTTATTTATTTTATTTATTTTAATTCCTTTTATATCCCGCCCTTCTCCAAAGACTCAGGGCGGCTTACAAGCTTAGCAGTAGCCTTCATTCTATGTATATGCCTGCTTATTAGGGCTTTCACACACACACCCCAAGCGGCATTATTACAAAGTCAGCTAAATTGCCCCCAACAATCTGGGTCCTCATTTTACTGACCTCAGAATTTATTTTATTTTATTTTTATTTTAATTCCATTTATATCCCGCCCTTCTCCAAAGACTCAGGGCGGCTTACAAGCTTAGCAGTAGCCTTCATTCTATGTACCGTATATGCCTGCTTATTAGAGCTTTCTCACACACCCCAAGCAGCATTATTACAAAGTCAGCTTATTGCCCCCAACAATCTGGGTCCCCATTTTACCTACCTCGGAAGGATGGAAGGCTGAGTCAACCTTGAGCCTGGTGGGACTCGAACCTGCACTAATGGCAGGCAGCTGGTGTTACTTAAGGAGGCATTAGCCCACTGCTCCACTCGGGGCCTCTTGAACTCCCTCCCCATCCCCACCCCTACTGTCGGGCAAGGCACTCTGTACTTGCTCAGGAGCTACGGGCAGCATTTTTTGCCCGGGTTTTCCTCCGAAGCCAGGCCGGGCAGGGGCCGGGGCCGCCATTACCTTGGCGGCACTCTTCTCGTGCTCAGGAGCACCTCGTCCCCGGCTGCTTTCCGCGGAGGGGGCTTCCGCGCGCGCCCGGGATGACCGTTAGCTCGGCGGCTCTCCCCGGGCCTTGGCCCGGGCCCTCTGCGCTCCGGGAGCAGAGCAAGGCATGGTCGGGGGAAGGGGCGGCCCTCTGCACCCGCTCAGGAGCCCCCTCGCCTGCCCGCACTCACCCCATAATCCCGGCCGATCCTCGGGCTGCTTCCCCTTCTTCCCGCCCGCGTCCCGCCGCCTCCGAGAGCTCCGCCGCCGCCGCTCAGCCGCTCAGGGGGAGGCGAGGAGGACGCCGCCGCGGCCGCCAGGAGTAGGACGGGCTGGGCTGGGCTCGGGCGCGGCCCTGCCGGGGAGGGAGGGGGGGGCGCCGCCGATGCGATCACAGTCCCCGCGTCGCCCCCCGCCTCTGCCGTCGCCCGGGGGCCCGCCGTTGCCGGGCGACGGGGAGCAGCCGCGGGGAGGAGGGGGAGGGAGGGGGGGTCTCACCATCCCGGGTCCCGCGCGTCTTCTGCCGGCAGCCCGGGTCGACGGAGCCTCTCCGCCATCCCGCAGCCCGCGGATGCCCGTGCAGGAATGAAGGGGAGACGTCAGGCTTCCCTCGCTCCACGGATGGACGTCTGCGAGTGTCTGTTGTCTTTGGGGAACGTTTTTCTCTCTTACCGTGTTGTCTGCAACCTTCTTTTTCTTAGAGGGAGGCAGGGAGGGAGGGAGGGAGGGAGCGGGAAAAAGGATGGATGGATGGATAATGGGAAGGAAGGAAGGAAGGAAGGAAGGAAGGAAGGAAGGAAGGAAGGAAGGAAGGAAGGAAGGAAGGAAGGAAGGAAGGAAGGAAGGAGAATAGTGGGAGGAGGGAAAAAGGATGGATGGATAATAAGGAAGGAAGGATGGATGGATGGATGGATGGATGGATAGTGGGAGGAGGGAAAAGGATGGATCGATTATAGGAAGGAAGGAAAGAAGGAGGGAGAATAGTGGGAGGAGGGAGATGGATGGATGGATGGATGGATGGATGGATGGATGGATGGATGGATGGATGGATAATGGGAAGGAAGGAAGGAAGAATAGTGGGAGGAGGGAAAAAGGATGGATGGATAGGAAGGAAGGAAGGAAGGAAGGAAGGAAGGAAGGAAGGAAGGAAGGAAGGAAGGAAGGAAGGAAGGAAGGTAGGTTTTTCTAAGCTGCAGATGCAGGAAGCAAGTTCTGCTGATGAGCTGCCAGTCAGGAAAGCTTCTGCCTTTTAATCAAATGGTTTAGCAGGAAAAGGAGCTACCAGACTCCTGATTCTTGGCAACTGTGAAGTTTTATCACTATTGTTGTTGTTATGGCAGCATAATGCCTAATATTGTGGTTAAATTGAGGGTTGGCCCATGGGAGCACCCAAGTTCAGACTGAACTCTCCTTTGGGCCAGGCATGCTCCATGCCAACCTGCCCCTGGGGGGGAGTTGCTGTGCTAAAGAAAAGGCAGATGTAAGTCCCATAATGGAAGAATGATTGACAATCACTGTTTCTCCTCTAACTTTCAAACGCAAAATGAGCAGGATTAGAAAAACTGACCCAGATGCACTAATTTTGTTTTGCCAAGGCTTGTTTCTCTAAAGAAAATACGCATCCGCACAAGTCTCATTGCCTGTTTCTCTCAAAGTGCCTCCTACTCAAGTCACTGAGTCTTAATCCCAGATTAGTGTTTAATTGTGCCCTCCCCATGTGTTGGCCTACAACGTCCGAAATCCTTACCCAATTATAGTTATAATCCAAAACAGAGAGAAAATGGTTGCATAGGACTTTATCATTTATTCATTGTACTATATTTATGTCCTTCTTTCCTTCTAAGGAGCTCCTAAGATGGTCTTTTTAAGATACCCAAAAATATATTTTGAGATTCCCAATGATCAAACATGTCCTTTTAAAACTCTACCGTAATTCTTCTAATAATTTAAAGCAAGGGTCTCCAAACTTGGCACCTTTAAGACTTGTGGACTTCAACTACCTGAATTCCTCAGCCAGAATGGTTTCAAGTTGCCAAGTTTGCAGACCCCTGATCTATGGAGACACTCAATCATCAACTATGACTTATAGTTGCCCCAAAGGTGCTTTTTCCAAAGGTCAACTGAACTTTCTTGTTGTTTTTTCTTTGGAAATATTTCCCTTCTCATCCAAGAAGCTTCTTCATTTCATCAGTTCAGTTCTCCAGAAGTGAAGACACTTTCTTTTTTCAAATAATAATAAATAAATAAAAACAAGAAAGGTTGCCTTTTCGAAAAGCATCTTTGGGATATAGGATTCAAGGTATCTTAGTATTGTACTCAGCCCCCAACCTGTTGTCTCTCTTTTTCTGAAAGAGAGAAGTGCTGAAGAATCCACTTTATCTCACGCCCAACCGTCTCATTAAATTAAACTATAGGGTCAGTCATGGTGGGTGAGATTTGAGAAGATGATTGATCTCACTCCCTGTCCAATCCTAGATTATTTCTTCCATTTCATTGCAACACCCCGACAAGAATTAGATTCCCACCCATTTGACATAGATAATGCTTGTCATTGTTAGGGCAAAACACTGGATTGATTGCAGTTATTAAAAATATATGATTAATGCAGGCACAGTAATAGACATCTATAAAGTCTCTGTACAAGTTCTTATTTGCCATATATTTTTCTCTTGAGCTCATGACTATTAAAAATAAGGACAACCTACATCCAGAATGAGGTTTTTGTTTTTTGTTTTTTGTTTTTTTTTTATGGAGAGAGGTTCCAAAATATAAAGTCATAAAAAGGCACAAATAACAATAAAAAAAAGAACACAATCTCAGTCTCCCTACTGTTAAACCGAAATATCAACGAAAAGTCAACTGAACTTTCTTGGGGGTTTTTTTCTTTGAAAATCTTTCACTTCTCATCCAAGAAGCTTCTTCAGTTCTTCAGTTCAGTTCTCCAGAACTGAAGAAGCTTCTTAGATGAGAAGTGAAACCTTTTCAAAGAAAAAAAAACAAACAAGAAAACCCAGTTGCTTTTTAGAAAAGCACCTTTGGATACAGGATTAGAACTCAGAGTCCCCTGGCCCTTAGCCTGGCACCTTTAGCCCGAGACTAAACTGGTTTAATTAAGGGTTTTCTTAAAGAAGCCTAGATAAATGTTGAGATTTTATTATAAACATTAATGTATTTAGAAAATGCAATTAAACAGATGTGCTTCCTTTGGAATCCAGTATATCTGAAAATCCGTTTTAGGAAAGCACAGAGTTTTAACAGTTGATTACAAACTGGTCATGCATCATGAAAACAGTGTCACCTAGGAGATGCTAGCTCAGCTTTATGTGGGATTATGAGCATGGAACATTTTCTCTGAAGGCAGAAAAGGGTTTTCAATGTCTCATTAAAACACTTAAGAGTAGGAGTGTGATCAAAGTACAGTTCCTACTAATCTCTACTCCTTCTCCTTTATGAGCAAGTGTTTAATTACTCCGTGAACACAATCCCTTTGAGTCACAAAAGAGCGTCTTTGACAAGCAATAAACAATAATAGATTTTATAGCCAAGATTGATTTGCAATGTTACGTTATGTTTCCATTGTTAAAAAGTTTGTAAATTTCTCCTCAACTAAGGTAACAAATTCTGAGCTGGTTTCTCCTAACTTGCAACATAAAATAGCTTTGTCTTCCTTCTCATACCATGTAAAGTGGCATCTATACATACTAGCTAATCAAATTATTATTTTTTTTAAAAAAAGTTAAAACTGAGTTTTGAATTCTGCCTCCTTGCCCCTTCTGAATGTTCACAGAAACCTTTTTAAAAGTAATAGGTACTTATTTCATATGTACATATGTATATATGTCTACACACCCACATTCTCCAGCAGATCAAAATATAATTTAATATCTACTTTAAAGAATTTTAGTCAATTTGGTTGACACAAACTCTTCATTCAACGTCCCCATCCCCACCCCGACGAGAAAGCAAGGCAATTGGATCCATTTCACTGCTATCACAGTAACCTTCTATGGCCATCTTTTCAAACCCTGGGACATATCTTCTTTTAGATATTTTCTCTTCCTTAAAGCTCCTGCATGTCAGAAACGAGCCTGTCGGGGTGTGTGTGTGTGTGTGGAGTCTGGAAGTCCACTTGAATCTACTGGCATAAAATGTCGTGGCTCTGATTGCATCTTGCAAATGAAAGATGTGGCTGCTTAGTTATTGCTTAGTGGGACAAAATAGTCACAATACACAATTGTTCTTAATAAGGATAACCCTCGGCTTACAAACATTCATATATGACTGTTCAACGGCACTGATTAAAAGGATAGGATAAAAGTGACTTTCACACGTAACAGAGGTTTCAGCTTCCCCACGGTCACATGGTCAAAATTCACACCCTTGGCAGCCGACTCGTATTTCTGTCGGTTACAGTGTCATGTGACCCCCCCCCTCTTTTGTGACCTCCTGACAAGCGAAGTCAACGGGGGAAGCCAGATTCATTTAACAACCATGCAACTAACCTCACAACTGCAGTGGTTGACTTAAACGACTGTGGCAAGAAAGGGCGTAAAATAGTGCAGAATTCACTTAACGGCTGTCTTGCTGAGCAACAGAAATGGGCTCAGTTGTGGTCGTAAGTTGAGGACTACCCGTAATGACATATAATGTCTACTGCAAATCACTGGCTGCCCGAAATGGGTTCGCTTATAAAATGATGCACAGTTCCCTTTGCCTCGATTTGTTCACATCAATACACTCAGGGGTCTTCAAACTTGGCCCTTTTATGACTCGTGGACTTCAACCCCCAGAATTCCTCAGCCAGCTGGCTGAGGAATTCTGGGAGTTGAAGTCCACGAGTCATAAAAGGGCCAAGTTTGAAGACCCTTGAATACACTGAACTTCAGAGCAGGAGGAATTCAGGCTGGAAAGGGCAGTCTCCCTATAGGAGCTAATGCTGCTATCCACCCTGGGTCTCAATATTAGGAAGAGAGCTGGTGGGGCTGGCAGCAAGCTGTCTCTGCAGTTGCTTTGATTTTATGGCCGCCTGCTATCCTCCAAGTTGAACTTCTGCTCTCCAGCCAGCTGGGCTGATGACAAGAGATTGTGAAGCTTAGCCTGAAGCATTTGGAAGACACCCAACTGCCTATCAGCAGCTGACAGCCGTAGAGTTGGTTAGCCCTGTTCCAGAGCAACATTTCTGAAGCTCAGCAACTTTAAGAAGTGTGGGCTTCAAACTCCCAGAATGCTGGCTGTGGAATTCTGGGAACTGAAGTCCACACCTCTTAAAAGTTGCTGTGGTTAAGAAATAGAAATGACCTCTTCTTTAAAGGTGCAGCGCTGGTTTACGGAAGATGTAAATCTTATATCAAGAAAGATCACTTCGGTTTCTGTTTTAAGATATACATACATGTATACATACACACACGTAGATGACTGCATTTTATGGCTTAGCTCGGGTTTCCTAAAACCACTCCAGGTTATTGGAAATCATTAATCAGCTGGAAGGTGTTTCTTGAAAGAAAGAAAAAGGCAAACATTTCCATGCTATTGCTAAGTAAACATTATGCCCGGAAAGTTCCCAGGGGCAAAGCACAATTTGTAAGAGACTTTATGCTTTGTCTCTGGTGACTTAGAGCAGCACCAGACACGGCTAACGTGACAAAAAGCATGTCTTCATCCCTGCAATCTCGGCACATTAATGACTGAATAGCTCTAGGGGAGATCCCATCTCAGTTCTTGAATGAGGATGCCACAGCAGGATTACTGCATTGGCACATTCTCTTGGTCTAGATTAGGTAAAGATAAAGGCTCCCCCGCACATGCGTGCTAGTCGTTTCCAACTCTAGGGGCCGATGCTCATGTCCGTTTCAAAGCCGAAGAGCCAGCGCTTGTCCGAGGACGTCTCTGTGGTCATGTGGCCGGCATGACTAGACGCCAAAGGCGCATGGAACGCTGTTACCTTCCCACCGTAGTGGTCCCTATTTTTCTACTTGCATTTTACGTGCTTTCGAACTGCTAGGTTGGCAGAAGATGGGATGAGTAACAGGCGCTCACTCTGTTACGCGGCACTCGGGATTCGACCCGCCAAACTGCCAACCTTCTGTTCGACAAGCTCAGCGTCCTAACCCACTGAGCCACCGCGTCCCGCGTCTAGATTAGGGGTCTCCAAATTTGGTAACTTTTAAGACTCATTACAGGCTGGGGAATTTGGGGAGTTGAAGTCCACAAGTCTTAAATTCTTTTTAAAAAAAGAATTAACTGTGCCTTCTCCCTCCCCAACAGACTGTTAATCTGAGGGTTTGTGTGTTAAATTCAAGGGTTTATTGCATATGACACTATTTATGTCAGGGGTCTTCAAACTTGGCCCTTTTATGATTTGTGGACTTTTAACTCCCAGAATTACTCAGCCAGCATGCCTGGCTGAGGAATTCTCGGAGTTGAAGTCCACAAGTCATAAAAGGGCCAGGTTTGAAGACCCCTGATTTATGTCAACTGCACAGTGATGAAAAGGGTATAGAGATTAGTGCAAATGACAGAAATTTGGATTTCTCCAACACTGCCCAGTGGTGGGATTCAAATATGTGAACCACCAGTTCTCTGTGTGGATGCCGCTTCCGGAAGTCCATTCTGGACCTGGGCAACAAAAGATTAGCTACCGGTTCTGCCGAGCTGGTGGAAACCGGCTGAATCCCACCACTGACTCTGCCCCTCCCTTCCCGGCTCCGTTTATATCTTCCAGAAAACCTTCCTTGGCAAGGCATAATTTGCAGGTGTTGAAAACATTTTAAGGAATTGGCTTTGCCATCTCACCTGAGTAGGCAGCCGTGGGACTGCTTAGCACCCAGAATGCGCTCCCCTGCCTTTTAATTAACTTCTAATGCCATTTTAAATTTTATATTCCGTTTTTATGTTTTTAATGTTTTATATGAACCCTGCCCAGAGTCCTCTGTGAAGGCGATCCATAGTTCCTAAATTTATTTATTTATTCGTGTCAGAAGCATCGTTATTACAACATCATGCGTAGGTGTGGATACAAACGTAAGAATGTAAAATTTTAAATGTATAAAAGCCTAATTTAGGCAGTGCTTGCTCAGAAGCGTGCAACATCAACTGCATTCTGTTGCGCTGTCATAAGGTCCTCAAGAAGTACCTGGGGCGGAAAGCAAGTGTACACAGGTGTGTGGTACTTTGCAGATCTCCACATTCACAATAGCATCAGGATCTCCATTGTGGGGCTGGTGCCTTTGCTGGGTTCCTGCCATTAAAGGAGAAGGGAGTGGGGGAGGCATTTGGGGGCAATCCACACCTGTGCATCTAATGGTGGGAAATGGGGAGGGGGAAGTGACCATGGAAGAGAACCAGATCACCAAACCAGCTGGTACCAGATTCTTCCAAGGCCGTTTGCCTTGAAAATGGAATGTTACCAGTTTCACACCTCAAAGCAGGGGTCTATGCTAGCTGAGGAATTCTGGGAGCTGAAGTCCACAAGTCTTAAAGTTGTCAAGGTTGCAGACCCCTGCCTGAAGAGTTTCTCCAAACATCTTACTGGCCTCACATTGGCTGGCTGGGGGACTGATCCTGGGACGGGGGCTCGGGAGTTGGGAAGAACAGCTTTGTATTTTGCGCGGGAATACCATATTCCGCCCTACCTTGCTGCAACCGGTTTCTTTTAGTCAAAGTTCCTTTTCTTCAACGAAATGGAGTCATGAGTCTCGCTGGGTCAGGTCTGACAAGTAGTCAGAAGTCACCAAGTATCCCCATTTATTCAAGGTGTCTCTTGATCTTGCTGTTCCTAAAGGTGATGGGTAGATGGGTAGGTAGGTGGGTGGGTAGGCAGGCAGGCAGGCAGGCAGGCAGGCAAGTAGATAAAAACAGTCAGTTGCTTGAGAGAGAAAAATAGTGTTGGAGAAAGACTTGAGAGTCCCTTGGACTGCAAGGAGATCGGATCAGTCAAACCTAAAGGATATCAACCCTGACTGCCCTTCTTTGGAAGGTCTGATCCTGAAGCTGGAAGCTCAAATAACTTTGGCCAAAAAGGAGGAGGGGATGGCAGAGGATGAAATGATGAGGCAGTCTCATCAACGCTATCAAAAATGTGGGAGACCATGGAGGACAAGGCAGCCTGGCATGCTGTGGTCTGTGAGGTCGAGAAGAGTCCGACTCGCCTTAGCAACTGGAAAAAAAATGGAGAGAAAAAAAACCTAGCCAGCTTTACCTGCAACAAGGAGAGAAGGTCCTCTATCATGGCCAAAAGCTGCTTTAGGGGAAACTGCAAAATCGAGCATCTTTTTGAGAGAGGTCCTCCAAAATCAGCCATCTGAATCTGAGCCCGGCTCTAGTGCTACGAGCATCCCTGCCTTAACAGATCTTCCCCCAAGGACAGATGCATTTATGAGAAAGAGCCCCCCCCCCAGTGATGCGTTTATCACGCCTGAATGTCCATTTTATCTGAATCTACTAGTGAAAAATCATGAGCGAAGACGGCTGAAATGATTGAGAGGCACGAATCAGGAAACTGGCTTGCGGGATTTCCTCTCGCTGAGGAATATGTCAATCTTATCTTTATTCTGTCTTGATATTATCTGTCTTGATATTATCCTTACCTTCTCAAGAAGCAATGGATGGAAACTGACCAAAGAGAGAAGCAACCTAGAACTAAGGACAAACTTCCTGACAGTTAGAACAATTAACCAGTGGAACAACCTGCCTCCAGAAGCGGTAAATACTCCAACACTGGAAGTTTTTAAGAAGAGACTGGACAGCCATTTGTCTGAAATGGTATAGGCTTTCCTGCCTGAGCAGGGGGTTGGACTAGATGACCTCCAAGGTCACTTCCAACTTTATTTTTATTATTATTCTCATCTTTTTCGTCTACTCATCTTTCCTACTACCTTCTCCTATTGGTATCTATGATTTATCACTTGTTGTATCTTATGATTAACGATTCTAACTATGATCTATGATCTACTGTATCACTTTTATGTACACTGAGAGCTTATGCACCTGAGACAAATTCCTTCTGTGCCCAATCACACTTGGCCAATAAGAATGAGAAAGCAGAATACTTAATTTTAATTTTCAGGAGCTCATCCACTCTTGCCCCCCCCCCCCCGCTTTCCAAAATTGTCGATCTAGCAACCTATAACTTTCTAGATGAGAGTCGTATTAAAATCGAGCGCTGGCTAGAATAACGTCCAGATGGGAAATGATTCAGAAGCTAGCAGGGAAGCAGCTCTGCCGTAGCCTCTCCTTTCAGATGGAAGTCACGTTTCCCCTCCCACCAACTGCCCAGATTCCCTCCCGTTTCCCACGTCACCGTCCTTCAGTGAAAGCATCAAGAGTACCGACACAGGAGGATTGGATTCGCACGACTTCGCCTCCCGGCCATAAAAACGGGTCGCGCCTGCTGCTTCTGCCCGTCCCACGGAAGCCGGGCGCCCCTGGCAAGAAGATGCCTCGGTTCGTTTGACCGGCGAAAGGGGAACTGCGCTTTGGGCGCCCAACTTTGCCAAGACAACTGCAGGAGAGGAGGAGTTGCCCCCTCTTTCGGGGGCTGCGTCGCGGTCTCCCCCATCGCCCGTCCGAGTCTCCGTCCACCATCTCCGGCTGCCAAGAACCGGGTTTTTGAACCGCCGCCGGCGAAGCGGAGCCCCTTGGCACGGGAAGGACCGGCGGGAGGGGAGGGGGGGCGGCCGCCCAGCCACGCAGGCCCCGGCCGCGTTGAGCGAGCGGCTGTTCTCGCGGGGGATTCCCACGCGCCGCCCTCGCCCGCATCCCCGCCTGAAGGACGCGGCGAGGGCGGAGGACGAGCCGGCGGGGGCGGCGAGACCGAGCCGCGGCCCGGCGCGTCTCTAGCTGACTGCAGGGCTCCGCCACGACAGGAGCCGCAGAGGGAGAAGCGGCGAGAGCGCCCGTGAGCCGCGGAGAAGAGCGGCAGCGGCTCCGGGCCGGCGCTGGGCTCCTGCGGGCAGCCTGCTCCGAGCGGCTGGCGGCTATGCGCAGCCCGGGAGAGCCGGCAGGAGCCGCCGAGTGACGCCTCCACCCCCGAGGAAGCCGGTCCCGCGGCGGCAGGATGGAGAAGGCCGGCTCCCTGCACGCCTCGGTGCCCGCGCCGCCGCCGCGCCTCTACCTGCCGCGCAACTTCAGCTGCAGCGCTTGCCTCTACGGCAGCCTGGCCGAGCCATGCAAGGGCGGCTGCAGCCCCGAGATCGAGGCGGTGGAGCCGCTGCCCGCGCCCGCCTCGCCGCCCGTCACCCGCGAAGCCGAGGCCGCCCGGTCCCCGCCGCCGCCGCCGCCTCCGCCGCCTCTTCCGCGCTCCCCTTCGCCGCCCCTCTCGTCGCCGCCGCCGGCTACCCGCGGCCGAGAGCCCACCCTGCCGCCCGTGCCGCCCAGCCCGACGCTCCGCCGCCGCGCTAAGTCGCTGCCCACGCCGGGCGAGCGGGGCCTCCGGCCGGCTTTGCAGCAGAGCCCGTCGCGGCGCAAGACGGTGCGCTTCGCCGACTCGCTGGGGCTGGAGCTGACCGCCGTGCGCCACTTCTGCCAGGCCGACGTGCCGCGGGTGCCGCCGCCGCCTCCCCTGGCCGCCTCGCCCTTCCCGCGCGGCGCGGACCTGCTGAAGACGCGCAAGCCGCCGGCGCTGGGCGAGCTGGAGCCGGTGCTGTTCGGGCCGCCGGCGCCGGTGCTGGAGCCGCTCTTCCCGCCGCAGCCCGGGGCGGGCTCGGGCTTCGCGGAGCGCGTGCGGCAGCGCAAGGTGCAGCTGGAGTGGGTGCGCCCCGAGGCGGCCGGACTCCGCGGCGCCGTGCGCGTCCTCAACCTGGCCTACGAGAAGAGCGTCTCGGTGCGCTACACGCTCAACCGCTGGGCCAGCTGCAACGAGGTGCCCGCCGCCTACCTGCCGCCGCCCGCCGCCGCCCACGACGGCCAGACGGACCGCTTCGCCTTCCACCTGCCCGTGGGCGCCGGCACCACTCTGCTCGAGTTCGCCGTGCGCTACCGCGTGGCCGACGCCGAGTACTGGGACAACAACGAGGGTCACAACTACAAACTGCGAGGCAGGCAACGGCCCGACGGCCGGGAACCCGACGGCGGCGGCGCCTGGATCCACTTCATCTGAACCGGGCTTGGCTCGGGTCTCTCCGGAACTTCCTTCCTTGCCTCGACGGGGAAAGGATCGAGGGGCGCGGAAGCGTGACGGCCCCTCTCCCCCCCATTTTTATTTAAGTGCTAAAGTGGAAAAGTACCCTTCCGAGGGCAATTGTGCAGAAGAATGGTTCGGCCGAGGGGCTTGACGTGGGCAGCCCCTGTGTCCCCTTGTCTGGGCTTGGAAATTAAGCTGTGCTTGGTCTGGTTAGACTGAGCCTGAATGGGAGACCACTGAGAAATCCCAGAGACTAGGCTAGATGAGCAAATTGGTACATCGAGTCAACACAGCTCATTGAGTTGAGCCTGAAGCTGATGTCTTTACTTCCCTTTGGAGGGTGCATTTTTTCCCCAAGAGGTCAGGAGGGGCTGGGATTGTTCCCTTTGACTTGCCCCATAATTAACCTGCCGGAGACTTCTTCCTTTTGCCAGCTCCTTGACTTGCCAGAAGTAAATCCGACTAAATGTCCGACTTCTTAAAATGCCTGATCTGTACTAATTAGGATTGCTGGGAGAAGCCGAAACAGCTGCCTCCTGTCTCGGAAGAAAATAAAATTCCTCCATCATGGAAACAGAATGAAGACAAGTCTTTCTGCCTCCTCCCACACAGGCCACTTTTCTATGGGGGAGTGGATTTCAAGAGGGGAGAGTGACCCACCACTGTAAGAGCCTTTTTCTGAATTTGTTGCCGGCCTAAGTTGCCTAAGGGATTTGAAATGTGAATTTCTAGTGAAAGTTCCCCTATTGATTTGTTTTTTTCTGAACTGAAACAATCTTATTGGCTGGACACTGGTGATATCACAACCCATGTTCACTTCCTCCCTAAAAACGGCTTTTTCATCCCTGTTAAATCTACTGTACCTTCCCCCCCCACACACACACACACCCAAAAAAGGGAACGAATGAAAGTTTGTTTAGCTGGATCAACCAGGGGCAACGCACCTTTTTCAGGTGTACTCCTCAGAGCTGTTGAACTTCACATAATTCAAGGACGTCCAGGTGTCCTTGGGAGAGTCTAACACTTCTGAAGAACACCAGAATGAGAAAGATGGATGGGAACAGATTTTATTTTATTTTATTTTTTACTGCTGCCCGCAACGGCAAGAAGAAAAGGAAAAGGAAAGGAAAAAAAAATCCAACGTGATCCCCAACCTGAGCCCAGCTTTGAGAAGGATCACAAAGGTTTAAGGAAAGGGCGGGGGGGGGGGAAATTCCTGTTTTGCATGCCTGCCTACCTGCCTGCCTGCTCTTTGTTGGGACCTTTGTCTAGATCAGGGGTAGGCAACCTCGGCTCTTTTATGACTCATGGACTTCAACTCCCAGAATTCCTGAGTCAGCTATGCTGGGAGTTGAAGTCCATGAGTCATAAAAGAGCCGAGGTTGCCTACCCCTGGTCTAGATGATCTCAACTAACCATTCCGAAGCCTTCTTCCCTGTCTGGTTGTGCTCCAGTTGGACGGATCTTAGGCTTCTCCTTCTGTTCCATCAAAGGCTCTGCACCTTCGTGCCTGAAAGGTTTATCACTGAGATTTTTCAACATCTGGGAACCTCTTGACTTTCTTCAAATTCCCGCAGCCTTCTTCTCTCTTTCTCAAGCTTGTCTGGACCAGAAGACCTTGCCTAGTGTTCTCACGGGTATCTTTTTTTCCTCTGCCGCTTCTTCCCTTGCTGTGGCTGAGCTGTGAAAGGCTCCTGATTTATACTTACGCCGCCAGATGATATTTTAGAAAAGAGCGTGCTTCCGAGTTAAATACAGAGGGTCTATATTTTATATTTTGAGAGTTATAAGTGGGGGAGGGGAGGGGAAAACAGAAGCTGGTTCAGGCTTCCTTTAGAGCAGGGGTTTTTTCAAACTTGGCCCTTTTATGACTTGTGGGCTTCAATTCCTGGCTGAGGAATTCTGGGAGTTGAAGTCCACAAGTCATAAAAGGGCCAAGTTTGAAAACTCCTGCTCTAGAGGAAGAACATGCAACTATTCAGAAATATGTGTTGTAATGACTGGCAAATATTGTTTCTTATGATACCCATTTCTTTTTTTTTTCTTCCCTTCCTTGATTGTTAGAAAACCTGAAGATTTTAGGCCAAGCTCTAAAAGAGGGAAGTGACTTGATAGTGCTGTTGCGGTGGTGTTTGGAGCAGACTTGGAAAACCTAACTTCACTTCCTGAGCTTTTCTAGGAATAACAATCAAATTTTGAGTCATCAGTACATTTTTGTTTTGTTTTGTTTTAAGGAGCCAAAAAATTAAAGCTAAGAAGCTGGGTTGCCAAGGAGCTGGAAGTAAGGTAGCCCTGATTGATAAAGTTGATCTTCCATATTGGGGGAAAAATTCAGAGGAGACGTTACCATAATACCAGAGTGTCAGCCCTTTGAGGAAAACCACGTCAAGAAATAGATACTGCAGACATACCAGATGTTAGCATTATTATTGCAGGGCAGAATGACACAATCTTGAAAGCCTAACTTATTGTTTATTTGCCCCATCTTATTCGGAAGAAAATCAAGGAAGAATTACTATGAGATTCTTCCTTACCCTTCCTTCTTTCCTGGGATAGAGACCTCTTTTCTGAAACCCCCTTCTTAACGGGTTGCTCATTCTGAAAACCAGCTTTACAGTCCTCCAGAGCTAAACATCACATTCCATGGATGTTTGTTCCAAATTAAACACTCCCGCAGAACAAGTGCGATGGCAAAAGGGGGGGCCTAGAATCGTAGCCTTTGGTTTCGTGACCAACCCTGTCCCTAACAGAGGATCAGCTGATTCAGACCGAAAGTCTACCTTTCTTTTCCTTGGGTATGTTCAGATAAGGGCTGCACAGCCATCTGTCAGGGATGCTTGAATTGGGATAGTGGCATTACAGTAGCAGGAAGCTAGGAGCCTTTGGGGCACCTTCCTGTTTTATTTTATATCCTGTCATCTAGTTCAGAGGTCCCCAACCTTTTGGGCACCAGGATCCGCTTCCGTGGAGAGAGGTTTTTCCGTGGACCGGAGGATGCATGGTTTTCTGTGCTGCCTGCATCCCACGGATGGGCTTTGCTTGTTTGTGCGGACCGGTTACTGACATGCCGCGGCCCGGTACCAGTCCACGGACCGGGGGTTGGGGAGTCCTGAACTAGTTGGACACCGTGGCCCATTCAGAAGGGCACGACAGCATATTAGCCACGTATTTGTGCTTGACCACAATCTCTTCCTGGGGAACAGATACGCTAGCCATAATAAGTAATGTCTGTGCAAAGTATTTGGAGGGGCATTCTCTGAGGGAGAGAAGAGCCATCCACAGCTGCTGCTCAGAGCATCGAGGTGACCACATCCTTCAAAATTTCAGCCACTTGAGGTCCTATCTGGAATTTCTGAGCACGCACCTACGCCACTGAGACCTTCAGTAGCCACGTCAATGCAAGCATCTTGCAACAACAGAGACGGATGCTTTGTTGGTCTGCAGCCCCCCACCACCACCCCTGTTCCCCCAGATGCAGTGCACAGGCCATTCACTAGTAGTCTCTGAAAGCCTTATTCACCTTGAATTTTTAATCTTTTTAAAACTGGATGAATCAGGTTCCAGCATTGGAAGCACGGGGAGTGGGAGATACCTTTTCCTATTTGTTGTAAAGGAGCAGTGAGGATCTAGTGTCTCGCTCAGATTCCAGATGGTGGGATGTAAGGACCTGAATATTTGAAATAATTCTTTTTGCAGCCTTTCCTCCAGGATTTGTAAATAGGAAGTCTGTTAAGGCTTAAGCTTTCACCCCACAAATACATCATATGTCTTCAGCTATATGCACGTGGCCGTTCTTTGTGGGCATTCTGATTTGCAAATGCATCTGTATAATTTGACTGCTGTTATTTATCACCACTGCAGCACCTGTGCCCTGTAAAACACCATTTAATTCTGTGGGGAAAGGTTTTTTGCAGCACATAAACCACAGCAGTAAATTTCATAGAAACGTCAGAGAAAAATGGACATTTTGATGTTAGGGGAAAAAAAAAATATGGAATCAGAATTTCTAATTGGTTTCCAATCAGATGCCAAGCAGAAATCTTTTCATTTCTTTTTGAATTCTTGATGGTGGAGGAACACTTGAGAAAGAAGGTTGACTTTTGGTATCTCTCTTAAATAGAGACTTAGTAAAGATATAATGCAGATTGTTTATCGTAACAAAGTCCCGTGCCACTAATCGGATGATTAAATTGAATCCAATAGGCTCAAGTTAAGTGCCCTTTTCATCTTGTGAATTATAAACCAATATGAAGAAGAAAAGCCCCATCTCAAATGTTATTTAAGTACACTTCCACATAGTGGAGGAATCCTAGACTTGTTTAAATTATTTTAGCACAGCTTCTGATAGCTGCCAGCCATTCTGCAATTTATATTTTTCACCATTTAGGCTGCCATCCTCTAGCTCAGGGGTGTCAAACTCAATTTCATTGAGGGCCGCATCAGCATTGCGGTTGCCCTCGGGGCCGGGTGGGTATGGCCTGGGTGGGCGTGGCCTACTGGGTGGGCGTGGCTAGAGTGCGTATGGCCTGCTGGGTGGGCGTGGCCAGCTCTACATCGTTCGCATCAAGGGTGACTATGGGGGCCTGGGCAGGAGTGGGACAGATCTGAGGGTCTCTGGCAGAAGGAGGGTCTCTGGGCCAGGGCCAAGGCAGTGGGGGCCATTCCCTCACTGTTTCCAGGATGGCTTCGCGGGCCACATGAAACCACTTCGCTGGCCGCATCCGGCCCCCGGGCCTTGTGTTTGACATGTCTGCTCTAGCTGTTCCTTATGGCATTCTCACAGACTGGCAAATTACCCTGCATAGCTGATCAAGCGTAACTAAATCCTCACCCATCTGAGCTGCCAGATTTGTTCCTGTGTAATAGTTATCTGGATGTTTGCAACCCAGCCCTTCTTCAGCTATAAGCTATTTTGACGACTGCCCATTCCATTCAGGACCAATGTATACTTAGATAGGGAAGGTGTTTATTTTTATATAACAGTGTTTTAATAATTATCAGCCGTCAGTTCTGAAAGACATTGAGAACAATATGTATATAGGTATAGGTATGTATCTTACCTTTGTCCAAATGCTATAATACAGAGCTTGATCAGTTTGACTCAGACTGCATACTTAAAGCTCTTCATGATCCAGGCTAGTAACGGATCTCTTCTCTTGTAATCCATATGTCTTAATACGTGCTTGCCTATCAAATAGTACAGCGATAATATTGCACTAGTTGCTTAATAACCAGCAAAGAGTATTTATGATTTATGCTGCTGTCTCCAGTTCTTGGTGTTCTAGAATGAGCTTTCATGCACGGCAGTTAATGCACTTTGGTTTGATGTCTGTCAAGCTTTTTCTCACCGGTACTTAATCCTGGCATAGTTTTATCCTGGCATGGGGGATTGTCAGAAAAGTCAAAATGAGGGCTACAGTTTTCAGCAAAAAATATTGTAAATCCTGGTAAATACAGGTCAGTGACTGAGCATCCAATATGCAGTCATGTGACCACAGGTGTGGCGGAGGGACAACCATCAGAATTTTGGAACCAGGCTGTAAGTAACTTTCGGGAATCCATCATAACTTCAAACATCCACCAAGTGACCAGTTATAAGTCAAGATCTGCACTTGGAGGACTATTGCTAGGATGGAGAACCATAGCTTTAAAAAGTTTCATCCAGATGCAAACCCAGGATTCTAGCAGCCTTTCCTGGTCAGGTGCCACCCACCCACCCCCCTGAATTTCCATGATAATTAGAGTTTCATCCGCTTTATCCAAATCAGAGAACCAAGCATTATCCAACTGATCAGTGTTTATCAACCTTGACAACTTGAAGATGTGCGGACTTCAACTCCCAGAAGTCTGCAGTCCACACCTTTTTCAAGTTGCCAAGGTTGAGAAAAGTTTACCAGCAAAAATCTGGAGAAGTATAGATGTGTCCAAAGACATTTTAAACTTTTAGGTGCTTTCCAAGGATAATCTTTATTATAATACTTGATAGTGGATCTGTTCTTTAAATAGTTCCTTTAAATCAGAGGTTGGTTTTGCACCATGTATATATCTCCTTCCAAAACAACAAAATGAAACCCATCATTTATTACCCCTTTCCTTACCCCTACGTGTTCAAAAAACCAAATAGGTTGTTAAAATTTTCATGTTGTCATGGTAATGAATTGTAGGGATAATTGTTTGTGCTGTCCAGATCCATTCACATTGTACTTGGGTTAGAAAAGAATAAGATCAATATTATATTAATTCTATTCTTTAAGGTATTTGGCAGAGTTTATTTTATGAAAGTGTTTAGTCCTATGCTGCATTGGCACCCTCAGTTGGGGTTTCTCTCTTGCACACGCTGAAGTATTAAAAAAGTGTTCACTGAATGACATAGCTTCTCCATTTTTGCACGGCTCTTTAGCAAAACTTGAATAATCATGTTGTATGTTTGTCTTGTGGGCACCCTGTTGTGGGAAAGTGTAAATTTTAAGACAGTCAGCTTGTACCTCATCGCAAATGCAGTAGCCTTGGCATTCTGTTTGTGAATCCTTTCAGAGCCCTTTCAATTTTATTGTTAGATTCACTTTTTTAAAGCTTTCACTCTGTGAAAGCATAAAGTATTGCCTTGTCGCTGACCAAACAAGCTTGCAAAACAAACGTATTTAGAGGAAAATATAACTAGTGCTTCCAAAGAACATTTCCTCTTTTTTTTTCTCCCTTCCATTTTTTGTGTGATTTGTAAGATGGTAATGCACGGCCTTTATTTGGTTTAGAAATTCCCCCAAAGTACTTTCTGTTTTTGAATTAAAAACATGCTTGTGCCAGGAATTTCTCCACGCAATAAGCCGTCCATTTCTTCTGCATCTATTTTGGCTTATGGTTTAAAGAAGAAAACAGAAAAATATTATGCAAATGAGCACTTTATGAGGCTACAAGCCTGTATGTGAGGATAAAACCCCAATTTACTTGGGGGGAAAAAGATTGTTTATTGTTAATTCTTTAAATAAGTGTAAGAATTTATTGTGACTTCTGTTGGAGGACTGATGAATTTGTGTCGTTTCTGTTCTGAGTCTCTGTACAGCAAACGAACGACAAACATTAAGAGCAGTGCAATTAGGGTTTATACTAAGCCGGGATCAGCTAGATTCCGTTCGAAGAAGCAGGGATGTTGAGCAAAAACCTTACGACCGTAATTGGGTCCAAAATTTCCAGTGCTAAGCAAGACAGTTGTTCAGTGAGTTTCATCCTATTTTACAACCTTGCCACATTTATTAAGTGAATTATTAAGTGAACTATTAGTAAGTGAATCACAGGAGCTGTTGAGTTAATAACACAGTTGTTAAGTGCATCTCACTTCCCCATTGATTTTGCTTGTCAGAAGATCACAAAAGGGGATCACATGACCCCGGGACACTGCAACCGTCATAAACATGAACCGAATTTTGATCACATGACCACAGGGATGCTGCAACAGTCATAAGTGTGAAAAACGTTCATAAGTCACTTTTTCCAGTGTGACTGTAACTTCAAACAAATGATTGTAAGTCAAGGATTACCCACACTCTAAATATTTATCCGAATAACAAAAACTATATTTCACAACGGTTAACAGTATCTGACTCACTTATATGGAATAAAGGACTTTTCTTTAAACAAAATTAGCAAAGAAAGCTATCTCAGATTGCAGTCCTGCCTTTAATCTTGCAGCCAAACTTTATTGAGTCCAAGCAGGCAAAATTAGTTAGACGTGATCTGCATATTCTTTACAAATTGGAGTCACGTTCAACCTTTTGAAACAGTTTAAAGGTACATTTCCACCTGCTGTATTTTATTTCTCACCAATGGCTAAGACTGCAATTTACAGATTTTAGAGGGACTTACATAGGAAAATATTGTGTGGATTGTACCCATGCCTGTTAGTTCTGAAACAACTCTTAAAAACACATCCATGTTGTGAAAACGTAACTTGGTTATATATTTCCACACATCATATTCAGCATTATCTCTTACCTGCTAAGTGTCTTCATTCTGTAATGTTTAGATTTCAAACATCGGTTGATAGTTTTTCTTTTCCTGATCTTTTTCTTTGTAAAAAAAAGGGGATGTTTTGTGCCATTTTATATTAATGTCTTTTACTTTTTTCTGAAGCCAGTCAATATCAGTGTGATAATCTTGCCTTATGACAATATTACATGTCTTGTCTCAAAATGTTATTCAGGTTGTCCTAGTACACTGAAAAATATATTTGTAACTATTTAATTACTAAGTGTCATTAAAAATTGGTGCAAAATAGAATATATTTTTTTTATACATTGTCCAGGCAGCTTGAAGGAAAATTTGTGCTCCAATCACAGATTTTCATTGGCTAAAAAGTCATAAATTGGCTAAAATTGTCATAAATTATTGGCAGTGGAGAGTCTAATGGTACATTTCCGATTTCTGCTACTAGTGCAAATAATTAAGCAACCACAAAGCCATATTGATGTGCTTCACTCAGAATCTGAATAAGGATTTGGAAATGTTTGTTCACTGTTCCTAAAAAAAAAACAAAAAAAAAACAAACTCCAGGATCTAAACCTACTTCTTTCCTTGTTTTCCCATTTCCTCGCTTGATTCAGAGCCCAACTCAGACACTGTCATTCCCCATTCTAGCAAATGAGTGTGCATCATTTTGAATTTGCACCAGCAGTGACGTTCAATATCTTGTTCAGAGCAAGCACGTGCATCGCTTAATACAACTAGCAAAAATGATAGCTTGATATTTATGCATTAACCATTGGCACACATCAAAAACAATTAATAGGCAAAATGAGGGGGAAAGAGTCTTGAATAAGAGAGAAAAGAAGTCTTAAGGTTGCTGATTCAGCTTGTCTATACCAGCTGGAGAGCTGACAGCCTGGGGTTCGAGATCCGAGCACAACACAATGGGGTCAGCTCCTGTTACTTGCTCCAGCTCCTGCCCACTTAGTGGTTCAAAACCATGCAACTGCAAATAGATTAATAGGTACCACTTTGGTGGGAAGGTAAGAACATTCCATGCGCCTTTGGCCACATGACCACAGAAAATGTCTTCGGACAACACTGGCTCCCTCAGCCGAGAAACGGCGATGAGCCCTGTGCCCTAAAGATGGACATGAGTGAAAGAGAAACCCTTACATTTATAGAGTATTCATTCTTTAATATTTTTTTATGCCGGCCACACTAGGCAACTTACAGATTATAAAAAGACAGGGAGAAAAATGATTTAAAATATTAAAGCTATGCGAATTTAAATTTTAAAACTATACAAAAAAACCCAAACAGGACTGAGAGATGGATGGCACGGAGATAAGGTCATCAACCTTCTCCAGCGGTGAGATATATTATTCCAGAACTTTTCTAGAGCCACCATAAATAACACCATGGATAATTAGTAGTGGACAGTCTCCAAGGGATTGGCCCTTCGTTACTGCAGCTGCAACCCTTTTAAGTACATGGCAGCCTCAGAGCAGAGATGGACAATAAGGCATCGGGCCATCCCATTAGCCTGCATCATGCACGAAACAACATTCCAGAATGATAGCTCACTGGAGTTTTTGCTTTATCACGAGAAGCAAATCAGGTCATTCTCTCTCTTGGGGTAGCCCATAATGACTGGCTAGGGAGTGTTCCTAAGATGGAAAGATGGATCCCTGCAGCGGAAGGCTTGCCAAATGTATAAATCAGATCTCCTTCAGAGCCTTGTGCCCAAGCTGCACGGAGCTGTCTTTCTCGGAGCGATGCACGCTAAGATCCTTGTTTTGTTGGAAAGAACAGGCAAAGCAAGAAGCCAATCAGACACAACCTGTTTCCAGGTTGCTTTAAATTATTTAATTATAGCCTTTATTATGTAAGTGCAGCTTGCAAACAACTTGGAAGTGTATGAGTTTCAGCCAGCCAGTCAAGATAATCTTTCTCGTTGGATTCAATATTGTCCCTGCTCCTGCTATATAAACCATTGAGTGTGCTCAGTGCTCCTCGAATTGTGCAAGGGACAAGAGCCTGTAGGAGGACATTTCAGCCGTTCTTCCAAATTTGGGGGTTCCAGACTATAAGCCAACTGCAGCCCATACCTGCTTTCTCTTTGTGCAAATGTGATTTCTAGGGGTCTTGCCTGCTGGAGACATTGGCCTCCTGCTCAACAATTGGGACATCCATTCAGGTCTGAGCAAATCACATTTAGCACGCAGGTGCTGACTCCAAATTCTTCAAGCATGAAGAATGTAGTTATACCATGTTGATTCAGTACGTGCACAAAACCACGGTTCACAATTCCTTACTCATGGGCTGAAAAGAAGTATGTATCCTAATGACCTCTCTATTCAAGGAGCTTTGTCAGGCCCGAACCAGCATTTGAGTATATGTCGAAAACTTAGACATCACATATAACAAGTTGATTAAAAGCACTTCACTGCCCCCATCAGGGATACGTAAACCCCTCAACAGAAGATCACCGTAGTAGACCCCTCACAATAAATCCACACTTAGAAGGGCATCTTACACATCTGAGGGCAATCTTTCCTTCCCCAGACTTCACACTTCCTCAGGACAATACCCAGATACACATCTAACATACACCTCACAATCAAAGCCCAGGCCAGTAACGCCTCAACCTACCTATCTGAACACCAAAGCCTCTTGTCCTTATAAATGCCTACTTGTACATCCTTAACATGGGGGTGCCGCCAAAAGTGAACATCTTTCCTTTTGGGTGTGAATAGATCGTCTCCTTTCCACACAACCTGTCTGGATTTCATTCTGATTTGTTCTTGCGCAACTCGAATTGGGACCCCCAAATTACTCTTCTCACACCGTGATGCAGCTTTTCCCCAAAGATGGGGAAAGGTAAAAGCCACATAGCCACCCCAACCAAGCCCCTTGGTTAAAGTTCGCTGCTCTGATCGGTACTGCAAAAGAAATACATAGAATAATAGAGTTGGAAGGGGCCTTGGAGGTCTTCTAGCCCAACCCCCTGCTCAGGCAGGAGACCTTACACCCTTTCAGATAAATGGTTATCCAGTCTCTTTTTTGAAAGCCTTCAGTGATGGAGCACCCACAAGCTCTGAAGGTTGGTTGTTCTCACAGTTAGGAAATTTCTCCTTAGTTCTAGCTTGCTTCTCAACCGAGAAGGTGGGAGGTGGAGGGCTTCAGCCAGCAGAGCCAATCCTACGACTCATCCTCTGCAATAATTCAAGGTTCTTTCAAGGTTTTTATTATTAATATTAATTGCATCGCTCATCCCTATCCCAGCTCCCCTTGGCTTATTTCCTGAATTGGTGCTTTCTAATTGAAAAGCCTTTGATCCTGTTCCCACGTTCAAATAGTTCTGTAATTCATTCAGAGTGTTCACATTTTATGGCCCAATTCCCCGCTGACCTCCTCCTCCTCCTCCTCCTCCTCCTCCTCCTCCTCCTCCTCACCCCACAATTTTATGGTCTGTTTGCTCTGCATAGCAGTTGGCAGGACCTTTGAAGATGGTCTCCCCCTGCTCCCTGCCCCACAGAGCTTTCTGAATACTTCTGTTCCAGCCTTTTCCTCTTGCCATTCACGTTCAAATGTGGAAAAACAACAGTTTCACGTGGGTTGAGACTGGGAGACGTTGCAGTGGTTGTTTCAAAAACATCAAGGAGAGGAAAGCTGTTTCCCAGTCAGCGCACGCTGTTTGCACCCAAGTGAATGGCATCTTCCCCCCCCCCTTGTCATGCTCAGGTTTTATGGGTGAGACTGCACTGGAGAAGCTTAAGAAAAGTTTGAAGGCAGTCTCCAGTAAACTTGAATGAGATCTGAATTCCTGGTTGATTTTATAGCCTATCCAAGTGAAGCCTGTACGGGCTTGGGCTGTTTGCTCTGCCCACTTTTAAAACTCTCTTTGTTGCTAAAGAATGAGATTTCAGAGGGGTGAGGGGAATGCCAAAGGATCAACTAGGGAAGCTAATCCTTTCCCCTCCCTCCCTAGGGGTGTGTGTGTGTGTGTGTGTGTGTGTGTGTGTGTGCCATTTCTAGATTGGGAGAGAGTGCTCTTGGTTAACATCTGAGCACGCTTTTGTGGTCTCTTTTGCATGCCGTGATAAAGATCCCTTTCAATTCCTGCTGACCTCATGGGTGCATCCAGGTTTATTGGCAGCAAGACAGAAATAGTTTTCAACGGCCTTCTTCTTTAACCTTCCTTCTAATACTGGGATATATTTGCAGACCTGACCCTGATTACAAGGCAGGGGGCTGGACTAGAAGACCTCTGAGATCCCTGCCTATGATCCCATTTTGTAGCAGTAGCAGTGGCATTTAGACTTACATACCACTTCACGGTGCTTGACAGCCCTTTTGAATCAGTTTACAGAGTCAGCATTTACCCCCCCCCCCAATAATCTGGGTCCTCATTTTGCTGACCTCAGAAAGACGGAAGGCTGAGTCGACTTTGAGCCGGTCAGGATCGAACTGCTGGTAGTGGAATGCAAAGTTAGCCTGCAATACTGCATTGTAACCACTGCGCTACTACGCAGTGTACTTTCACTTGTCAAATAATGTGTGTGTGTGTGTGTGTGTATACATATATATACACATATATAAGGTAAAGGTAAAGGTTCCCCCGCACATGCGTGCTAGTCATTTCCGACTCTAGGGGCCGGTGCTCATCTCTGTTTCAAAGCCGAAGAGCCAGCGCTTGTCCGAGGACGGCTCCGTGGTCATGTGGCCGGCATGACTAGACGCCAAAGGCGCACGGAACGCTGTTACCTTCCCACCGTAGTGGTCCCTATTTTTCTACTTGCATTTTTACGTGCTTTCAAACTGCTAGGTTGGCAGAAGCTGGGACGAGTAACAGGCGCTCACTCTGCTACGCGGCACTCGGGATTCGACCCGCCAAACAGCCGACCTTCTGATCGACAAGCTCACCATCCTAACTCACTGAGCCACCGCGTCCCATACACATATATACATATGTATATAATACATACACACACACACACACACACACACACACACACATCAGGCTAAATCAAGCAAAGCCCCTGCAAGGAGGAGGGAAATGTATATACAGGGTATTTGCAGAGGAGGCAGTTTTTTTTAAAAGAAATCAAGATGACAGCCTCAATACCATCCCTTGTTTTATGCATCAGACTCACCTGAAATAGGACAAGGCTTTGACTGGGGCAGTCGTGGCTGCCATTTTGAGGTTTTTTTTTACCTGTCCCATGGATGCCCTTGACTTACAGGTAGTCCTTGCTTTACAACCATTCGTTTAATGGCCATTCTAAATTACAAAAACACCAAAAACGTGATTTATCACTGGTCCTCACACACACAGGATTGTCACAGCATCCTCACAGTCTTGGGATCAGAATTCAGGCTCTTGTCAACTGGCATGTAATTACGGCAGCTGCAACATCCTGGGGTTGTAGGGGTTGCCATGGGTGACCCACCCAGCCTGCTTCCAACAAGCATAGTTGATTCACTTAACACTTGCGGCAAAAAAGGTCGTAAAATGGGTCATGATTTGCTTAACAACCACCTTGTTTAGCATTGGGAATTCTGCTCGTAAGGTGAGGACTACCTCTAGATAAGAGGAGATTGTTTGCATTTGGAGATGTTTTGCTTTCAGGGAATCTTTACGGCTTTAATTTTGGAATAGCAAGTCCCCTCAAAAAGCCAATTTTCTTGTTTTTATCTTTCTTAAACCCCCTGCAGAGGTTGTCCTCAGATTGCATTCCCTGCAGGCAGATTTCCTATTCTGGAAAACATCCATTGCCATTAAAAGAACATTAAAGTTCTTTTCTAAAGGCACCGGTTGCCATTAAAGGACACTTTAGGCAAAAATTAGTATTAATAATCAGATTACCCAAATGAGTAACAATATTTTAAAGTGAAATGTGTCTGCTACGGGTCCGTGGCTGAAAAGCCTGACTCATAAGCAAAATAACAAATGTATTTACTCAGGAAAAACAACGATTGTTTTGTAATTAATCCCCAATTCCTCTAGCTTTTCTCCCAAATAAATAATGCCCTGCCAGGCTATCATGTGGAGATTAAACTATTGGATTTACCCCAGAACAGATCTGGGTTTAAATCCCAAGTATTGTACTAAGTTCATGTGCAAACCACGATCCTTGGAGAGTCACAGTCTAAACTTATTCATTGCACTGACCTATGATTTTGTTAACCGGTTGGCCAGATAACCCACAATGTATTAGATTCACCTATTGTGCTGTGAAATAAATGACTGTTTACGAACCGGCATAGTTAGGATCACTTCCTTAGCCAAATCCAAGCCATTCTGGGTCTTAGTTCAATGTTACGGGTGACCTCAGCTGCTGTCTCTGAGCTTTGATTCCAAAGCATTGTTCAGCGTTTTCTATTTCAGGATATTTAAGAATCAATTAAAAAAGGCTCAGAGGCTAAAACAGCCTACAATGTTAATAGATAAATTAAAACAGTGAAAGCACTAAAGAGCATCACTGCCAGCAATGGGTGAGTTGCAGAGGGTGTGAGTCCTTCTTTGAGTAGCAAAGCTAAGCATGTAGGGAAACTTTATGAGTATTTAGTTCTGCCTCCTTCAGTCGCTGCCATCCAGGATGGGAGCCCACCTTGGAGAACACTAGAAGAGACCTCCAATAATCAACCTTCTGCTTGGTTTCCAGGTAGTTCTTGACCACAGCTGAGCCCAGACTTTCTGTTGCTAAGTGAAACATTTGCTAAGTGAGCTTTCACCGTATTACATCTTGCCATAGTTCTTAAGCGAATCACTGCAGCTGTTAAATTAGTAAGCCGATTGTTAAGTGAATCTGGCTTCCCCATTGGCTTTGCTTGTCAAAAGGTCACAAAGGTGACCCTTGGACATTGCAGTGGTCTTAAATATGAACCAGTTGCCAAACGTCCAAATTTTTTCACCACTTGACCATTGGGGATGCTGCAATGACGTGGGTGGAAAACGGTCATAGGTCACATTTTATTCGGTGCCGTTGTAATTTTGAACGGTCTCTAAACAAACAGTTGCAAATGAAGGACCACCTACACCAGTGGTCTTCAAACTTGGCAACTTTGAGACTTTTGGACTTCAATTCCCAGAATTCCTCAGCCAGCCCTGAATTCCACAAGTCTTAAAGTTGCCAAGTTTGAAGACCCCTGGCCTACACACCTAGAAGATCACTTTCCCATTAGGGATCAATAAGTTGGAGTATAAAGATCCCTGCCCTGTACCGTTCTAGACAAATGATTGTTCAATCTCTTCTTGAAAATCTCCAGCGATGGAGCATCCACAACTTCTAAGCCATTCCACCAATTAATTGTTCTCACTGTCAGGAAATAGGTTGGATTTCCCTCCTGAGGAGTGCCCATCCATTGCTTCTTATCTTGTCCTCAGGTACTTTGGCATGATGAGCAGGAAATAAATTGTGCCTTGTACCTTCCCCACTGGGTGAAAAGATAGGAAAGTCAACTCTCTTCACAAATCCACATACATCATAACCAAGAGTAACCAGCCTATTTGGCTTTAGGTGAAATCCCACAAAATACTGTTTCCTTATTTAAACAATAGAATAATGCAAGATTAAGGCTAACAATTAGTCGCTCTTTTCCAAGCTACTTGTGAAGGCCATCTTCTTTGTCTCATGACGAGGACAATCAATCAAGATGATGGATCAGAAATATAGACAAGGTTGGGGGGGACAAAATAAAACAATACACTTAAGTTCAAAATTGTACACCATCCAAACTTACTTCTTGTGAGATGGGTGACCATATAAACTTGATAAATATAAATAAATAAGAAAAGGATGTTCTATTTTCTGCCTGGCTTATTCTACGCACCTTTTCCTGTTTTTAAAAAAAGAAATCTTATTCCTCCTCAATTCATAAATCAAAAGTTCTGCTCAACTATCTGACTCTCTTACCGATTTTGCTTTGAAACTCTTCTTTCTTGGATGCCTCTTCTGAACAAGCAATATACCAGAGCCATCAATTTTAACTCACTTAGATTCTATATATATTTTTTCTCCCATCAGTTTTAACTCACTTAGATTTTCTTCTCTCCTTCTGTTATGTGATCTAAGTGAGTTAAAATCGAAGGCTCTGATTTATTGCTTGTTCAAAAGAGACTTCCAGGAAAGAAGAAAAGTCTCAAAGCAAATCGGCAAGAGAATATGGTAATTAAGCAGAACTTTTGATTTATGAATAGAGCTATCTGTTTTTTTAATGAAGGTGCAGAGGCAGAAAGAGAAAACCTTGCCTTCCAGCTCGTTGGAGGAACTGACGCAATTATTTCAGACAGCTAAAATAATTACCTTGATGGTGTGTTAATTCTGTAGTGAGGGCCTTCTGCTTCTGAAGTACTTCTTTAAATAGGAGCATGACCAGCAGAAGCAGACAAATGTGAAAAAGTTTTAGGTCTACCTTGCAACTCAGGGAAATCCTCCCATAAAACCTGGAGTAAATCATGTTCCAGATCAGGGCAGGTTTGCAAATGCTGCTTCATTCTCCAAATTAATAGTGGAATAATCTCAAAGTGCAGCCTAATTCGCTTATCAAATTCTGAAGTTAAACTAGAGGAAATATGTTAATCTGTTTTTTTTTAAAAAATCAATATAATTTATGCTGCTTGATATGTTTATTCCTGCTTCACATGTATCTCTATCCTGAATCCCTTCTTTAAATTGTTGACTGAGCTACAAAATCCCGGTTGGAGAAATGGGAACAACTGTTAGATGGCAGTAGACTTTCCCAACGCTTCCCTAACCCAACCTAAGAGACCTGAGAACATGAAGAAGAAGTAGGACAGTAACAAAAAAAATATTCTTTAGTCCAAGGGAGGGAAGGAACATGAAAGACTTGGGAACTCTAATTCAGAATGGGACAATTCACCACATCCTGACCATCTTGTTTCAGCTGATTCACCCTGGCCAACTCACCATGAGATCATTCAACATGGGGTAACTCAAGAGAGGGACAAGTAGAATTGCAGCTCACCTCAGCCTCAAGGACTTCTAACTTGAGAAGGCTCGAACCCAAAGCAAGACAATGCCTGTTGCAATTCACTTGTCCCTCTCTTGAGTTATCCCCTGTGGAATTTTCTCACAGTGAGTTGGCCAGGGTGAGTCAGCTGCGGTTGAGTTGTTCCATTCCAAATTAAAGTAGAGTTCCCAAGTCTTTCATGTTCCTTCTCTCCGTTGGACTAAGACATGACTTTCTGTTACTGTCCTGCTGCTTCTTCATGTTCCCAGGTGTCTTACGTTGGGTTAGGGAAGCATTGGGAAAGTCTACAGTGATCCTGAGTTGAACTGCCCGCAGCAAGTTCTATCACACAGTGAATTGTGGCAAGTTGGCCAGGGCGAGTTGTCATAGACCACTTCAATTATGCTGGGTATAAGTTGAGCTGAATTCTTGCTTTGACAAACTTTTAAAGTTCTGTTATTGTAATGGAATGTGGGAAAGACCACATAAGATAAGAGGCAGCATAGCCGTCAGCTAAATAGTGGGTGGAACAAGAGAATCGGGAAAGATCCTCTCCAGGGAGTGTTGTAATTTCAGACTTGCAAGATTGATGTTGGTCTCATGAGATAAATCAAATAATTCTATTTTACTGTAATGCTGCATTGACAGAATCTTGGCTACAACTATTCAGATCTCAGGTAGAGCAACTTTAATCTTAGACCGGGGTAGGCAACCTTGGCTCTTTTATGACTCGTGGACTTCAACTCCCAGAATTCCTGGGCCAGTGTGGGGTAAACTTTGGCCCCTTCATGACTTGTGGACTTCAACTCCCAGAATTCCTGAGCTAGCCATGCTGGGGAAAAAGGGAGAGGTTTCCATGCTGAGCTATGCTAGCTCAGGAATTCTGGGAGTTGAGTCCACGAGTCATAAAAGAGCCAAGGTTGCTTACCCCTGTCTTAGACTTTTGCCCAGTTGTCATCTATCCACCAACCATTCCACCAGATCCTATTGCCATACAGAGACTTTGTGTCCTTAGCCATCGCTTATCCAGCAGCCCATCCATAACTCTGTTTGAAGTCTCCTAACCAAGGAGAGGACCAACCTAGAATTAAGGAGAAATTCCCTGATAGTTAGAACAATTAAATCAGTGGAACAACTTACCTCCAGAAGTTGTGGGTGTTCCATCACTGGAAGTTTCTAAGAAGAGATAGGACAGCCACTTGTCTGGAATGGTATAAGGTTTCCTGCTTGAGCATGGGGTTGGACTAGAAGACCTCCAAGGTACCTTCCAACTTTGTTATTCTGTTAAGTGTCTTCATCCCAACTGATCTTGGTAACCTGAAGACAATCACTTGAAGGACGAGGGCCTGAGCATGGTTGTTGTTCCTTCCCTTGGTATTCCTTTCCGATTTGCATTGTATCGTCAAGATTATAAATCTGAAAGCAGGACAATATCACATTTCTTGGGCTATAGTTATTTTTGACTGAAGAGTAGGGTAAAAATATGCTGGAAATAAAGTCATAAATATAGACACGGCCATCCGTTTGCACAGGTGGCTTCTGAGAGGGATGAGGTTCAGATGATTTCTGCAGGAGCCATGCTTTATATAAAAGTGAAATGAATTCAACTATACGCCAAGTACATGGAAAAATCAGCTTTAGCAGCAGAGAATTTTCCCTTTTCTATCCTGCTTCACAATTTTCCTCTGAAGTATCGCTGACCACAAGAATGCCCTACTAGACAAACGTTTGCTATCGCCAACACTCACAAGAAATGCAGGCTGTGCTACCTGCCTCAGATTCTTTTAAAGCAAAAGAGTACCGCTTATATTCACCTACAAGGAAATAAAAGCAGTGGTGGGATTCAGCTGGTTTGCACCACTTCGGCAGAACTGGTACCTAATTGTTTGTTGCCCAGGCCCAGAACAGACTTCTGGAAGCGGCATCCACACAGAGAACCCATTGTTCACATACTTAAATCCCACCACTGAATAAAAGATTAGCAGGTGAGCTTTTGTTTTCCCTTGTAGTTTGTTCTGCACTGCAAAAATCCTAACTACCGGGCGGTAGCAAAGAGGCGGAGCTTCCTGCATCTCTTTGCTGCCATCTGGTGGCCTTCTGGATCTTTGCAATAGCCGTAAACAACGTCTTAAAAACTAGCATCAGAACTGGGAGTTTGTAAGAGACTTCTTTTCTGATGTTTGCAATGTGGGAACCACGGAGATGCTACAGTGAACCGCAGAAATAAGAAAGGATTAATTTAACTGGAGGAGACATTGCCTTCGAGCTAAGGACTTTCAAGAGATGGAAGGAGACTTACTATTGCTACTTACCTTGCCCATTTGTGGGATCGGGTCCCCTCCTGATCGTTTAGACTTCAGCTCCCATCCAATGCACCCAGCAGGGCCTGTAGCAAATATTTATGGTGTTTATCCTCCCCCCCCCCCGCATCCTTTCCACTTATATCAATATTCACTGCCCTGCCTCTGTCTCACCCAGTTCAGTCTCTGTTCTCTATCCTTGGATTTCTGCCAGGGATAAAACATGGAAGGCTTTATATTTCCACTGGAAAAGTTGCCAGCGCTGCCACCGACCTTTCTCAGCCCATCCGGGTAATGCATGGCTTGTCTCCAGTCCTTTAAATGTCAGTTTGAATTACTCTGCTGTGATTGTGTGCACCGGGTGGAGACCGGAGGCTGAGTGGATCATAAATCTGGCAGCGCTCAAAGAATAAACGACCACCGTTTTTTTCTCCTTTGAGCGGTGAGCCAGAGTCACCAAAATAAGATGGGTCTGGAATTGTCCCACCCGGTGGGGAAGGCATCCGGGATGCAAGCGGCTTTCAAACTCTGACCTTGAATGGAATCCCAGATGAAGGAAACTCCTCCACTAATAATGACCCTGAGAACAAGAGAGGAGGACCACCTATTCTGCACCAACCCCTGCCCACTCTGTCTCCTTTGAGCATCAACTTACCATCACAATTGAGTCTGTTGCTAAGCAAGACAGTGGTTAAGTAAGTTTTGCCCCATTTTATGACCTTTCTTGTTGTTAAGCAAACGCTGCAATTTTTAAGTTAGTGTTGAAAGGAAAACCTTCATCAGGGTCCAGTCCAAGCTGGGAGTAAACAAAATGGAGACTGCTTTAGAAAAAAGGTTGTAGTTTGTTGAAGAGCAGAGCCAGACAGAAGCGTGACTCTGGGAAAGCTGACCACATGTAATAGGGAGTGGTGGGTTTTTATACCTTCTTGGGCTTTGGGTTGGAGTTGTTTCTGTGGCATGAACTTTGACCTGAGTCTGAGTGTGCCTTTCTGGTATTCTGATGGTGGTGGGTTAATCCTATTATGTCCCAAAGGTCATATCCTGCTTCCCTGGGGCTGGGGCTGATGACTGTTGGATTTTTTTTTTTTTTTGGTGTGAGGGATTGTTGATTCTAGGGATCTTTGTCTTTCTAATCCAAGCTTCCTGGCTCCAATCTTTCTGACAAGATTATCACCTCTGAATTTCTGCAGACCTGGTTTCTGTTTGGGGCAGAGAGACTTGGGGGAGGGGGAATTCTGCCTTTAAGATCCTTTGGGGAAATATAATATTCTGCCTTTTTAATATTTCCCAAAATATATTTCTTTCCCTGGATTCTTCCCACAATCTGAAAGAAAAACCTTCATCCTTAGTAAAAGGGTTTCCCCACTGACTTTGCTTGTCAGAAAGTTGCACGAGGGGATCACATGACACTGCAAACCGTCATAAATATGAACCAGTTACCAAACATCCTAATTGGATCACGTGATCACAGGGATGCCATAATAGTCGTAAGCGTGAAAAATTGGCCATAAGTCACTTTTTTCCTGTGCTATTGTAATGCAAATGGCCACCAAACGAATGGTTGTTAAGTCAAGGACTACCCGTAGTGGTTTGTGGAAATGACCTTGGGAGAAAGAGGGAGAGCTACAGACTAGACAGCCAGTGTGTAAAAACTATCTCAGCCCACAGAAGGAGGGGAGGGTGTGGGAAGCATTTTTGAAGGGACCCTCCCTAGCTTTCCATGTCATGGTTCCGACAAATGAAACTCTTCAAAGACCTTCAAGGCGCTGTTCACCTTAAAGAACCTTTAATAGACAAGCATAGCTTCGGCAGATACATGGTTGAAGCTGAAATCTGAACTCCCCTCCCCTGAGCACCTAGTTAGTATCAAGCACAATTCACTCCCCTGATTTACAGTCATAAATCCCATTCTCCAATTAGTTTGAAATGCAAGCTCTTCCTCCCGTTTCCAACCAGCCATTTCTTATCATCTCTAATTTCAAAAGCTCCAGAACTGTTATGTCTAATTAACTCCCATCACACTCTAAGAGTAAAGCATAGAAAGGAAAAAGGCTGCATCTCCCTATGTGGTCAAAGCAAGGAACATCCCACGTTAGCAGCATTGACGAGTGAAAGGAAGGGGAAGAGAAATACTTTCAGTTATGCAAGATTCTGTTTAAGGTGACCTTGACAAGACAGACACAGCCACGTTTAACATTTTAAGTGTGTGGTAGGAGTGCTTTCAAGGGACGTGGTGGCTCAGTGGGTTAGGACGCTGAGCTTGTCGATCAGAAGGTCGGCAGTTTGGCGGGTCGAATCCTGAGTGCCGCATAACAGAGTGAGCGCCTGTTACTCGTCCCAACTTCTGCCAACCTAGCAATTCGAAAGCACGTAAAAATGCAAGTAGAAAAATAGGGACCACTCCGGCGGGAAGGTAACAGCGTTCCGTGCGCCTTTGGCATCTAGTCATGCCGGCGACATGACCACGGAGACGTCCTCGGACAAGCGCTGGCTCTTCGGCTTTGAAACGGAGATGAGCACCGGCCCCTAGAGTTGGAAACGACTAGCACGCATGTGTGGGGGAACCTTTACCTTTACCTTTAGGAGTGCTTTCACAAAATGGCTACCACGGTGGGCATTGCCAATCACAGAAAATGAAACCGGTCTCTTGCCCTTTTGCTTCCCAGGATAGCCTCCCCCCCCCCGTGTGTGTGTGTGTGTGTGTGCGCTCGCGCTCGTGTGTGTGTGTGTGTGTGTGTGTGCGCGCGCGCTCGTGTGTGTGTGTGTGTGTGTGTGTATGTTAGGTCCTTCTGTAGGGAGAGTCACATTTCCCAGGAAAATGCCAAAACATAACCACCTGATATTTCTTAAGAAAGTTTTGGGGGTTAGGAAGACCATAAAGCGTTCTTAAGAAATAAAACTGAGGTATCAGGCTGACGTTTTGTGTTTGCTATTTATTTCAAACAAAGCAGTGGAATATCAAAAACAAACAAAACAAACAAACAAACAAACAAACAAAACCAGGAAGGACAAGCTACTGAGTTGAGGGCATTTCAAATCAGCTTCTCCTTAGAAAGATTTGGGTTTGCAAGAAAGTTTTATGTCTGCAAGAAAGATGTGTGTCTGCGAGCATCACTCACGCTGGGGACATGGAGCGTAAGACCCAGCCAGTGACAATGAAAAAGCATTTCCACTGTGACATCAGTGAGCTGTCTGCGGTCTTAGCCAGCCATTTATCATCCTGGGCAAGAGATCTGGGCTAGCAGATGCAGGCAGACAGCAGAAGCCTGTCTTTTGATCACCCAAACTCAGACTCCGTTTTCAGCCAGAAAAGGCTGTAAGCAACAAATCAATCAGCTGAGAGAGGGGGAAAAGGGGGGGGGGAGGGAAACAGAACAGCAGCCTAAAAAGAAACCTAAAACCAAGGAGAACAAACACAGCAAGTTAAAAATAACTTTATCTTTTAGCAAGCTAAACCACCAGCTAAGTTAGACAAATTTATCCTTCCTAGGGTGTTTTAGACAGACAGACAAGCAAACCCTGGAGGTGCGGTGGTTAGTATTGCATGCTACTTTCTGCTGACTGCCGGCTAACTGCAGTTGGGCAGTTCGAATCTCACCTGCTCAAGGCTGATTCAGAATATCCATCCTTACGAGGTCAGTAAAATGAGGGCCACATACTGACTCTGTAAACCACTTAGACAATGCAGTAAAACACTGTGAAGCGGTATATAAGTCCAAGTGCTATTGGTATTGCTATCTGCCTCTGTGTGTGTGTGTGTGTGTGTGTGTGTGTGTGTGTGTGTGTGTGTTAAAAGCTCTAAATTAGCGAGAGAGTTGCATTTAATCCCTTTACTGATCCTGGATTACATTTATTGTCATCACCGTCAGAGGAGAGTCCAGTGTTAGTCTTGGGTACATCAGGAGGATATGAAAAGGCTGCAGCTTCCTCAAAGGCAGTGTGACGTGACTAAACTGATGGAGGATTCAAACCGGGATACGAAGACACGTTTGGTTATGTTAGATGCAGCTGACATGCACGCCGCAGCTCATGAAAGCTTTGCCTTTTCATAAAAATGTATCAGCGGGAAAAAGACGACTCCTGTTTCATGGTCACATGGATGTTGCTTTTCGATTGGTTTTAGGGCGAGAAGGAGTGAAGGGGCTGTTTTTCAGCACTCTGTGCGGGAAGCCGCTTGGAAATAATATTTGTGTCAGCTGCACAGCTCTTTTATTTTCCCAGTGAGCGTTTTGCAGCCGAGCGAATAAAAATTAAGGCTATCAAAGGGGGGGGGGAGATTTCCTTTAGACAGCTTTCTTAGGAGGCCCAGGCATTCCAGCAGACGGGCGAGTCTTTAAAACTTCGCTGAACAGATCGGTGCCAAAAGATGTGGATTTATTTATTTATTTATTACTAAAGGGCCTTTAAGGATCGGTCTTCATTCCATTTGACATTTCCTTGATTAGCATTTTATAGCAGGATGCATAGCCTGAACTCCTCCCAACCCTGAAATATCCAGAAGCTTTCAAAACCTCCCCCCCCCCGTATAATTTTTAAAGTATGACCCTTCCCATTAAATACAGGAGGGGGGGGTGAGTTTTTGGTTTCCACCCCACCCTTCTTTTTGGAAGAACAAGATTCCAGCTCAAAAGCAAAGAGTTCACCCACAGCTTAAAAAGAAGTTACAAGTAGACCTCAACTTAACAACCTTTTGTTTAGTGACTGCTCAAAGTTACAAGGGCACCGGGAAAAAAGTGGTGGATGGCTGCTTTTCACACTTACGACCGTTGCAGCATCCCCGTGGTCAGGTGATCAAAATTCAGATGCTTTGGCAACTGGCTCATATTTATGACGGTCGCACTGCCCCGGGGTCACGTGATCCCCTTTTGCGACCTTCTGACAAGGCCAAGTCAGTGGGGAAGCCAGATTCACTTAACAACCGGATTGCTAATTTAACTGCAGTGATTCACTTAACAAAAAAGGTCATAAGTGTTGTGGTGGCCCAGTGGTTAGAGTGCAGTATTAGAGGCTAACTCTGCTCACTGCCATGAGTTTGATCCTCAGCGGCTCAAAGTTGACTCAGCCTTCCATCCTTCCGAGGTCGGTAAAATGAAGAGCCAGATTGTTGGGGGCGAAATGCTGACTTTGTAAACCTCTTAGAGAGGGCTGTAAAGCACTGTGAAGCGGTGTATAAGTCTAAGTGCTATTGCTATTCAGTTGGGCAAAACTCACTTAACAACTGTCTCACTTAGCAGCAGAAATTTTGGGCTAAGTTGTGGTTGTAAGTCAGTGACTACCTGTATATTCTTAGCAGAACATTTCTGGTTTTCTGTCATGCATTTGAAACGTCCTTCCTTTTTAGTGTGCACAGCTTGATAATTGCACTTGTCATAGAACAAGAAGGATTTTTAGTTTTTTTTTTTAAAAAAGCTTGATGGTTCATTTTATGAATTGCAATCTCTCCCTGCAGACCCATAAAGGGACAATTTTTCTCTCAGAATGTATTTCACTCCTACTGAAACTGCAGATCAATAAAAATGATGTGCTTATGAGTCATCATGATTTCCTAGGCTATTTTATCTCTAAAGAAAGTTTTGGGGAGAAATAAATCTTTCCATTTGGTAGAATAATGCAGCTTTTTTCCTGAGAGAGAGAGAGAGAGAGAGAGAGAGAGAGAGAGAGAAAATTATAGAAAGAAAGAAAGAAAGAAAGAAAGAAAGAAAGAAAGAAAGAAAGAAAAAGAAAGAAAGAAAGAAAGAAAGAAAGAAAGAAAGAAAGAAAGAAAGAAAGAAAGAAAGAAAGAAAGATGTATTTTTCATGTGTAATGTTTTTCTAAATATGTATATGTATATACGTATAGGCTGATGAGAATGGCACAGTGGCCTACAGGTGGAGGTTTACCTCAGGAGTCTGTGAATTTGATCCTAGGTAGAGGCAGATATTTATGAGTTATTGTCTGCTGTGAACTCCACATAGGTGTCAGGAAGGGCATCCAGCCAGTAAGTGCTCAACTCCATTCAGTTGCCCTGACTCCACCCCGACGCAAGAGATTACAGCAGAGGTCCCCAACCTTTTGGGCAACAGGGAAAAGTTTTTCCACGGAGAGTGCATGGTTTTTTGTGCTGCCTGCATCCCACGGAGGCTTTGCTTGTTTGTGCGGACCAGTTGCTGGCATGCCGCGGCTCGGTACCGGTCCATGGACCGGGGGTTAGGGAGCCCTGGATTGCAGGATAGTTAAAAGAATATATATATATTGATGTTAATGTTTAACCCATTTAGTCTTTTAGGGGGGGAAATATAAGAGTTCCAGAATTTTTGTATTATTCATTGAGGACACACTGTCCAGTAGATTCCTTTCAAAATGCAAATTTTTCTCATGATGCCTATGGTCTTTCTATCTCTGTCCCTCTATGTGTACCTCTGTGGTTGCATGTGAGAGAAAAAGAATTGTAGTATCATCTGTGAAACAACACTAAGGTTTTTAAAGCTGGTTTGTCGAAGAAGCCATTGTAGCCTAGTTCAGACATGCAACTAAGTCAAATTACGTTTTATAGTAAGTTTACATAAAATAACAATAATCTGGAACCAGCTTCTGGATGTATGTTCAAGCCTGGACAGTTGATAATTTATTCAGTAAACCACAACAAAACAAGCACAGCTTAGTATGATATATGAACCTAGGCATCTTTGCTTTCTCAAGGAAGTGAATTTGAGAATTAGGTGAAACTTGCAAAATAAATAAAAAATGAACATTATGGCACCAAAATAGCCCTGAAATTTCTCCAGAGATATGATGAATATATATATATACACTTATGCCACAACCTAGGATACAGCTGCACACAAGTCTGAATTACGTATCACCGTTGTGTACTATTCTCCCATCCTTCCCCATGCTGATGCCACATTGAGCTACTTGGGGAATTCTGGGAGTTGTAGTCCCAATACAACTCAGCGGTAGCACCTTGGGGGAATACCACCCTAGTAGGCCCTTGGTGGCTGCTTAGCAGAGCCAGCAGTGCCCTCTACTGGATGGATCTAGAACTCACTCTCTTTCCAGAGGTTGACTTCCTGGCAAGTAGGTTTACGGTGAGTGGGCATCTAATAGAAGTCACAACTTCACGACATGCATGATGTCACTTCCTGCCTCGTCCCAATTTACAGACGTCTGTGATTGTGATTAGCCCATACTCTGGGCTTTTCCCCATTTGTAGTTTTACCATGATACAAAAAAGATATTGAGACTCTAGAAATAATGCAGAAGAGCATCAAAGATTATTAGGGGGCTGGACGCCAAAGTGTATGATGAACAGTTGTAGGAAGTAGGGTGTATTCATCATAATGAGCAGAAAGACTAGGGGTGACACGATAGAGGTCTTCCAATATCTGGGGGGCTCCCATAGTGAGCAGAGGGTCAATCTATTTCCCAAAACACGTGAAGGCAGGACAAGAAGTAATGGATGGAAGCTTAACGAAGAAATCCAATCTAGAACTAAGGAGGAATTTCCTGAAAGCGAGAACAATTAATCAGAGGAACAATTTTCTGCCAAATGTTGTGGGTGCTCCATCACTGGAGAAGAGATTGGACAGCCACTTGTCCAGAATATTAGAGGTTCTCCTGACTAAGCAGGTGGTTGGACTAGAAGACCTCCAAGGTCCCTTTCCAGCTCTGCTATTCTCTATTTTTCTAGTATGGTACTATAGAGCATTTTATCTATTTATATTCTGCTTTTAGTTTTACAAACATATCCAACACAGCTTTCTCTTCTCAGTTTTGCATGTATATATTAAGAAATATTTATATTTTAAGTTTTGTGTATTTTTGTAGTAATATATATATATACACACACACACACACACACACACACATATATATATATATATACATATACATACATACATATATATATATATATATATATATATATATATATATATATATATATATATATATATATATATATATATATATATATATATATATATATATATATATATATATATTGTGTGTGTGTGTGTGTATTTTAAGGGATGCAGTGGCTCAGTGGCTTAGGATGCTGAGCTTGTCGATCAGAAGGTCGGCAGTTTGGCGGGTCGAATCCCGAGTGCCGCGTAGCAGAGTGAGCGCCTGTTACTCGTCCCAGCTTCTGCCAACCTAGCAGTTCGAAAGCACGTAAAAATGCAAGTAGGAAAATAGGGACCACTACGGTGGGAAGGTAACAGCGTTCCGTGCGCCTTTGGCGTCTAGTCATGCC
This sequence comes from Vipera berus, assembly GCF_964194415.1. Lineage (NCBI taxonomy): Eukaryota > Metazoa > Chordata > Lepidosauria > Squamata > Viperidae > Vipera > Vipera berus. The sequence continues at coordinate 15,439,207 of NC_138213.1, forward strand.
GGCCACATGACCACGGAGATGTCCTTGGACAAGTGCTGGCTCTTCGGCTTTGAAACGGAGATGAGCACCGGCCCCTAGAGTCGGAAACGACTAGCACGCATGTGCAGGGGAACCTTTACCTTTACCTATATATTTTTTCCCCTTCATGGATTACTGCCTTGTCGTGGCGAAGGGGCTTGCGTAATTCAATGAAGCTATGAGCTATGCCGTGCAGGGCCACCCAAGACGGACAGGTCATAGCAGAGAGTTCTGACAAAATGTGATCCACTGGAGAAGGAAATGGCAACCCACTCCAGTATCTTTGCCATGAAAACCCTATGGACAGTACCAAAAGGCAAAACGATATGACGCTGGAAGATGAGCCCCTCAGGTTGGAAGGCGTCCAATATGCTACTGGGGAAGAGCAGAGGGCTAGTACTAGTAGCGCCAGAAAGAATGAAGCGACTGGGCCAAAGCCGAAAGGACGCTCAGCTGTGGATGTGTCTGGTGGTGAAAGGAAAGTCCGATGCTGTAAAGATTTTTTCTCCATAGGAACCTGGAATGTAAGATCCATGAATCAAGGAAAGCTGGACGTGGTCAAACAAGAGATGACAAGACTGAACATTGACATCTTAGGTATCAGCGAACTAAAATGGACAGGAATGGGTGAATTTAATTCAGATGACCATCAGGTATACTACTGCGGGCAAGAATCCCTCAGAAGAAATGGAGTAGCCTTCATAGTCAATAAAAGAGTAGGAAAAGCAATACTGGGATACAATCCTCAAAATGACAGAATGATCTCAGTTCGAATCCAAGGCAAACCATTCAATATCACAGTAGTCCAAGTCTATGCCCCAACCACCAGTGCTGAAGAGGATGAAATTGACCAGTTCTATGAAGCCCTACAGCACCTTATAGAACTAACACCAAAAAATGATGTTCTTATCATCATGGGGGATTGGAATGCTAAAGTAGGAAGCCAAAAGATAACTGGAATAACAGGCAAGTTTGGCCTTGGAGTACAAAATGAAGCAGGGCACAGGCTGATAGAATTCTGTCAAGAGAATACGATGGTCATAGCAAACACTCTTTTTCAACAACCCAAGAGACGGCTCTACACATGGACATCACCAGATGGTCAACACAGAAATCAGATTGACTATATGCTCTGCAGCCAAAGATGGAGAAGCTCTATACAGTCAGTAAAAACAAGACCAGGAGCTGACTGTGGCTCAGACCATGAGCTTCTCCTTGCAAAGTTCAGGCTTAAACTGAAGAAAGTAGGGAAAAGCACTAGGCCACTCAGGTATGAATTAAATCATATCCCTGTTGAATATACAGTAGAGGTGACAAATAGATTTAAGGAATTAGATCTGATAGACAGAGTGCCTGAAGAACTATGGACAGAGGTTCGCGACATTGTACAACAGGTAGCAACCAAAACCATCCCAAAGAAAAAGAAATGCAAGAAAGCAAAATGGCTGTCTGAGGAAGCTTTGCAAATAGCTGAGGAAAGGAGGGAAGCGAAAGGCAAGGGAGAAAAAGAAAGATATGCCCAATTGAATGCAGAATTCCAGAGAATAGCTAGAAGAGATAAGAATGCCTTCTTAAATGAACAGTGCAAAGAAATAGAAGAAAACAATAGAATAGGTAGGACCAGAGATCTTTTCAAGAAAATTGGAGAAATGAAGGGAACGTTTAATGCAAAAATGGGCATGATAAAGGACCACAATGGCAGGGACCTAACAGAAGCAGAAGAGATTAAGAAGAGGTGGCAAAATTACACAGAAGAACTATACAAGAATGAGCTTAACGTCCCTGATAATCACAATGAGGTGGTCATTGACCTCGAGCCAGACATCCTAGAATGTGAAGTGAAATGGGCCTTAGAAAAGCTGAGCAACAACAAAGCTAGTGGAGGTGACAGTATTCCAGCTGAGCTATTCAAAATCTTAAAAGACAATGCAGTAAAAGTGCTACACTCAATTTGCCAGCAAATTTGGAAAACTCAACAGTGGCCACAGGATTGGAAAAGATCAGTTTACATTCCAATTCCAAAGAAAGGCAGTGCCAAAGAATGTTCAAACTATCGCACCATTGCACTCATTTCTCATGCTAGTAAAGTCATGCTTAAAGTCCTACAAGCTAGACTTCAGCAGTACGTGGATCGAGAACTACCAGAAGTACAGGCAGGATTTCGAAGAGGCAGAGGAACTAGAGATCAAATTGCCAACATACGCTGGATCATGGAGAAAGCTAGGGAGTTCCAGAAAAACATCTACTTCTGCTTCATTGACTATGCTAAAGCCTTTGATTGTGTGGATCATAACAAACTGTGGCAAGTTCTTAAAGAGATGGGAGTACCAGACCATCTTATTTGTCTCTTGAGAAACCTATATGCGGGTCAAGAAGCAACAGTGAGAACTGGACACGGAACCACTGATTGGTTCAAAATTGGGAAAGGAGTCCGGCAAGGCTGTATACTGTCGCCCTGCCTATTTAACTTATATGCAGAGCACATCATGAGAAAGGCAGGGCTAGATGAATCAAAAGTTGGAATTAAGATTGCCGGAAGAAATATCAACAACCTAAGATACGCAGATGATACCACTCTAATGGCAGAAAGTGAAGAAGAACTAAAGAGCCTCTTGTTGCAGGTGAAGAAGGAGAGTGCAAAACTTGGGTTGAAACTTAACATTAAGAAAACCAAGATCATGGCATCTGGCCCTCTCAATTCCTGGCAAATAGATGGGGAAGAAATGGAGGTAGTGACAGATTTTATTTTCCTGGGCTCCAAGATCACTGCAGATGGGGACTGTAGCCAAGAAATTAAAAGACGCTTGCTCCTGGGGAGGAAAGCCATGGCAAATCTAGACAGCACATTAAAAAGCAGAGACATCACCCTGTCAACAAAAGTGCGTATAGTCAAGGCTATGGTCTTCCCAGTTGCAATGTATGGCAGTGAAAGTTGGACCATAAGAAAGGCTGAGCGCCAAAGAATTGAGGCCTTTGAACTGTGGTGCTGGAGAAGACTCCTGCGAGTCCCTTGGACTGCAAGGCGATCAAACCGGTCAGTCCTAGAGGAGATCAATCCTGACTGCTCTTTAGAAGGCCAGATCCTGAAGCTAAAACTCAAATACTTTGGCCACCTAATGAGAAGGAAGGACTCACTGGAGAAGAGCCTAATGCTGGGAAAGATCGAGGGCAATAGAAGAAGGGGACGACAGAGAATGAGGTGGCTGGATGGAGTCACTGAAGCAGTAGGCGTGAGCTTAAATGGACTCCAGAAGATGGTAGAGGACAGGAAGGCCTGGAGGAAAGTTGTCCATAGGGTCGCGATGGGTCGGACACGACTTCGCAGCTAACAACAACAACAACATATATTTTTTGCTGACTCCAAATTATTTTCTTAATACTCGCCACCCATTTAGAACTAGCACAAAACACAGACTGCGCTGCTATGAAATGGCCCCCGTTGCCAGTCCCTCTTTTGCTTCAATAACTGCAATCAGCAGATTTTTCTCCCTCATTCACCCTGAAGTTCCTTTTGAATGGAGGAGGAATAAAAGGGAAATACAACTTGACCATTTAGCATAGCTGAAGACGGTGGAAGCCTGCTTACTCTCGGCTTTTTCCAGGCTCTCAGCCTGAAGCTGCTTGTCTTCTATGTGTAAACCAATTTGAAATGGATTTCAACCCCTTCTGCTTTGACCACAATGATAGCCCTAAAGCCATATTTATCCTAGCACGATTGGTAAATTCCCGTTTCTTCCTTATCCCTCCTGCACCAGTTTAAAAAAAATGACATGATAGTTTTTGCTGTCTCTTGAGTCAGAAGAGGAAAGTGGCTGAATTTTTGTCCATTTCAGCTGGTTAAAAAAAAAAGACAGATGCATCCTTTTACGGAGATATAGAAAGAGGGGAATCTTGGGAGATTTCTGATCCAGGGAAGGCTGTCTTTGAGCAGTTACTTGAGCAGCCCTTGAATTAACCAAGGAGAGAAGCAACCTAGAACTAAGGAGAAATTTCCTGACAAGTTAGAACAATTAATCAGTGGAACAACCTGCCTCCAAAAGCCGTGAATGCTCCAACACTGGAAGTTTTTAAGAAGAGACTGGCCAGCCATTTGTCTGAAATGGTATAGGCTTTCCTGCCTTAGCAGGGGGTTGGACTTGATGACCTCCAAGGTCCCTTCCAACTATTATTATAAAACTTTTATTATTCATAAAACAGGAAACTCAGTTAACTGAACACTCAAATTGACTGGCACTAATGGTTGACACGGGTTGCTGCCAGCATCCTAGGTATCAACCAGGAGACCTCCTTAAAATGTAAGATGTTCCCAGTAGCGCAGGTTTTTTTGCAGCTTTGCTGGAGTTATGGCAGGAAGCTGCAATTTCTTGATGTATTTTGCAAAGTTTTGGACATAGTTCTCAGTGCCCCGATGACAATGGGTATCACTGTTACACGTTTCATCCATAATCGCGCATTTTCGATGGCCAGGTCGTGGTATTTCGTAATTTTTTTTCCAGTTCTTTTTCTTCGACTCTGGCAATTATTATTAGTATTAACTATTATTATCATTATCATTATTATTATGTTCAAAGTTACAACGGTAATGGAAAAAGTGATTTATGACCATTTTTCACAGTTACAACCGTTGCAGCATGCCCACAGCCACGTGATCAGAGTTCAGACACTGGGCATCTGACTCATATTTATGACCGTTGTAGCGTCCCCTGGGCCGCCTTCCGACAAGCAAAGTCTATGGGGGAAGCCAGATTCATTTGAACAACCATTACTAACTTAACAATTATCTCACTTAGCAACAGAAATTGTGGTTGTAAATCTGTGGTTGTAAACACCTATGTGGAGGTGCTAAGATTGACTTTCAAACTTTCCCAAAAACTACAAGGTAAAATACACAACCTGAGTCTTACCCACCACTTAACTATTAATCCCACGAAGAGACTCTAGCGGGAACAACAAACACACTTGGTAAAGTCAGGATTTTTTATTAACTTCTGCTATCTTATCTGCTGCAAGGCAGGAAAGATTAGCTGGAGGTCTCCACGCCTCCAGCCCAGCACTTGCCCTTTCGAGCCATCTAATCTTTGAGGACTTTCACTAATACCAAAGGCAGCAGGAGAGCTTCTGGTAGATGACCAAAAACCGACTGAAAACGGGCCTGGGGGGGGGGGAGAAAGCTGGCGGAAAAAGAAAAGGAAGAAAATCTGTACAAATAAAAAAAGCAGAAGTTGCGTGGCGGAATTAAGGCTGTTGCACCATTTTCCAGATCTATCTTATCAACCTTTCCAGGTTCATTTCAGGAACGAAGGTCACTCTGCCCAAGAAGGAATTACGGACTTCAAACCTTGGCATTAATATTCATCAGAATGGAGGGGAGAAAAGTCGAAACTACTCCCGATGCTGCCTAGAAAGAGAAGCGGAGAAACCTTTTGATATACAGACATTTGTGGAGGAGCGCCTTTGGCGCATATTTGAAGAAAGGCAGTGCTTTTTCTTTTTTTTTTCTCCCCCTTGAAAATTTCTTCAACCAGCCGCTGTGCCAACTTCTCTTTGGGCTGGTGATTTGGGACAATCTACACCGGAGAAAGTAGTCGGTGCTGGCTTAGCTATTCCTCAATGGATTTGATGTATTTTTCATACGCCTCTTCAGTCAAGAGATCGTCCAGTTCAGAAGGATTATCCACAGTCATTTTGATAAGCCAACCTGTGAGCAAAAAACAAAAAAACACAAATCAGGGGTTGTTTGTTTTTTTAAAAAAACCCACCACAAAACACCAGGTCTCCTGTAGTTCGAGTAAATGCTACTCTTAGGTCCACTGGCTTTCTCATCTTAAACTTTACAAATTGTTGTTGCTGTTGTTCAGTCACTAAGTCAGGTCCGACTCTTTCCGACCCCATGGACTATACAGTAGGCCAGGTCTCCTGTCCTCCACTGTCTCCCGGAGTTTGCCCAAATTCACGTTCATTGTAAATCAAGAAACTATCTGTAGTAAGTCGCAGATATTATTGCATTGTTATGATTAAAGCAATTCCTGTGCCGGTTTTAACCAAGCTAAACCAAGGGAAATCGGAGAGCTGCTTTTCTGGTTGCAAACTGCCAAATCTTTGAAAGCGAGGTTGAAAGTTTGCACATGTTCAGTCGTTAGGTCAGAACTGAAGAAGCTTCTTGGATGAGAAGCGAAACGTCTTCAAGGAAAAGCAAAGAAAGTCCAGTTGCCTCTTGAAAAAACACCTTGGTCCTGGATAACTGAGAACCTCCACAGACACAGCCAAAGCCCCTTTCCTTTCTCACATGTATTGTTTGGGATTGTTGTTCAGTCACTAAGCTGTGTCTGCAACTCCATGGACCGTAGCCTCCTCCCCCGTCCTTCCCTGTCTGCTGGAGTTTGCCCAAATTCAACTTCATTGCATGAAGGACACTATCTAACCATCTCCTGCTCTGCCAATCTCCTTCTTCTTTTGCCTTCCATCTTCCCCAACACCAGCTGTTTCTCAAGGAATCCTCTCTTCTCATTTGGTGGCCAAAGTATTTAAGCTTCAGCTTCAGGATCTCTCCTTCCAAAGAACTTTACAGAGAATCCTCACTTAACAACCACTTGCTAGCGACCAAAGTTACAACTGACTTCCCAGAGCTAATTGCAACCCAATTTCAAAGTTTCTACAACTGTATATGCACACCCTACGGTTATGTGATCGCATTTGGGGTTACTTAGCCAACCAGCCTGCGTTGATGGCTCTTTGCAGCATCCCGTGGTCATGTGGCTGCAATTTTTGGCATTTTTGTTTGCCAGTTTCCAGTATTTACTTCCAATTTAGGGCAAAAAAACCCCCACCGATCGGGGGAAAATGAGTTCGGTTAACAATTACTACAAAAAGGTTGCACAATCAGTCATGGTCACACGGTGACCCACTTAACGGCCACCATGACTTACAACTTACCGTTGTAAGTTGAGGACTACCTGTAAGGCTAGTGCTCTGCTGGATAGGTTCCAACAGTGTCGTTGTGATATTAAGCAAACTCCCAATGACCTCCCACCGTGACCGAATGTAACCGACCCATCACAAGACCCACCACAAGCCTCTCACCGATGACTCACACCTGACCCATCACGGACCCTCACTTGACACACCCACACCCCAAGCCCTTACACACAGAACACTGACATCCCCTCAACTCTGCTGAAGAGGTTACCTAGCCTGAAAACCAACCCCTCAAGCTCGGAGAACGAACGGTCACCCTCATCCTAACCCCGAACTGCAGATATTTGCCACTGCTGCGAATTCTGCAAACCAGGAACTTTAGGGAAATGGGAGTTCCTTCTCTTACCATCTTGGTAACAAGATTTGTTGACCAGGCCAGGATTATCAGCCAGGGCAGTGTTAATGTCTGTGACTTCTCCCGTGATGGGAGAGTAAATTTCACTGGCAGCCTTCACACTTTCCAAGGCTCCAAATTCATCTGGAACATTAAATGGGAGAAAGCAATTGGTATAGGAATCCCAAAACGAGAATTTCCATTTGTACGACATGTCAGGTTGAAGGTGGCTGCTGGATTGATGGCAGATCCTACATTCCCCTCCCCCCCATCCTGGTTTTTTGCTTTCTACCTGTCCATCCTCCTCCTCCTCCTCCTCCTCCTCCTCTTTTGGTAATCATATAGTTGTATTTCTCATTGTGTTATCTTTCATTGTTTGTTCATTGTTCTATTCTCTTCTGTTCTGTTCACGCTCTTTCCCCCCCCCCATCCTTTTTATTGTTCCAAGCCATCCAAAGTAGCCCCAGGGTGGCAAATAAATAAATAACAGGCAAAAATGCCAAGTCCAGCCTGAACATCTGGCTGTATAATAAACCATAATAGGCACCTTGGCTGCAATCCCAAAACAACTGGAGCACCACTTGAACACCTTCAGCATCGACAAATTTATGACCCGCCAATTGGAAAAGGCGGATTTACTCAGGCATCTGAAACACCACCAAACATCCACATCGGCCTATTCCCAGGTCCTTGGGAAGGACTCCACAGGTAGACAAAAATGCGAACATCTGGCTAATGGTGCAAGAAATCATAATAATAACAGCAGTTGTAAATCTGCAGCCGTGCAAGCAATCTAGCTGAGCTTGTCCTATCAATAGAAGCTGGTAGTAGCTTAGCAGAGTGTTGACCCTCTATCTGGAAAAGGTTTAAAGCTGCATATATTTGGGGGATTGGAGGGCACACACAGCCTTGCTAAATCAGGAAAGAACTCCACATGTAATTTTATTCTTCAAAGACCTTTTGCTAGGTTTCCATGAAGCAGCTACCATTTTGGAAACGGCAGTCCTTCAAAACTTGTTTTCTGCCTGGCATCTTGTAGGGCAAGTAGCTGGGGGCAGGGTGGGAATAGGTCTGCTCTTCAGAGGAGAGAAAAAGAAATCTTTTGGCCACACCTGCATCCTTTAAAAAAAAACATACTTAAAAGTAACTTTATTCACCCAAAGATGACATTGCTGCTTAATTAACGTTTTACTTTTGGGAGAGGCAAGGTTTTCTTTTTAAACACTAAAAAACCCGCTCACCTTGTTTGTTTAGCTTCGTTCCAATTTCTGGAAGACTGCAATAAACAACATCCCCTAAGGCTTCCTGAAATGAAAAGTTCCTGCATCAGCAATGACTTAAGAGAAGTGGATAACGGCGGTAGAAAATTTGAGCATTTCGTGGTGGAATGTAAGCAGGAAAGAAGTCCACGCACCTCCCACTTTTTTGCAACGTGGACAGGGAAGCCCAACCCCTGGCTCCAAATAGGAGACGCTTTCTTGCACTCCTCATATTGTCCTTAAGAAAGAGAGCCAGTTGGGAGCCAGTTTGGTTTAATGGTTAAGGCTCCAGGCTGGAGAGGAGGAGACGGTGAGTTCGAGTCCTGTCTTAGCCACGAAAGCCTGCTGAGTGACTTTGGGCCAGCCGCCAGGAGACTGTGAGTTCAAGTTCCATCTTAGCCTTGAAAGCCAACTGAATGACTTTGGGTCAGTCACTCTCTCTCAGCCCAACCCACCTCACAGGGTTGTTGTTGTGGGGCAAATAGGAGGAAGGTGTGTTGGCTACGTTTGGCACCCTGAGTCATTTGTAAAAATAATTAAAGGGGGATAGAAACAAACCAATGAATGCATGATGTCTGGCAACAGCCTTCAGAACTGCAACTTGCAGAATTCTTCACCAATCTAGTGGCCCCCAGCAGAGGTTGTTGGGAGCAAGCAGAAAGTGTGTTGTTGTTCACAAATATAAGAACAGCCACTGCCACTCAGAAAGGGTTGCTGACCCACTTGGACAATGTCAGCTTGACTTTGAAAAGCCGACATAACAAAACAGCCTTTGCTTCTCTCCTGGTGAAGTCACCACTTTATCAAATATCCAGAAGAGGAACCACAGGATGTGCCTCGGCTGCATGAACCCCCTGAAACGTATCTTTCGCACCTCCCAGATCCTCACTCCTTTGGCCAAAATTGTCAGAAATGAACAGCGCCACTGTCGCCAGTTTAAAGATGAAAGCATATCAAAACATCTGCCCTGAAAACCCTAAAATGAGATTTGGGGGAAATATGTAGGATGTCTTGGCCCAATCCTATTCTGGGTCGTTGTTCAGCCAATTGAAGCCTTCATCCTCTCCACAAAAACGTTAAGTGCAGGTAGCCCTTGACGTACGGCCACAATTGAGCCCCACATTTCTATTGCTAAGTGAGACATTGGTTAAGTGAATTTTGCCCCATTTGACGACCCTTCTTGCCATAGTTGTTAAGTGAATCGCTGCAGTGGTTAAGCTGGTGAAACGGTTGTTAAGTGAATCTGGCTTCCCCCTTGACTTTGCTTGTCAGAAGGTTGCAAAAGGGGATCGCATGATCCTGGGACGCTGCAACCGTCATAAAAATATGAATCAGCTGCCAAACGTCTGAATTTTGATCACGTGACCACGGGGAGGCTGCAACGGTCGTGAGTAGGAAAAACAGTTTTTTTTTCAGTGCTGTTGCAACTTTGAACGGTCCCTAAACGAAGTGTTGTAAGTCAAGGACTACGTATATTGCTCCTGGTAATCTAAAGTCGGCCTGGTCCTTTCTTACACTATGAATGGATTTTCTGCAACGAACCAGAGAGAAATTAAGAGAAACACTGAGGCATATTATTTCCCCTCAGCTTCTAAGTTTCTTGGGATGAGGCCAAGCCAGTGAGGCAGGAAGAGGGCAGAGCCGGGGCTGTCAGTCACGTTTTCCAGGCAGGCTATGAGGTCCAAGTCCACAAACTGGCTTTGTAGGCAGAAATGGCCGTTAGGACAATCGAGAAATCAAAGAGCAAGGCCAACCGTCGATGCCAAGAGCCAGGGAGGGTTACAAACAGTACCTGTGCAAAGTTGCTAATTCCTATCGTTCCGATACCGTTTTCAACGGAGATCCATTCGTGCTTGTCTGTAAACCGACGAGCTTAAAAACAAAAAAACAAAACAAATGGGTCAGTTTTAAGGCTCTGTATTTGCACATCCCTTTGCAATCCTACTTACGTTCTTCTAGTATGAACCCCCAAAACTGAATCTTGAGCTAGGAAACCCCTTTTTATATGTAAGGCGTAAAGCGGTAAATCCTATTTAAGAATTATTATTTTTTAATGTGTTTGTACCTGCTTAGGTTATACTTCAGTGCTTTTCCCTGTCTGATCAGTCAAACTTTGTCAAAACTTTCCACCTGTGCTGGACCCGGCTTTTGGTTTCTTCATTACTCATAATATTATTCACCTTCTGCAGGTACAAAAGTTATTTCCATACTTGCTTCATTATTATACATTATGATGATGAATATTATTGTTAATGTGCAAAGGGCTAGCTCCTTGAGAAGGCTCTAATGCTGCTAAAGGTGGAAAGAGAGAAACGAAATAACCAGCAGCAAGGTGGATGGATTTGATTACAGCAGTGAAGGGAACACCATGGAAAGAGATGAAGGATCAGGTGGGGGGGGGCAGATCATCTTGGAGGAGACCCCAATCTCACTAACATTTCCAGAAAGGCTTGAAGATATAGCTCTGCATCAGGTCTGGGAGCCAGTAGAATTATGGAAGGTATGACATGGATGCACTGTTTCTCATGTAGGGGCTGTACTCTCCCAGATTATTTTAATTATTTTTAATGTTTGTCTTGGGGCTTGGTTATTTCTATTTGTTTATTGTTTTGACTGTATGAGTTGCCCAGTGTGAGTATACACAACCACATATGTGAGATGGGGGCTAAGAAATTAACTACGAGGTGGCTAGAAGTTAAAACTGAACCGGTGGCACAGAATCGATCTGTTCGTAAAACCTGTCAAATATTATGCAAAGGCACACATTTCACTCATATCCAACCTAATAGTAGAAAGGGATAAATAAGGCGCTAAATAATAGAAAGCAAGCAAGCAAGCAGATATTTTGTTCTCCTATCACACTCCCAACCAATACTTTTTTCTTTACTGTCCTGCCCTCCTTTTTTTCTTTTCTTTTCTTTTCTTTTGCACTATTTCCTTTCCAGATGATACAATTCCACAACTACTGCGCACATTCAGTTCTCTCTGGACCAATTTGCAGGAGATACCGTGGGCATCCCTGGTTGCATTTTATTACAAAAAAATATGAATATAGCTATCTTGCTAACCCACACAATATGTTTGTCTTTACAGAATCACAGAGTTGAGAGGGGCCATTTTTGTTTGATGAAGGCCAACCTCATCAAGGCTGGAATTCAGTTGAAATCATCCCTAAGAAATTGCAATCCAACCTCCATTTAAACCTGTGCACTTCCCTTAAGTAATGGTTGGAAGACCTGAAAGACCAGGTTAGGGACAAAGCATCATGCAGATTATCTAGGTCAGAGGTCCCCAAACATTTGGGCACCAGGGACCGGTTCCATGGAGAGAGGTTTTTCCACGGACCGGAGGGTGGTTGGTTTTGTGTGCTGCCTGCATCTCATGGATGGGGTTTTGCTTGTTTGTGTGGCTCAGTCGCTGGGATGCCATGGCCCAGTACTGGTCCACGGACCGGGGGTTGGGGACCCCTGATCTAGGTGATTGCTAGGAGTCAACAGCAACTTGATGGTCCATAATCACTATCAAATTGGCCTTATTCCTGGGAACATTTTCCAAATTTTGCAATAGGAAGACTCCCTTCAGAACGTGGTAAGTCCTAGCAAGTCTTCTCCCATGACTCACAGCTAAAAGTTAAATATTTCCAATTCTCTTGTCTCCTTTACTTTAATCCGTTACTGGACACACCACTGAAAGCAGGACCAAAGGAGTGCAAAGATGGTCTGTAGACCTAGATCTTGCACAAGAGCATTGCTTACAAAACCCAGTTAATGCCTCCGGGTCCACAACCAGCCCCCTTTTTTTGCTTTTCAACAATCCCATGGGATACTTTGAAATCCCACGGCATGCCAGTGCCATAAATCCAAAGAAAGTAATTCTTTACAGTTGGATTAAATCGTTAGCCCGCCTTTAATACTTTATAAACAGCTCGGGGCTGCAAACATCCCTAATACCCCTTTCTCCTCCTATTTTCCCCACAACAACAACAATAACAACAACCCTGTGAGGTGGGGTTGGGCTGAGAGAAAGGGACTCGCCCCAAGTCACCCAGCCCAATTTCTCCAACCAGGTCTCCGCACCCGTGCAGGATGAGGGGCAGCCTAGAATCCAGAGTTTACCTATTGGAAATTGGGGGTGGGGGTCGGAAACGCACTGAACAACGCACCTCCGTGGAAAGGTTTGGCGGCTTGAAAGCCTACTCAAAATGTACACCCGCTCTGCATCAGAAACTCAGCCTGGACTGGAAAGGCAGGCTTGATAACGCTCCGCCGTTCATTTGTTTCGTACCGCGGGCCTGTCCAGGAAACCAACCGCCTGGGCGCGCTGGCCCACGCGTGAAAGCCAAGGGCCTCGGCTTCCAGGAAGCGGGCTCCGCTTCAGATTCACGGCAAGCCTGATCCGACTCCTGGCATCCCCCCACCCCACCCCGCGAAGCGTGCAAATCAGCCGGCACCGAGCGGAGCCTCACCAGCCGCGCCCCGGGGGCGCCCCACCTGCCCGGCTGCGGGTCCCTGGCTCCGACTCAGCGCCTGCTCTGCAGCCGTGCGGGGCCTCCGGCTAAGCGCCCCGGCGCTCGGGCCTTGGAGAGGGGCGATCCCCGGGCAAGGCTGGATCCGGAGCAGAGACAGCAGGGCGGCCGGCCGGGCGGGCTGGCTGCTTCCCGCCGCGCTCCGGCGCCCGCCTCTCCTTGCAATGGCGCAGGAGGGCTCCGCTTCCCCGGCCGCCACTCACCGGCCAGCAGCAAGGCGGGGCTGGTGCAGAGCCGCCGGGCCTCGGGGCTGCTCCGGGCGCCGCTGCTGGGCCAACACGCCAGCCAGGAGCCGCCGGGCCGGAAGGATCCGCGCGGCCCGGCCGCCGCGCCAAGCCCGACCCTCCGCAGCGCTCGCCAAGCCGCCGTCGTCGTCGCCGCCGCCACTGCCATCGCGGGGCCGCTCCGCGGAGAGGCGGGCCGGGCCGGAGGGCAAAAGCAGCCGGGCAAGAGGAGGGGAGGGAAGAGGCGGGCCTTCCCGGCCCGAGGGGGCCTGGCCGGGCGAAGGGAAGGGGTGCCGCGCCGGGCGGAGTCGCTGCGCGCCGCGGCGGAGAGCTTTTCCTTCCCTCCCTTCTCCTTTGCCCCGCGCGGCGCGCTCTGGAGTGGAGGGACTACAATTCCCCTCTTCCCCGGCCTGCGTAGGGGAAGAATCTGGGGAGCAGCTGTGGAGGGGGGGGAAGGTTGGAGAAAAGTGCCAGGATTGAACCCACCGGAGAGGTTTTCTGCTGGGTGCTGCGGGAATAGACACACACACACACACACACACACACACACACACACGGAGAGAGAGGCAGCTGCAAAACTGGGAAAGCTACTTTTTGGGGTGGGGGGTGGGGGTGGGATGGCGACCCCCCAGCCGGCCCTCCCTGAGCTCAGCGAGGAAGCTGGACAGAGTCAGATCTGGTTAGTGGACCAGGATGGAAAGCTCAGCAAGCAGGTTGTAGAGTTGGCCAGAAACCTGGGAGGGTTAAAAAGGTAAAGGTAAAGGTTCTCACGCACATGTGTGCTAGTCGTTTCCAACTCTAGGGGCCGGTGCTCATCTCCATTTCAAAGCTGTAGTGGTCCCACCATAGTGGTCCCTATTTTTCTACTTGCATTTTTACGTGCTTTCGAACTGCTAGGTTGGCAGAAGCTGGGATGAGTAACAGGCGCTCACTCTGTTACGCGGTACTCGGGATTCAACCCGCCAAACTGCGGACCTGAGCCACTGCATCCAGTCAGATCTGCTTAGTGGACCAGGATGGAAAGCTCAGCAAGCAGGTTGTGGAGTTGGCCAGAAACCTGGGAGGGTTATGGCCAACCAAATCCTTCAGGAATCTGAGCAAGGATACAGATGCCAGCAGTCAAGCTGGACCTGGGAATGCTTCACTAGTCTTCAGTGGTGATAAACCTTTTTTTTTTTTACTTAAATTGTATCGGTTGTTACCAGGTTTTGTTTTTTAATGCACTTCCTAGATTGCCACATGTATCTTTTCCTTAGAAAACCTGACTAAACATCCGTTTTTGTTCTCTGGAAAGTAGGTTGGACATCCCAGACAAAGCATTTTTTTGAGGAATTATTTTGGCTAGAGAAAAAAAATGGGTGCATACTGCAAATCCATTCCTCCAAGAAGGGGTATTTTGTTTAATCTCTTACATCTGGGGATTATATTTATTAGGCCTGTAGTGGAAAATATGATATCAAAAGGACTGTTTTTCTTCGTCTTTTCAATTTCCACCCATATATGATGATATTTGTATGAGAGCCAAACATTTCCATGGGGAAAATTTTACAGGAATATGAGACGTGTCAACTGCAAGTTGATATTGCAGTTGCAAATTTTTAATTAACTCAGCTGCAATTATGCTTTAATACTTAACATTTATTATATCACACTGAGAAATAGGGACAGGAAACAGCCATGCACACCTTAGAAAGGAATCCTGTTCTATATAGCTTAAGAAAGTATTTCTATATCTATAGCAAAATACACATTCAATTTATTACAGGTCAGTTTGAAGCTTTTGATTCCTAAAAATGAGCTCCCGTTTTCTACCACGGAATTTCACAAACTCAGAAATCACAAAGTTTACAAGTTAACCACACCAGCTACAAATCCACATGAGAAGCAAAATCTTGGGTGAGCCATTATATGTCATTCCCAGATGCTTGCAGCTGCTTGCCACAAACTGGAACGTGGTCATTTTTATATTTAATTCCAAAAAAACTGCACATTTTCTTCAGTATGAGGTCCACTATCTCTTCTTCTTCTGAAGCCTTAAAAAAAAAAAGAAATGTTATGAGTGTTATAACGCTGGATTGCTAAAAAATAAAATAAATAAAAATAGAGCAGCATTTCTCAACCTTAGCAAAATTTAAAATGCACGGACTTCGACTCCCAAAATTCCCTAGCTGAATTGGCTGAATTGACAGTGAATTGATGCCACAAAATCAAGAAAAGAGAAAAGATTCATCTTGCAAATCAAAAGGTATTATTTAATGCAGAGCATCCTAAACCTGATATTCTCCACGTGTATTAAATGCCACCCACCCCCCAGGCAGTATAGCCAATGACTAGCCTATGCGGGACCAATGGAAGCTGTAGTTCAGCATGTGAGAACCTACCATGGGGAAAATCAGCAAACAAATAGTCCTTGATTTATGACTACAATAGAGACTGAAAAGCCAAGCAGCCGTTAAGTGAACCAGACTCAATTATGTGACTTTTTTCGTTAGGCAAATCACCACTTTGTAAAGTGAAGCATCGAGTAAATGCTTCTCCCACTGGCTGCTTGTCGGAAGCCAGCTGGAAGGGTCTCAAATGGGGATCACGTGAGCCCAGGATGCCGCAACCATCGTAAATACGTGCTGGTTGCCAAAGGGCCAAATTCTGATCACATGACCATGAGGATGCTGTGACGATTGCAAGTTTGAGGACCGGTTGTAAGTGGCTTTGTTCAGCGCCCTTGTAACTTTGAACAGTCGCTAAACGAACGGTTATAAATTGGGGACTTCCTGTATCGAGATTCCCTCCTCCTGCAGTGACTTTGCCTTGACGTCAAGAGTGGCCAGCCTTTTGGTGAACAGCATGGTCACTTCACTGGAGAACAGACGAGGATGGGCTGCATCGGACGGCGAACAATGCCAGTTGAACCAAGACGCATCAAGAGTTGGATTTCCCATTTTTGTGGCTTTTTAAAGAACGTCTTTCGACTTTTCTTTTTGGGCAACTGCACTACCGTGTTTTCCCGAAAATTAAGACCCGACTGGGAAATAAGCCCCAGCGTGTTTTTTTCAGGATGCTCATAATATACGTAAGCCCTACCCCAAAGATAAGCGTCAGTTAAGATCCTCAGCCAGACGGATGCATTTAGGACCATATTTACCCCAAAATAAGACCTAACCGGAAAATAAGTCCCAGTGCAAAAATTAATATATAAGACCTGGTCTTATTTTTAGGGAAACAGTATATCCATTTTCAGCCAAGCACTGGTTTCCCCCCCCCCTCTGTTTTCATTATTTCCTTCAACAAAACGGCAGAAAAACATTCTGAGAATTCCACCGTCCACACCGGGTGGTAAAGAGTCTCAAAGGACTCCAGAGGCCCCCAGAATCAACTTTGGGACTTTCTTCGGGTCTCCTTTAAACTGAGCTGAGATTCGATGGAACAAACCTGATAATGTTTCTGCTCCTCGCTAAAAGCCACCAGGATGACAGAAATGAAGAGGTTCAACACCACAAACGTCATGAAGATGATGCAGGAACCAATCAAGAAGGAGCCCAAGATAGGATTGTAATCCAAGACCTGTAATTCGAGAAATGTTATTAGTCTATGGGGGGGGGGAAACATAGAAGAAAAAAAATGTTTTTATAAAGCTGCTTAAAAACTCTAAGCAGGGCAGTAGCTGCCGCGTGGCCTGGAGGCAGCTGAGATTTTGATTCTGCTAGCTAACGGGAACAGGAAGCTAGCTAACCTGGATATATTGAATAGTCCTATTTCAATGCTTATGATTTTATTTCCCCTGTACAATTTTTACAGTTGAATAGGTAAAACAAATATTTTTGATCTGGCATAACAATAAGTAAAATCTGTTTTTTAAACCCAGTACATACAGTACATACATGTATACATCATCATCATCATCATCATCATCTTAGCTATTGTCTATCCCCTGTAGGATGAAGGCCTCTTCTGCACTGTTTCCAACCAATACCGCCCTGAGCTTCCTTTTGCCAACTGGGCCCGCAATACTTGCTGATGTCATTGATCCATCTTGTTTTAGGTCTCATTCATGGATGCTTTTTATCAAAGCGGATCTATTCTACAACTGCCATCAGTTCTTCTTCCTATGTGACCAGCCCATTTCTATTTCAATTCTTTTACTCTCTTGACGATATCCTGTACTTTTGTTTGTTCTCTAATCCATCCATCCATAAAAACCATTCTAATGACAAGAAGAAGCTGACTCGGCTTTCTGTCACCAGATTATCTTCCATTTATGAATTTAAGCTTCCAAAATTCTCAACAGTAGCTAAGATGACTGGGTAGCTCTGAGCCCGGATAGTTGCAGGATATCAAATTGGAGAGACTTAATGCTGTACTGGGTATATGTATATGCATGTACTGGGTATATGTACTGTATATGCATGTACTGGGTATATGTATATGCAAAAAAGTAAGCTTTGCTGTGTGTGGTCGGGATGCATAGATTTGCACCCCAAATTAATCTATATTTCATTTTTCCCCCCTTGATACGTTTTTCTCTCTCTAGATTTAAATCATAGTTTTCCTTCTGATAAGATCAGTCCACATTTCTCCATGCTCTAAATGAAATAATCCCTGTTCGATATTTTCATTTGATTGACCTTATTTAGAAAGTATCATACCTCTTCATAGTTGAAAATTCCTAACTGAAGGCTGACCATAGTCTCAGCAGAATCAAACAGAGTCTTGTATGAATTCAGTTTCCACCCATATATTAGATTTGTCTGCATTTAAAAAAACAACAACAAAACCTTAGATCCCAGGCACTTTATTTTCTCCATAATGTCTACTGATCATTTTTTATTCTGACGGGAAGATATTCTGAGAAGATGGAATAAGTTTAAACCTCTCTGATGGGAAACGCTTCTGATTAATTGATGGTCAAGGCAGATAGAACTGTATAATAAATAGTAGCTGAATTGTTTAACCAGCCTTCCCTCAGCTATTGAAGCTCCTTAGTGAACTTTGAGCCAGCTGCCCTGTCTTAAACGCACAAACAACCTAGTATTTGCAGGGAAAATTTGGGGGGGGGGAATTGTTATGTATGCCATCTTGAGTTTCTGGAGCAAGGTCATGAAACTAATGAATGGATGAAATTAATGAATAATAATAAAAAAGAACTGTTAGTGGGCTGGTGAACAGGAAAGTCAAGTAAGATACCAGCAGCCATTAAGCAGTTTACACAGGCCCTCCTATTGCTCAAATTTCACCAGGTATGGAGAAAATAGAACAATCAGTGGAACGACTTGCCTCCAGAAGTTGTGGGTGCTCCATCACTGAAGGTTTTTAAGAAGAGATTGGAAAACCATTCGTCTGAAATGGTACAGGGTTTCCTGCCTGAACAGGGGGTTGGACTAGAAGACCTCTAAGGTCCCTTCCAACTCCGTTATTCAGTTATTCTTTTATACTGTTAAAACATGGACTAATTCTGCCGATAATCATCTCAAACCTGATAATGAACGGGAGCTTCTCCATAAGGCCAGATTCCTCAACACACTTGTCTCGTGGGCATCTTACAGTTTAACTTCCATAATGCTCCAACTTATTAACTTCTTTTGTGGGTCATACAGGATATTGTGATGGAGCTCTAAAGTTGATTTTGGACCAGCCCTACCTTCCTGAACTAACACATAGAAATGTTACCCCAGGAATAAAAAGAGGGTACATGTAACTTTTGAGTTCCCAGAAGAAAGGTAGATTGAAAATGAGTATTATTTAACACAACATTTAGGACATTTCCACATAAGGATTCCGAACCGGTTTGAAATCAGTTGCAGTTCTATCTTGGTGTTGGAGAAGTAAGCTAGTTTACTTCCAAGCTGTAGTATAACAGTGTTTGCAAAGGCTTAGGATGGGATCCTAACATCCAGTTCTGCTCAGGATTTGAAATCTGGGGGGGGAAATGGTACTCTGTTTTGTTCTAGAGTTCTCTGCTTTGTGAACCACCCATGTAGATGCTATCTAACCTGAATAAACAAACATACAAGCAGGCTCAGTCTGGCTGAGTATAGGCTTCCAGACTACTCACAGCGATGGAATAAGCTAGGAACATGATGATAATCACGGTGGCAAATCCTGATATGTCCCCCCAGGCTCTTCGCAAGGTGGAGGTGATCATGTTCAACTTGGGGTTGAGTCTCAACAGGTGCCAAAGTTTCACGGTGGAAAGAAGCACCAGGAACGCAATCAGGTAACCCAGCACTGCATCCACCGTAGCTGTTTGATTGAAGCTCACAAACCTAAGAAAATTCAGGGATTGGAATAAGCTGGTATGTGGCAATGAGGAGGGCAAACATGGAGCCTCGCTTCTGGGAACTGCCATCCCAGTCCATCGGTCACAGCACGGAAACTGGAGAATTAAGCCACGATTGAAGGAACCTAGGTTCCACTTCTCAAATTAGTCCCAAGCCACATTAGAGGATCCCGAGCTAGCCATTCTCTTACTGTTTTTTGTCATTCTGGAAAAAAAAGGCAAAGGTTTCTCCTGTCCAGTTGTATTCAACTTTAGGGGGCTGTGCTCATCTCTGCTTCCTAGGAAAGGAAACCAGGGTTGTTCAAAGAGGCTCCTGAGGTCACGTGGCTGGCACCCGGAACGCTGTTAGCTTCCCACCAGAATGCTGCCTATTTATCTACTCACATTTGCAATGCTTTTGAACTACTAGGTGGGGCACGTCATGGGAGCTCACCCTATACATGCAGTGCTTGGGTCTCAAATTGCCAACTTTCTGGGAGACAAGCCCAATGTCTCAACTGCTCAGCCACCGCCACCGTCCCCAAGCTATCCTACATCTTTCTAATGGAAGAAAAACTCATTTGATTATTGAGTGATGTTTGTTTCACCTGCATACGCCAAGAAAATTTTCCCCTGCATTTCCCTTAAAAGACATTCTCATTCAGTCTGACTGGAACAGAAATTACTTTTCTGTTAATGAAATTTTTTAACCTCACAAGAGGAGAAATTATACATGTGTATATATTAATGATATGGGATGCGGTGTCTCAGTGGGTTAGGACACTGAGCTTGTCGATCAGAAGGTTGGCAGTTTGGTGGGTCGAATCCCAAGTGCCGCGTAGCAGAGTGAGCGCCTGTTACTCGTCCCAGCTTCTGCCAACCTAGCAGTTCGAAAGCACGTTAAAATGCAAGTAGAAAAATAGGGACCACTACGGTGGGAAGGTAACGGCGTTCCGTGCGCCTTTGGCGTCTAGTCATGCCGGCCACATGACCACGGAGACGTCCTCGGACAAGCGCTGGCTCTTTGGCTTTGAAACGGAGATGAGCACCGGCCCCTAGAGTCGGAAACGACTAGTACGCATGTGTGGGGGGAACCTTTACCTTTTATATATTAATGAGGGCAGTAAAAGGTTTTACATGGGACAAAGAGGCAGCATTGCAAGTAGGTGTGTGTGAACGGCCTGCCTCCTATGACTTAATTTTCTTTCCAAGAATCTGCAACTTCCCCAGTTTCTCACACTTCAAGCAAATCATCACGGCAGACATTTGGAAATAGTTTCTCCAAGTTTTTTTTTTCCCCCAGCCAGGAAACAAGAGTAGTCAAGCAGGATGTACATGGTAGAAAGACACCAGCAACAAAAGAAAAAAAAAGAAAACAAAGCAAAACAAAACAAAAACCATTAAGAGAAATCGCTTCTGCCACCTCTTTTGCAAAAGAAAGAAACTGGATGAAATATTTTAGTTTGCGTGTATAAACTACAGGCACCCAAATGCTTATTGAATGCATTTGTAAATCATCATAACCCTGATTCTTAAACGGAAAAGTCTTGCTATTAACAAATTCTCCTCCTTTGGTTGGGACAGTGCAGTTAGCAAGTGTCAGAGCATCAAACATACTCATCCTTATGTTCCTGGTAGTAACTGATGTCCCTTAAGCCCAAGATCATCCTCCGAACAAAAACAGACAGGGCACTCCAGCTGATCAAGATGATGGCCAACTCCAGGAGGTTCCATTTGCTGTGGAAATAATTCCATTTCAGAGCCCGCAGGATTTTCCCCTGTTGGAACAAGATATTCAGTTTTCAGTAGCACAATCTGTGAGCAGTGGGGAGAAAAGGCAGCATTTGTAACTCACTAGAGTGCAATGCAGTTTCATTTAGATGATTATAGACGAGTGCAGATGTATTGGCCAATTTTACTTATACACTAGGCAGCCCATGAGCAACTGACTCATTGTTTCAGAGATATTTCCTGACCACTGACTTTCCTTGTAGGAAGCCGACATGGAATGTCAGAAATTATGGCCACATGGCCATAGATGACCAGAGCAGCACTGAATCAGTCACAAATTTCAATTCCATGGGTGTCAAGAATCCCAGATTTTGGGCACGTTCTGTAAGTTGGCCCATTTGAAGTACGTTGATTCAAATGCCGTTGCCTATGATATTTTACCCAGTTGAAGGTTACAAACCATCAGACAGACCTGGGACTTTTAGTACACATAGATATTATCCACCTTCATTTTCTTTTTCAAAAGAGAACCGATTATCATGCTGTTTTTTGCAAAACAAAGGACTGGGACTGGATGGGAAGATAGATGGGGGATACAAGCACAGCTTGTGACAACTGGAAACAAGGAAACCACATTCTTCCTTTGCCAGATAGCTCTGAAGCTGAACCCATGATTATTTATCAGTTCAAATTCTTAGCTTAGATCTTCTTTGGATGTGCATCCTATGATGCCATTGTAGAGGAAGCCCCGTGTAGTGACATCACTGCACATGAATAGATGTTGCAAAAGCACATCTTATATCTTGCTTGCTGGCAAAAATCTAATTGGCAAATACCGGCCAAGGTCAGACTGGCTACAGCCTGTTTTTCTTGCAAGGTATCATTAATTAATTGATTGCCATTATAACTCTGCTTGAATTTTTTTTTAAATTTTTTTTTTTTTGAAAATTTGTTTATGCCCGTTGGCTTTGCTGTCTATAACCCAGACATCCAGGACCTGGAACCTGGTCAGTTTGGTAATAAAGTAATTGCAGGCCTCCTCTTCAACCCAGCAGAGCTCCTCTTACCTGTTCCACCATGTAGTAGATAACAAAGAGGAAATAAATTATTTCTGCTGCAACAACAAAGATGTGTAGGCCATCGGTGTATGGATAAAGGCGGATACTTTGCAGTTCTGCCCGTGGGAAGAAAGCCCCTAAAAAAAATCAAAGCAGGAGTTAGTTGTACAGAAATAGTTGTTATCTGTAAACAGTGCCAAGAATTGGAAAGGTAGATTAATATCTCTTTCTTTATGCATAAAGAAAAAGAGTTCTCCCACAGATACAAGGTGTAAGAAGCTCCTTAGGAAGGCTGGGAATCACTTTATGTACAGTTCAAACATGTTGTGTTCGAAATGTGTTCTTTCCTTGATTAGCATCAATTGACTCACCTGTAATCTAGTTAAGCATGCTTAGTAGCTCTACATGTACTATATAGCATTTCATATTATCCCATCATATTCTCAGCTTGATCTTGTTAGTGTCCAGTTGCATATTCAATAGCTGTGGTTCCCCTATTATAACAAGTTTGAAGGTTTTCAGCTTTCGGGGCAATTCTTGTCTCTGGCCAGTTTGAACCAGTTCTTATCGGAACGTCTCATTCTTGGTTGTTACTTCAAAGAACTAGAGATGCTAATCAAAGGCACTCATTGTTGTCGAAAATATTATTCCAAGAGGCCTTCCTTGCCTGCTCCCATCATATTCCTTCCTTTAGTTTGGAGGTTTTACATGGTTGCAGCCACTTTTCATAGCCTTTGCAGCTGCCCAAACAAACAGACCAAGTATCCTTAAGACACCTCTTTCTTTAGCCCTCCCTGAAATTACAGTGTTTTTTTTTTAAGATGTGATGACATCCCACAGCGGTGAGGGAATTCCCCAGCAGCCTTAGCAGCTATTTAAAAAAAAAGTCTGTTCTTTGTGGGATTATAAGCAGGGATGTGAGAACTCACACTGAGCTGAAAGGATAGAAAATAAAAATTGGTATCCTGGTTCTTTGGTTTCTGCACAAGGTTGACTTGGATGATCAGTACCAAAGCAGGCAGATGGAATGAACGTATCCCCTTCCTTTGGCATCGAGAGGCTTATTCTGTGGTTTTGCTAGTGTTGAAAACTATTTCATTGAACCTGCAAATAGCTGGCTCAGGAATTCTGGGAGTTGAAGTCCATGAGTCATAAAAGAGCCGAGGTTGCCTACCCCTGGACTTGTGTATTGCTTTAGTTTAAGGTTAGGAGGGGGGATGAGTAGGAATGCACTTTCAAGGCTATTTCTCTCACTTTGGGTATGTGTAGTTTAACGAAGAGAAGGGTGAGGGGTGACATGATAGCAGTGTTCCAATATCTCAGGGGCTGCCACAAAGAAGAGGGAGCCAAGCTATTCTCCAAAGCACCTGAAGGCAGGACAAGAAGCAACGGATGGAAACTAGTCAAGGAGAGAAGCAACCTAGAACTAAGGAGAAACTTCCTGACAGTTAGAACAATTAACCAGTGGAACAACCTGCCTCCAGAAGTGGTGAATGCTCCAACACTGGAAGTTTTTAAGAAGAGACTGGACAGCCATTTGCCTGAAATGGTATAGGGTTTCCTGCCTGAGCAGGGGGTTGGACTAGATGACCTCCAAGGTCCCTTCCAACTTTATATTATTATTATTATTATTATTATTATTATTATTATTATTATTATTATTATTACTACTACTACTACTACTACTACTACTAACAAGATAAGATTTTGGCGGGTCTTCTAACGGAAGGGAAACTGATTCTTTAAATTAATTGGAGAATATGATTAATGACAAAATTAGAAAGGTGGAGAATTGTGTTTTAATATATTGTGCAAGGGGCGGAGATTTCAGATTCCAGCTTCCTTCGAGCAAGCATTTGCCGGTGTATTAGGCTAATAAAGGACTTTTAAGGTAAACAATGCCTCAGAGTCACTTGAAAAGCCCAGACGTGGGAAACTTGTCAGAAACCCTGGATGAAAGTAAGACGTTGGTAATGGAAGACAGGAAAGACCTCGAGAGACTGGACAAAGGGATGCTGCCAAGGGAAAGGACAGATAAGATACTTGCAGGACCATCTGCTGCCGGGAATGACTTCCCATCGCCCAGTGCGCTCACACAGAGAAGGCCTCCTCGGTACCGTCGGCTAGACAATGTCGGCTTGCGACCCCCAGGGGAAGAGCCTTCTCTGTGGGAGCGCCAGCCCTGTGGAACCAGCTCCCCCCTGAGCTTCGGATGGCTCAAGATCTCCAGTCCTTTCACCGCGGCCTCAAAACACTCCATTTCCACCTGGCTGACCTGGACTGACAGGCATTTTAATTATGTTTACAATTTTTAACTCTAATTTTTAATTTATTTTAATTTTTAATTTTAATTTATTGTACAGAGGCCTTTAATTTTAATTTTATCTTAATTTCTGTATTTATTGTATGTTATTGTTGTTAGCCGCCCTGAGTCCTTCGGGAGTCCCATTAATAAATAAATAAATAAATAAATAAGAGACACCATAGCCCACAACTGTAGAGTGGGCAGGGCAAAGAGGATCAGAAGAAACCCTCGCGAGTTTTCCGAGCTATAAAGGAGACGGGGAGAGAACTGTACTTTCAGTCTTGCAAGATTCTGTCAATCTAGCTTTACAAGAAAGTAGAGTTAGTCCATTTGGTTGTGATTCCTACCTGACGTATCCCACAGGATACGCCGTTGCAAGTTTGAAAGTACAATTCTCCCCTCTCCTGACTCCTTTACTCCAGGGAGTAAAGGACGGTCTCTAGGGAGGGTCTCTTCTGAGCCTCTTGCCCCTCCTACCATCCAGCTATCGGCTATTCTTAGTGCACTTATTTCCCTTAAGGCAGAGAGGATAAAGGCATCAAATTCTGCTCTTCCCTTCTCCAGCGGTGTAATCAGGAATGTCTTCAGAGGACAGTCCAAAAGATCATGATGATTTGAAACTCCACCCATCATGATTTGCATTGTGTTGTAATCTGGCACTATTAGGCACCCTGAATGTCTCCCAAATTATCACATGGCCTACATAGATTCTGGTCTAAGACCTCCAGTTCTCACCTAAGGCGTTGGTTTCAAACATCAGGCTTATGATGCAAAACAGGTTCACGTTTGCGTTGTAGATGGTGAACTCGACAAACACAGCTCTTGTAAAGGTATCCAGCCAGGTGTTGTCGAACAAGTATTGGAGAGTTCTGGCAAGGTATAAATCAATGAATGAACGATTAGATCCTCCTATGATCTTACTCATGTTGACCAGCTGGTACAAGAATTAGCAATGCCCAATCTTAAGGATCATCCAAAGCCTTTCCCCAGGAATTCCATAATTACATTCAATCCGACCCATTTATGGTTCTTTTACCCAGTTAAGGCTGTGGAATTTATTTTTTTATTATTTATTTAGATGACTGACTGATTTAAAAATGTTTGGATTGTATAAATTTTCCAGTCTGAACACAGATCTACAGTACCCAGTTTTGGATAGCTGCATAAAAAAACCCCTCTGAAAAATAACAGTAAGGAATTTCCTATGCCTGTCAGCCCCCCCCCTGCCCCACACACACATAAAAATTTGAGGGACAAGTACCCAGTGTCCATTGTTTCTCAATTTTGACAACTTCCAGATGTGAGAGCTTCAGATCCCCAAATACTCAGCAATGACTACTCTGGCTGGGGGATTCTGGGAGTTGAAGTCCACACATCTTCAAAGTTACCGAATTTGAAAATACCAGCTTATACCAATAGTCAAAATGATTTAAACAAAAGTGATTAAGCTCCAAGATTACTAACCTGCTAATTTTAAAAGCCACTGCCAAGTGAGTCCTTTTAGTCAAAATATTTAAATCAATCAGTCTGATTAGTTGATTAAGCTTCGCCCTTTAGGACAATCCCAAAAGAGGGGCAGTTATAGCCATGGTGATGCAGCAATATGGACTTGGATAGGAAAAGATGATTTAGTGCACACTTGTGCCTGATTCTGGAGACAAAGTTCCCTCTTTCCCTAGGTTTGTGCAGCACTAAGAGAAGAACTGCTCCACTTAACCAAGAGACAACAGATAAGAACCACAAATTTACATTCACTGGCAACTCATCCTTTCCCCCCTCAAATCCAGATCGCTGCTTGGCCTTAAAAAAATATGAGCCAACTCAACTCATGCAACAGCAAGAGGTTACCTGGAGGCATTGGTGGAATCAATCCCCAGGTGCACGATGTAGCCTCCCCCTCTGTAAACAGCCAGTTTGCCCCAGATGGGGTGTCCTCTCAGCCTTGCCTGGCTCTGATATTGCCAAGCTGAAGAGAACTCGGAACAGTTGTCCAAGGAAGAGCCATTCCAGTTGATGCCATAGTCTCCCATGTCCTCGGTGTCAAAGGAATAGGCTGCGTGACACTCTCTGACCGTCAACTCTAAGCTCGGATCAATGGGGCAGGAGTCACCCTTGACCCTCACTTGGCGAATCCGAGCACTGCCCACCAGTTTGGAGTTGCCATCTGTGATGAAACCTTGGGAGGATTTGAGAAGGAAGGATGGTTTGAATATGCGATTCGGCCTAGACTCATTTGCAGAGCTTCAGAGTAATTTTCTCTCTTCTCATTTGCTTTAGCTTAAAACCAAGGACGGAAAACATGGTTCATAATTCCCCCAATTGTACATGGGGATATATATGGCGTGTGTCTGTGTATCTGTGTATGAGTCTCCCATTTGTACATGGGGATATATGGTGTACATCTGTGTATCTTGTGTCTGTGTCCGTGTGCTTTTCTGCAATCTTGTAAACTCATCAGATGTGGCAGTTCTTGCATAAGATCATTGACGACCTTAGGAGTGAGATCTCCAAAATCTTATGAGATCTGTCTGATAATCTTACAAGGTTTAGGTTATATGATTGCTTGTAGAAACTATTCTAGAAATTCCAGAAATTATGGATACAGTGCTGCTGACTTCTAATTCAACCTAAGCAATTTAGAGAAACATATATTAATTCATCTTAATTAGAGTTTGAACTGCATTTTGGCCATTAGAATGTATTTTGGCTCCTCCTTCCCTCCCTCCCTCCCTCCCTCCCTCCCTCCCTCCCTCCTTCCCTTCCTTCCTTCCTCCATTATTGAATGATAATGCCCACCACCTCAAACGTTTGGTGACCTGTAGCATAAACACTTAGTTACCCTATCAACAAAAAGTATCTGTAAAAGAATTTAGGACACTCTTACTACTAAAGTCCCTACATGGCATGGGTCCGGGGTACCTCGGGGACCACCTGCTGCCGGCTTCAACTCCCCTCCGCCCTGTGCGTTCCCACAGAGAGGGCCTCCTCAGGGTGCCTCCGGTCAGGGAATGTCGACTGGCGGCCCCCAGGGGGAGAGCCTTCTCTGTGGGTGCCCCGGCTTTGTGGAACCAACTGCCGGTGGAGCTCCGGACGGCATCGGACCTCCGAACTTTCCGTCGTGGTCTGAAGACCCATTTGTTTGAATTGGCCGGTCTGGCCTGATGGGGGAGCTGTGTTTTAAATTGTCATTTTAGATTGCATTATTGTTTTTTTAATTGGGCACTGATTTAATCTTTGTTTTAACTTTTGTATAGTATTGTATTTTATTTATATGCCCTGTGAACCGCCCTGAGTCCCTAGGGAGAAGGGCGGTATATAAATTAAATAAAACATAAACATAAACATAAAGAGTCCTGCCTCCTTGCTGGATGTTTTGATGAGGGTTAGGAAAAATCTATTTAAAGGTACATGAGGATAAAGGTAAAAAGCCAGGTGGTGTAATGGTTAAGGCACCAGGCTAGAAACTGGGAGATGGTGAGTTCTAGTCCTGCTTTAGGCATAAAAGCCAGCTGGGTGACTTTGGGTCAGTCACTCTCTCTTAGCCCAATTCACTTCACTGGGTTATTTGTTGTTGTGGGGACAACAGGAGCGGGAAGGTATGGATATGTTTGCTCCCTTGAGTTCTTTGTAAAAAATAATAAAGGTAGGATATAAATGAACAAATAATTCAGTTATTAGAAGTTTGGTAGCCCTGACCCCATTCCTCTCAATAAATGTTGCTAGCAAAGAACTCTGTGAGAGTGATACTACATTGAGTTTGGTTTGAGAGAGCTGCCGTAGCCCCTTACACCACTCTACCTTCATATGGCCCATATAGGTTGCCGATTAAGACGGTTCTTGCCCACTTGAAGAAGTCCTGATAACTTAAAATCTCTTCAAATCCTTCTGTGAAACTGTTCTCAATATGTTTGTTGAGATAATAGGAGTTTGGATCCCGCTGTCCGTAGGCAACCAAGAGCAGCATCCATAAGAATCCCAAGTAGGCTGAAGAAAAGATACCAAACACGAAAACAAGTTCTATTCCCAAGTCACAGACTGATGCATGATTTTTTTTATCATAGTGCAGCTTGATTCTGTTGCCTAAGGCTTGCTAACTCATTCAAATCAGGGATTATGACCGATTTTACTTCCCTAATCTTTTATGCACCCTCCCACACCCCAAATACTTGGTCAACCAGATGTCAAAGGTAGTGCTGGAGATGTCCAGATTGAGCCCAAGGGAGGAGTCAAGCATGTCATTAGCTTGGAATCCCTTCATGCTCACAAAAGATCTAAAGTCCAGCCCTCCTTTAACTCTTATCTGCCACCAATTTGACTTGACTATCAGTAGTTCAGATTCTTGTAGAGAGCTAAAAAGGTAAAGGTAAAGGTTCCCCCCCGCACATGCGTGCTAGTAGTTTCCAACTCTAGGGGCCGGTGCTCATCTCCGTTTCAAAGCTGAAGAGCCAGTGCTTGTCTGAGGACGTCTCTGTGGTCATGTGGCCGGCATGACTAGACGCCAAAGGCGCACGGAGCGCTGTTACCTTCCCACTCTGTAATGCGGCACTCGGGATTTGACCCACCAAACTGCTGACCTTCTGATCAACAAGCTCAGTGTCCTAACCCACTGAGCCACCACATCCCTTCTTGTAGAGAGCTAGCATGGATTAAACTTGCACTCATTTGAATAACCTTGGTTCCTGATTTCCTGTGCCTGACAGATAGACAGCAAAAAGAATCACAGCTCCTGGTGGCAATTTTCAAAATAAGTGGGAAATTTAGCGGACGGCATACAAGAGGCCAAACTTTAATCTGAAGCTTCCTTTCCTCCACCAGTTTTTCAGAATACGATCATAAAACATACCCAATATTTCTCGAATCAGGGCAAAGGCTTTCTGTTCCTTGATGTGGTCCATCTTCATTTTCTCAATGTCAGTCGCAGGAGGAGGCTGGTAGATTTTATTTCCACTATCTCTGCGCGCCCCAAAGATAGGAGTTGGATCACCTGCCCCACAAAATGACAGAATAGACTATTAACCATTGTAGAATATACTAGTTGTAACCATGGAGTTTATTTTAAAAAGCTTTACATGCGGACACAGCAAGGCACCCAGTCACAAGATTCTTTAGGGGCAAACTTTGCAATTTTACTTAGTAGTATATTAAAACTATAAATATATAGAAATATAGACAGACTAAATTCATTTCAGTTACTAAATTGAATGGATCTACTTCCAGGTAAATATGTACATTATTCTTAAATATACAGTATATACAAGTAGAATAAATTATATTTAACACAGCAGGGTTTATCTTCAAAATGTGTAAGATATTCTTTTGGTCTAATATGTTATTGACCTGGATACATAATATTTGCAACAATATTAATATCACCAGTTTTAATTTTTCTTCTTCTTAACTGCATAATTAGTTGAAGCCAAGTCCTTCCTTTGGATGTCCTTATCTTATGCCTGACCCTATGCAAATTCAGCTTGCATGCAACTTGTCTTATGCTCTTATTGAAAAGGAAAGCAGCGTTAAAATACACGTTCATAAGAGAGTTCAAAGCTCAACAGAAAAGCTAAATGTTTAGATATGCAAAATAACGGAGACTTACCTAACACTCAGAGTACAGGCCAAAAAGCAATAAAGAAGGATAGCTAGATAGATAAATAGATATCAAGCAAGACAAATGACCCTGCGCTCATCATGGCTATCAAAAGGGATAAGAAGAGAGAAAATGTTCAACTCGAGAGGAGATAAAAATAGATAATCAGGAAGAAATGGTGCCGTACTTGCTCTTCAAAGACAGTAGGAGAACTGGCAGATATCCAAGGTGGTTGTAAATGTGCTCCTTTTTTTAATGAAACCAAAGTTGGGGGAGAAAAAACACTTCTCATGGAAAAAGAGACTTTCCAGAATCATATTTTTAGGGTGCCCTCACCCAAGGAACAATCTTATCCTCGGTCTTAGAATGATTGTTGTGATACTAAAGCTGGGAGAGATCTTTATTAAGTGTTTATCTAGCCCTGAATTGATCTAATTACTTTTTTTTTTGATCCCCTGTTCAGACTCAGTTATCCTTTCAAGGTGTGCTGGCTCCCTGGACGATTGCAGGGTGGAAACTCTGCACAAGGATGTGTGTATTCATGCAAATAATGTGCAGTTATTCATTCTGGTACGGAGTGGCTGAAAGCTGCACAGCTACAAAACTAAACAGAAGTGTTGTGTATTTGGAGTGTTTGGAGAAACATACGCAAAAATTTGTAACATTCCTATGCATTATTTTATTTTTATTTTTAAAAAAAATCTGTTTCCATTGTCTGGGTGTGACAGTCCAAATCTGTAAACGGAATAATGAGAAATGAAATATCCCAATAGCATATCATAGCATCTTTCATGCTGTTTTTCATTAGTTGTTGGAGATATTTTTTGTTCCAGCAATCTTCTCCTTTGTGAAACAAACATTCTTGTTCTGTGGTTTAATTACTGGAATCCTTTTTATCAATTGCTTTATTTTTTGCCTTGTTTGGGTATATATTACCTCCCTGGATATTACTAGAGTTTCCAGCATCCCTCACCAGGGCTTGCTATGTTCAGCTGAACCTGGAAAGACACAGATATTCTGCTCCAGGTCTCGATGAATTAAATAGATTACCTGTGACTGACAGTGGACCGTCAATAGACGTGGCTTCCTCATCTTCCTGTTCCACTTTTTTCAGAACTAGAGCAAAGAAAGCAGCAAACCCAAGAACCTAGAAGACAAAGGGGCATAGACAACTTTGACTGAGATGTTTTGGGCCCCTGTCCACATGCTGCCATTTGATAACCTGCAGCCATTTTGCAGATTAGTTTTAAAAAAATAATGCAACATCCATTTTGTTTTCCAGTTAGAGACAGAATGTTAGTCTACTGTAGTTCCTGGATGAACACGCTTTTATTGTTTTGTCCAATAGAGTGAACAATAAATTAATCAAATTGGCAGGATGTGCAGAATGTGCTAACTCACACAGACAAAAATGTTATCAAGGTTGAACCTAGCCAAGCTTGGCATGTTATAGGAATGCATTTGCTATGTCTTTGTTGGATCTGGTCAAGCATGCTGCCCGAAGACAACCCTATAGTGCAATTGGGCAACCATATAGTACAACCATATAGAAGCAATTGTCTGCTTCTCGTATTGCACAGCCTCTGGCTGTAGTAGTGGACCGGGGTGCTGTGTATGATAAAAAAAAAAAGTTTAGGTTCTGTCTTCCGTAGAGAAATATGAGGTTTTTGGTCTATCCACTTCATAACCAATCGAAACACACCTTCCTGCACATTCCTCCTGTGCTTGTCAGAATTTTGTTCCAAGACCACCTGCTCCTAACTTCAAAGCACATCTTTCGAAGTCAAGCAAGATTAGGGAAAGCTTAATGGCAATAAAGCACTTTGAGAGCAACTTTCAAATCCAACTGCATCTTCTAACCCAGCAGCTCCCACCCTTTCCTATACCCCGCACCCCTAGAACGCTTCTGATATATTCTCGCACCCCTTACAAAAGTTCGAAATAACGGCAACGAATTACGCATATGCACTATAATTTTGAAAACCCAAGTTTCCGCACACCCTGGAATATCATCTTGCACCCCTAGGGGTTGAGAACACCCCAGTTGGAAACCCCTGTTCTAACCAGAGTTGGAGTCATGTCATACTTCAAGACATAGTTGCCCATAAGGGGGGGGGGGAAAGATACCTTTAATGGCTGGGTGATGAAGAGGCTCTCAAAGAAAGAGATGGCCATGGAGATCAGCCACTTGATGGAGTTGTCCTTGCCATAATGCAGTCCGTACAGCATGGTGAAAAAACCAGAGACTCCACTGGTAAGGATCACCAAGAACCAGCCGACAAATACAAACCACGCAGGTAGACCTTTAGGTGTCAATTCTTTCTTGCTATCTCCAGGAAGGCTTGGCGTCGGTGAGTTCCTAGAGCAGCAAAGAACATGGGTAGCACCAGTGCTGGATTCCATTTGCAAAACAATCGAATCCATACGGTGAAAAAAATAGAGAAGGAAAAAGAAATAGAGAAGGAGCTGAGCCACAGGCTGAAGGAAGACCATTATTGCACAACGGGAACCTCTATCGTCTCTCGCCATTGGTCCTATTGATGAGTCTGATGTGAAGTAGCTTTCTAGGGTACTTAAAGGACCAGATATTCTCCGCTTTTGATTGGTTTTATTTATTAGATATGTATCCCACATTTTCTTTAGGTTGCCAAGGATTATTTTTTTCCGACTTGTCTAATAACAACTCTGGAAATAGGCTGAGCTAAGAAGAGGCGGTTGGCTCAAGAACCCCCAGGAAGTTTCCATGGCTTTGGGGGCATCAGAACCTGGCTCTCCCTTTTCCTAATCCAGCATCTCCACCATTAAACCACACTGGCTCTTTTACACAATTCCCTACAGAACAGGAGTAGTGCGGAAGTCCTGGATGTTGTGTAGCACGTGCGCTGTTTTACCTTTCGCTGTCCGGCGTTGCAGAGCAGAGCTGACTTTCCAAAAAGAGTTTCATGTGCTGAACCTGCCTAACTGCTTGGGTGTAGCTTTGCGGGTCCTGGAAGCGATGAGGCCCCAGCAGCTCCAGTTCAAGTTCCACGTGCTGCAGCTGGGCATGGAGGCAACGCTTGTAATCCCGATGCTTCAGCCTTTCCCCCATCCCTCTCTCTGGGGTTGGCGTCCTTCTCTTTTCTGAGGGAGGGAGGAAGAAGAGGGAGAAAGAAGGAAGGAAGGAGGGAAAGAGGGAAGGAGGGAGAGAGGGAAGGAAGGAAGGAAGGAAGGAAGGAAGGAAGGAAAGAAAGAAAGAAAGAAAGAAAGAAAGAAAGAAAGAAAGAAAGAAAGAAAGAAAGAAAGAAAGAAAGAAAGAAAGAGAAAGAAAGTTATAAAAACGTATCATTGTTCTGAAATTCTATATAAAAGCGTGCTCAGTTGCAAACTTAGTTTTACATTCAACACATGTAATATTGTCCAGAACTGTGAAAGTATCCGTTCACTGAAAGAGAGGAGATAGGGCCAAAAGTCATTGTAAGCACCTGCCTTTGAAACAAGCGGGAAGAATAACCAGCTTAATTATCACCCCAATTGAAGGAGATTTTAATTGGCTAACTGAGATTGAGTTTTGAGGCCACCGTCTCTTTCATTTACAGGAATCCTGCCATGCCTGACCTACCTTGTAGATCCACCAGCCCGAGGGTAATGATAATTGGGTCCTCTTTTTTTTTGCTCTCATCGTAAAATTCCTCTCCCACCCTGTTCTGCTGGCAGATGATGTCCTCCACCAGGGCTAGCAGCTTGTTGATATCAGTCGATTTACTGAAGTCAGGATCCGAGGAAGGTAAAGGGGCCTTCAGGGTCTTGAACAGGGAATTGGCAATCCTCCTAATATCCTGGATAAAATTGTTAAAAGGAGGATAGTAAAAAAAAAAAATGAGATTGGTCAGAATCGTGGGGATGCCCCTTGCATTCCTCCCACACAGATAACAAACCACCCTTCATGGTTTTCTTCTAAAGCCAGATTAGACAACCTTTTCTGGGTGAGAGCTTTGATCCTTCAGGGTTGTGTTGGAGACATACTTATGGGATGGATGCCTTTTTTTTTTAAATCCCATTTATATCCCGCCCTTCTCCGAAGACTCAGGGCGGCTTACAATTTAAGCACAAACCAATGTGCTTAGCAATAGCCTTCATTCTATGTATATGCCTGCTTATTAGGGCTTTTGCCCCCCCCCAGCGGCATTATTACAAAGTCAGCTTATTGCCCCCAACAATCTGGGTCCTCATTTTACCTACCTCGGAAGGATGGAAGGCTGAGTCAACCTTGAGCCTGGTGGGACTTGAACCTGCACTAATTGCAGGCAGCTGGTGTTACTTAAGGAGGCATTAGCCCACTGCTCCACCAAGGCTTTTCCTGGGGTGTGGGTCCTTAGATGCCCATCAGCATCATTTTCGGGTTTGCCACAGAAAGCCATGTGCCTTAGGGCTGTGGGGTCTCTTGTGTGAGTCAACCAACTGCCTGACCCACCCTACATCATTCCAATGACTTGCCTTGATCACAGCCTCAGCAGTGAGGGACACATTTGGGGGAGCTTGTTGGGGAAGAGAAGGCAGGTCAGGGGATACGCGCCCACTTTTTCCTGGTTTCTGCTCTTTCTTAAACTGAGAGCGGATATTCCGGAAGATTTGGACGATGAGCAAGTTGATGGGGAACATCAGGATGGAGCTTTCAAAGCCAATCATCACTTCCTGCCATGTGAATTCTATCTTGCCTAGGGAGACCAAGGGGAAAAGGAGGGTCACGTGCTTGCACGGTTTCAGCTTACTCTAACCCTAACCATTTTCACGATTTGGAAACCATGATTTAGCATAATGTGTGAATCCCGCTAAGGCTTTAATAATGCCAATAAGACACCCTCTTAACCCCATTCAAGTGCACCAGGTAATGTCCAATATTGACATTAATGGAGCATTTGGCCATGTTGCCTATGAGTCGTATGAGTTATGATCAACACAAGTAGATGGCTAAGAGTATCGTTACTACACAAGTGTGTGGCTTTGAGTCTTTAAACAAAGATTCTACTGACAAAAGTTTGAGGCTAATAAAAGGTCCTTTGAAGATGAGGGAGATACTTAGCTACGCTGGGACTCCAGCCACCTTGACCTTTGACTGTAATGCCTGATAATTTGGGAATTGTAGTTCCAATCTATCTGGAAGGTGCAAGCTGGGGAAGGATGCTCCCAACCAATCCTGCCTAATCCTCACTCTCTTCGCTTCCTTTTCAACAATCACTCAGACAACCCATCTCATCATCTTCTCTAACTGCCATTCCTTGTTCTCTTCTATTCCTCCTCTTCTTTTGCTTTCATAAACCAGACTCCAGATCTCCTCTTGATCATCCCCAAGTACAAACCAGAAACAGGAGTCAGTACTCAAAACACATTTCACCTACAAATGTCAGGCTCTGTAGCTCTTACTCTAATACTTCATGCTGTAGCCAAACCGCCACCTATCAAATTCACGTTGTAGAACTGTCTCAGCAGAGCATTCGTGGAACACATTTCCCACAGATTAAATGTTTCGTAAGCTTTCCTTCAACATTTATTTTATTTTATTTTATTTTAATTCCATTTATATCCCGCCCTTCTCCGAAGACTCAGGGCGGCTTACAAGCTTAGCAGTAGCCTTCATCCTATGTATATGCCTGCTTATTAGGGCTTTCATACACCCCCCAAGCGGCATTATTACAAAGTCAGCTTAATTGCCCCCAACAATCTGGGTCCTCATTTTACCTACCTCGGAAGGATGGAAGGCTGAGTCAACCTTGAGCCTGGTGGGATGCGAACCTGCACTAATTGCAGGCAGCTGGTGTTACTTAAGGAGGCATTAGCCCACTGCTCCACCAAGGCTCTTTATAACAGTCTCTTTATAACATCTTTATAACAGTCATTTAGCATACTGTAGGTCAGTATGGTTTTTGTTAAGAGGAGGAATCAAGAAAACTTTCTCAAAGTGCCACCAACTTCGAAGCAAGATTAAGCATCAGATTTAGAATTTGTTCTCTACGCTGGATTTCATATTCCAATAGTCATCTTAACTCCTCCACTGTCATTTCTGCTGTACTCTAAAGCAGAGAAGCTGTGCTATTACCTAAATCCATTTTTTGGTCTGCTGGATCCTTGGGCACCCCCCAAAACATGATGCTGGTCAACATGGTGCATAGAAGAAGTGAGAAGCAGCAGGACACTCTTTGAGCTCGTGTGAAAGAGCTGCGTGGACAACGGTTGAAAACGGAGTACCAGATATGGCTATCACGAAAGCCTCTGGAAGTCTTCATGAAAAAAAGGTTGCTGAAGAGAAGTGAAAAGAGACCAGATGGGATCCTTAGGCATCAAAGCATAGACTGTTGCTTTTTGCTAGCCAATGAACTACCTCTAGAGCAACGGTCCCCAACCCCCCAGTCCATGGACCGGTACCGGGCCGCGGCATGCCAGCAACCGGTCCACACAAACAAGCAAAGTCCCATCTGCGGGATGCAGGCAGCACACAAATCCACGCACTCTCCAGTCCATGGAAAAACCTCTCTCCACGGAAGCGGTCCCTGGCGCCCAAAAGGTTGGGGGCCTCTGCTCTAGAGCCTTTTTTTTAAACACAAGTAAAATTCTGGAAACCTGACCAAACTTTTTATTTTTTTTATCCTTTGTTAGGAAGAAAAATATACTGTATATAAGGCACGCCACTCCACTTTCTACAACAAAGACAAATGCACACCTGAACTGCTTCATGTCTTGTTCAGTGGCCACAGGGAATACTTTATCTAGGACACAGTCTCCAACGTCAATGGCCAGCCAAGAGTTACAGAGGAAATACCACTTCTGATCAGTGGCCACATCGTGGACGAGAAGACGATTCACATACCTGTGGGTGAAAAATACAAAAGAAATGAGCTGTGGGGTTCATACAAGGTATTAAGCCATGGTATGGTTAAACAATGGTTGGTTAGCAGGGCAAAGTAATCGGATTCCCACATCATCCAGAGAGCCATCTTGGCCTAGCAAGGCACCAGACTAAAAACTGGAAGACGGTGAGTTCTACTCCCACCTTAGGGCTGAAATCTGGGTGGCTGACTTTGGGCCAATCACCAGGAGAAAGAGAGTTCAAGTTCTGCTTTAGGTAAGAAATCTGGCTGGGTGAATTTGGCCCCATCATTCTCTCTCAGTCCAGCTCACCTCATAGGACTGTTATTGTGGGGGAAACAGGAGGAGGAAGGAGTATGAGCTATGTTCATCTCCTTGAGTTATTTATGAAAGTAATAACAGTGGGATACAAATAAATATAAACAAATAAGTATCAGAATAGCTAGGCTGATACAACATGTGAACCTAGCCTATAGATCTGGGACATTTTTACTCACCCACTCCCCAATAAATTCACTTTCAGTCTTATGCATAATTATTCTTATATCCTGGCCACAAACTGTTTTTAGTCCCACTTAGTGGAAAGCAGCAACATTTCACATCTCACACACACTCTTAACACAAAACTGCATTAATTTTTCAACTGGGTGCATTGCAGAAGTCATGGTCTACAACTCCCGTGCGATGCCCAATCTATAAAGAGTTAACCCATCAAGTAACCCAGCATATTCGAGGGCCCCTTTAACTTGGGGTGGGTAGGAATTTTAAAATAGAAGGTCCCTTCCTTGAAACTTCAGGAAAGAGAACAATTTTATTTCTTTATTTAATAATAATAATAATAATAATAATAATAATAATAATAATAATAATAATAATAATAATAATAATAATAATAATAATAATAATAATAATAATAATAAGAAGAAGAAGAAGAAGAAGAAGAAGAAGAAGAAGAAGAAGAAGAAGAAGAAGAAGAAGAAGAAGAAGAAGAAGAAGAAGAAGAAGAAGAAGAAGAAGAAGAAGAAGAAGAAGATGGAAGGGACATTGGAGGTCATCTAGTCCAACCCCCTGCTCAGGCAGGAAACCCTATACCATTTCAGACAAATGGCTGGCCAGTCTCTTCTTAAAAACTTCCAGTGTTGGAGCATTCACCACCTCTGGAGGCAGGTTGTTCCACTGGTTAGTTGTTCTAACTGTCAGGAAGTTTCTCCTTAGTTCTAGGTTGCTTCTCTCCTTGATGAGTTTCCATCTGTTGCTTCTTGTCCTGCCTTCGGGCGCTTTGGGGAACAGCTTGACTCCCTCTTCTTTGGGGCAGCCCCTGAGATACTGGAACACTGTCTTCATGTCACCCCTTCGTCCTTCTCTTCGTTAAACTAGACATAAACTGGTATGGCTGCCCAGCTCACATCCGTGACTATGAGTTACTTAAATGCAAAAAACCATACCGGGAAAAAAATGAAGCAGAAACGTAATTTCAGACAATAAAGCAGCATTTCAGGAGCTCTTTGCAAAAGGAGATCAAAGGACAGTCCTGTTCCCTCTCTTACGTACCAGGCCGGGCTCGTTCCTGAGCTGTCATGCCACAGTCTGACACTCTGTAGTTCCCCAAGAGGAAAAAGGGTACACAAAAGAAAGACATCCACACCCCCTCGCTCGAAAACCGGGGTATCGGGGTCCACCAAGTGGTGTGGCTCACTCTCTCCTTCCTGGCCATACAAGGTGAGAGTCACCTGGAAGAGAAAGGAGGTATAAGAACACCTTCAATTCCTGATTTATTTCATGGGCATCCGGGGCAGTCCTCGCCTTACGACCACCGTTGCGCCCCAAAATGTTTCGTTGCAAAGTGAGGCCATTGTTAACTGAGTTGTGCTTTATTTCATGACACTTTTGCCACTGTTGTTAAGCAAATCACTACAGCCGTTCAGGGAGTCAGGAGGTCCTTAAGTGTATCTGGCTTCCCCTATCGTCTTTGATTGTCAGAAACTGGCTGGAAAGATTGCCAAGGGCGATCACACGATCCTGGGACAGGGCAACAGTTGTCAATGCAGGTGGTCCTCAACTTACAACCAAAATTTCTGTTGTTAAGTGAGACCTTTGTCAAGTGGGCTTTGCCCTGTTTCACGACCTTTCTTGCCACAGTTGTTAAGTGATAAATTAATAACCCGGTTGTTAAGTGACTCCGGCTTCCCCCTTGAATTGCTTGTCACCACAGCGGTCATAAGTATGAACCAGTTGCCAAGCATCTGAATTTTGATCACGTGACCCTGGGGAGGCTTCAAAGGTTGTAAATGTGAAAAACGGCTACAAGTCGCTTTTTTCCAGTATCGTAACTTTGAACGGTCGCTAAATGAACTGTTGTAAAAAATCAAGGTCTACGTGTCCACGCCAGTTGTCAGGGGCCTAAATTTTGATCCTGTAACCATGGGGCATGCTGCAACGGTCGTAAGTGTGAAAAATGTTCAGAAGTAACTTTTCTCTAACCTGTCGTAACTTCAAATGATCACTAAGCTAATGGCTGTAAGTCAAGGACTTCCTGCACTGTGTGCAGGGTTCCTGTTTATCTATCACCACTTCCGGTTGGTCTTCCTTCTAGCAGCAAACGGCAAGGCATGACTGTCTGATGATCAGACAAAAGTATACTGTGCAGATAGTATTTCCATTTTTATTTTTATTGATTACAAACCGGGCGGTGTGCATGCAGTGCGAAGTGGGGAATGCAACGGGAGGAAAGGAAGATTACTTTTTGTAACCTATTCTAATCAGAAAGATGTCCTCCGCCAGTCTCTGGCTGGGTGATTTAAGAGAACATTCTCTTTGGTGTTAATTTAGATTCAGGATAACATAAGTGCTGTAGCTCTTTTAAGCAACAAGACCTTAGACGTTGTAGCTGCACCTCGGCGATGCCCAGTATAAACCGTCACCAGATAACGATATTGGGCAAAAGGATCGTTGTCTTCCAGGATGGTTATCTTCACCTAGAGAGAAGTAATGCACTTCAGGAACAACCAGGAGAGGATGAATAGAAATGTGTAAATCAACAAGGAAAGATTTCTTGCTAGATCAGGGTCAGCAGGTTTTTTAAAAATGTGCATTGTTCAAGATCTAGAGAACTGAAAAATGGGACAATCTTCCACAATGGAAGGTTCATGAATGGTAAATATGAGCTGTGGTGGTGC
This sequence comes from Vipera berus, assembly GCF_964194415.1. NCBI lineage: Eukaryota > Metazoa > Chordata > Lepidosauria > Squamata > Viperidae > Vipera > Vipera berus. Next base: position 15,479,492 of record NC_138213.1, read on the forward strand.
AGAGGTTAGAATGTACTACTGCAGGCTGCTTCTGCTGACTGCCAACTGCCAGCAGTTTGGCAGTTCGATTCTCACTGGCTCAAGGTTGACTCAGCCTTCCACCCCTCCAAGATCGGTAAAATGAGGACCCAGATTGTTGGGGGCAATAGAGTGACTCTGTAAACTGCTTAGAGGGGGCTGTAAAGTAGTATATAAGTCTAAGTGCTGTTGCTATTGCCCTTCCTTCCTTCCTTCCTTCCTTCCTTCCTTCCTTCCTTCCTTCCTTCCCCCTCCCTCCCTCCATCCCCTCCCTCCCTCCCATCCATCCATCCATCCATCCATCCATCCATCCATCCATCCATCCATCAATCCATCATGCACAGTGGTTAGAATGCCATATTGCAGGCTTACTCTGCCCATTGCCAGGAGTTCAATCCTGACCAGCTCAAGGTTGACTCAGCCTTTCATCCTTCCAAGGTCAGTAAAACGAGGACCCGGATTGTTGGGGGCAAAATGCTGACTCTGTAAACTGCTTAGAGGGGGCTGTAAAGCTCTGTGAAGCAATATATACTGTAAGCCTAAGTGCTGTTGCTAGTCAAGGTTCCATAAGGGCTCAGCATCTCTCAGCAAAAGAGAAATATTTGTATTGTAAAAGAAACAAAAGCCAGGCAGAAAACGTGTACAGCTTACTTTGGCATCATCTTGGATGTCTTTTCTTCTGGCCCAGATCAGAACCAGAAGGTAGACGAGGAAGATGCAGCCTACCGTTGTCACCACCACCGGGTTGTCTACAAAAGTGGCAAACAGCTCCACAGTTTTGCTGACATCGATGGTGTTTGGCATGACAAAGAAAGAGCTGCCAAAGAAGGTCAGGTGGTTACAGAGACATTGAGTATCCCCAGGAGTTGTTTTGGGACCAACCTGGAATCCAAAGAAAAGATGTCATTTTGACCTCTATCACATCTGTACAGTCACAGACCTCATGTAGACCTTTGGTGTCTTTGTTTCCACATCTGTCAGCGTGGGAGGTGAAGTGCCCAGCTGGAAGAAAGGGATTAGATCTGAGCTAAGGTCACGGATTGTTTTTAGGGAAGGCTAATAGTTCAGCACAGAACCAAAAGCACATGAGCAAAATAGGAGAAATCGTGTTAAAGGTAAGGTCTGCTTATGCAATTATTCTTCCCTTTTCCCACTCTGGATCAATGTAGGAGAAGAGCAGGCAGAGCCGGGGGGCAGAGTTAAATGTGTCACCAGCTTAGAGTCCTTACGTTGCCACAAGAGATCCAAGTCCAGTCCTCCCTTGAATTCCATTGGCCCTTATCTAGCACCAGTTTAGTGTTGATCTTTTATTGACCAGATTCTTATGTTTAGACCTGAGTAATAAATTTTTCTGAGCTACAACTCAGCTTATGGTCCTGGTCCTTTGCTTCCGACAATAAAGGACTACACTTCTTTCTCATTTAGCCGGAAAAACACTTCCCATTTATTCCTAGTTTCAGTTGCATTTTCCTTTAAAATTTGACTGAGAGGGAACTCAGTCTTACAATACAACAGTTGTCCATAGCCTGCGTTCTCCAGAAATGTAAGGAATGTAAATCCCAGCATTCAAAACTTGCAGTCCCAGTATATCTAAAAGGTTCCACATCAGGGGGAAAATGTTGCCTAACCATAAATCTTCAATATGTATTCCAATATTTCTACTTCTCTCTACTTACACGGCATCCATAGCTATTCCAACTCTTTCGGTGCTCATCCCAGAATACACACTGGGATACAAAGGAAGTGATGGAAATGTTCATTTCATTGGAAGCAAGGAAGTCCACTTCTGTGTCTGGTCTCACAACAAAATAATACATTCCTTCTCCAAAGATCAGATCTTCTGGTTGAAGCACCCAGGAATATATCTCATCTGGGTTGCCAAAACAAACACACAAACAAACCAATGCCAAATAGTTAGTTGTGGTTTTTTCCCCTCACAAATCCAGATTCTATATTAAATATAATTATGGCCGCACAAGAGTTACAAAATAATTGACGTGCACTACAAAATAATTTGCCAGTTTGGGGATTCTACAGAGCCCAAATTTGGCGCGCTTTGAATTGACTTCATCAAAATCAGATGAAGCCATGTAGAGATCAGATAAAATAGCTGAATAAATCTGGGAATTGAACAGTGGTTATGTTATGCTGAATTTTAGCACATTTCACATGGCTTCGTCACCAGTTTATTAATGCAGATCAATTTTAGCACAGCAGTACGACAGCATTATCTGATTTGGAAATCAGTCTTAGAACATATAGAATTGTTTTGTAGACTCTTGTATGCTTATACCAACAAAAATTGAGTAAAAAAATGCCTTGTTTTTATATCAATTCAAGCCAAAGGTTTCCAACCCTTTTGGACTGGTAGACATGTTCGGAAGTTGAGAATGATAAAATGGGTGCTAGGAGGATATAATGAAATACAAAGCACTGAACTGCCAGAATATTATTTACCATCCCCTCGAGGGCCCCCCCTGCCCCCAAATGTACACCTTTTACCCTATTATCTTTTATTATTTTGACAGCAGTTGATAAAATATAATGTTCAAATGTAACCTCATCTACCCATCATCTTTATTTTCTGATGAAGCTTAAAAGACCGATTTTAGGCTGAAAACAAAACGATGCTGAATGTTAACACTTTCAGAATGCTAATTTCCATTTAAATTCCAATTAAATTTACATTTAATATGTAATTAAATGTAAAAAAAATAGACAGGGCAGGAAAACCAGGGGATACAAAGGGCACAATGACATCAGCAGATTCCACATTGAGGACCACAGCAATATACCATACTGTAGTTAAAACGAGAGTTTTAGGTCTGATGCAAACCATTATGGGTCATCATTATGACTTACTCAACAAAGCATGATTGACTAAGGCTTAAAAATGTGCAACCTCTGAGTCATTTAATTTTACCTCTGGTATTTCTGTTGGGAGGAAGTCGTGCCATCAGTTCATGATCAGTCTCGTTGGGAAGATAATCATATCCCAAATAAAGGATAAGTGGAATATTTTGATCCATCTCCAGGTAGATCACTAGAGACGAGTCTGTGGTAGTCACGTTGACTTGGACAGCTGTGAAATTTCCCAGATTCAATATATTCTTGTCCTCTTGGCTTGCAGGACTCCCGGGTAACCGTATCTATGGTTAAAGTTAACCCATTAGCTCTGGAGATCCGTTCATACCTTGAGAGCTTTTAAAATAAATTACAACCGCTAACATGTGAAAGGAGAACGCTAACTATATTCTTACTCTGTAATTTATGCCAACGTTTTATAAAGTTAAGGGCGGTGGGACAAGTAGAGAAGGTGCTTCTGTCCCCTAAAAGAATGGAGGAGAGAGCGAATAATTTGAAGAAGAGAAAATGGAGGGATGTGGAGAGATATAGAATGCTAGTAGAATGTTTAGTTTTTTCTGCTATGATCTTTCTCAACTCCGCTATTACTATCGGTTTAATAGAGGAACTACAAATGTAGGAGAAGAAAAAACAGGACCATCAGGATGTAGGACAAATTTGTCTTCAGCAAAAGCCCCTAAGGGGGGTGGAAGGTAAACAGGGAAGAAAAAAATTACCTCAATATCTTCTGAAAGATCATATACTGGAATGACCAATCCATCCAGGCTGGTCAGAGTAAGGCCTCCAACAGTTCCATGGATATCAAATGAGTCTCGTGAGGAAAAGGGATTTACCGAGAAGCTCACCATCTGCAAGAAGAGATACTTAATGGTCAAGATTTCTTCGGATACATTAGACTTTAAAATGCAGATTCCCGTGCAAGAATTCTATTCTGGCAGCAACTCAGCAACAACATTAATGAATATTCCTCTGCAATTCTTCTTCATTTTTCTCCTGGGACTCACTTTTCTCTTCTGTTTTTTTTTTACTTAAACTTTAACTTAAACTTCACTTAAAACTCCATTTAAAAAAAAGCTTTTCTTTCCCCTTGCAGTCATATTCTGTCTTTTTTTTAATTTTCTCTTTATTTTCTGGGTTATAATGAAGGGGAGAGCCAGTTTGATATAGTCATTATTGCCACCAGGCTAGAAACTGGGAGACTGTGAGTTCTAGTTCAGTCTTGTGCAAAAAGCCAGCTGGGTGGCCTTGGGCCAGTCCTTGTCTCTCAGCCCTTGAAAGGATGTAATGGCAAACCTCTTCTGAAATCTTGCCAGGAAAACTGCAGGGACTTTTCCAGGCAGTTGTCAGAAGTCAATATTGACTTGAAGGCACCCAAAAGAGAGAGAGAGAGAGAGAGAGAGAGAGAGGGAGGGAGGGAGGGAAGGAGGGAGGGAGAGAGAGAGAGAGAGAGGGAGGGAGGGAGAGAGAGAGAGAGGGAGGGAGGGAGAGAGAGAGAGAGGGAGGGAGAGAGAGGGAGAGAGAGAGAGAGGGAGAGAAAGAGAGAGAGAGAGAGAGAGAGAGAGAGAGAGAGAGAGAGAGAGAGAGAGAGAAGGTCATATGGGCCATCACTGCTATTTCAACATTTACATTCTGATTAAAAATGAAGGGACATCTCAAGAGTGGAAGAAAACCCATTCCCACAGCAAAGAAAACCCCAATAAAAGTGTCGGGCTTGCCCTTATGTCCACGGTCTCATCTCTGTCTCCCGAGATGCTGAGAGAAGAAGCAGAAGGAAGCATGAAGGCAGCCGAACCGGAGTCGGAGATTTTAATGGCCGTGCTGTTGACATTCTCGGTCTGCAACCTTTACACAAAAGCGTGAGGGGGAAAAAAAAAGGCAGGTGAGGAGACAAGGCAGAAAAGCAAGCAGACGGATCCTAAGCGACCGGCTGCATGGGGTGAAAGGGCTGATTTTGTGAAGAAAAGCTCCTCCCTTGATCTTCTTTTAGGCCCTCTTGAGAGGAGAAAAATAAGAAGCAAATGAGAAACTGGGCACAAAACACCCCGCAAGATAGAATGTGGCTGTTTGACTTTGGTTTTGTTTAGTACATTGTAGGGATTTGGATAATATTATTAACTATGGTTTATGATTTAACGTGTTCCACAACGAAGGAAGGGAAGGGAAGGGAAGGGAAAGGAAGGGCTATCAGGTGAGACTAGAGATGAGCAGAAAGGACAAGTATTAGATAAACCTTGGTTTGTTCCTGGCATCTCCAGCTTAAGGAGCCTAAACAGAAGATCTAGGAAATCATTCTGAGAAGCTACTTCCAGGAAAATAAAATAAAAATGCTAAGTGAAATCAGTTTATTTTGGGTTTAATACGATGCATAAACTCAGAAATGCACTTTCTGAAACAAACTAGGATCCTCCGTCCCTTCCTTCCTTCCTTCCTTCCTTCCTTCCTTCCTTCCTTCCTTCCTTCCTTCCTTCCTTCCTTCCTTCCTTCCTTCCTTCCTTCCCCTGGTGGTAATAAGAAAGTTTGCAGCCCAGATACAGTACCCATGGCGCAATATATCTTTCCCAGACAGAAATGGAAATGATTACCTGTTAATATACATGGCTGCAGAAGGAGCTGTTAGCACCAAAGGCTCACTGTCGGGCAGTTTTCCAAAAAGCAAAGCACTCTGAAGGCTTTCAACTGTGGTTATGAGTTCTTGCGAGACTGAATTCTGTGGTGGAAGAAATAAACTAGATCCAGTAAGAGTCCTTTAGGTCAGGTAGAACGGGTTCCCCCAAAGGTGTTCCAATGGTTACCAGTTTCCCCACCTTCTCTGACGTCCATCAAACTTTTATCCGATGGAACGTTGTTTTAGATTTTGGATGCCTCTAACCATTTACAAAGTAGGTAATTTACCAAGTAGGAAATGGGAAAACCACACCATAAATTGCTACCCTCCAGTGTGACTTAATAGATGAAGATGTCTTAGAAAGTACATGCAACCTGCTAGTGAAAAGACAAGTCCTCGTACAGCATCCATTTTATGAGAGTATCCACAACATGCCCTTTATGACTTGGGACTAGGTTATTTGAAGGACCGTCTTTTCCCAATCATATCTACCTGATCCACCAGAACGGGGAGGCGGGAAATGCCCGGAGCCCCTTCTTTTAGGGAGGCGCATCTAATGGACGAAGGCTTCTTCCCTGTGGAACATCATCCCTGTGAAAGTAAGATTGGCCCCCCACTTTGACATTCTTTCTTAAGGTCTGAAGACATGATTCTGCCACTGGGCCTGGTGATCCCAGGATGATATGAAGCCCATCCAGTGGTTGACTTGATTGTTGTCGCCAGGAGAGTGAGGATTTATTGACTTTTGTACTGGGGTTTTATTTTTGTAAGCCGCACAGAGTCACCATGAGTGAGTCGGGCAGCCATACAAATTTTTAATAAATAAAACAAAAATTACCTAAAGTCTTCCCAGCAACTTTGCCACCATTCCTGTCACCGCTTTGAGTTACCTTTAAACTTATCAATAAAGGCGGGATAAAAAAAATATCTTAATAAGTAGCTAACTAAATTTCTTCTGTTTTGCATTGAGAAGCCCCTGTGAACTGCGGAAGCACAATCTCGGCATTTCAGCCAGTCTTTTTCTCACAACTGGTGGCCCTGATTGCGTGTTGCCGTAATAGCCAGCCTGAAAGAAGAGGAAAAACTAAATTTCTAAGCACAGTGTAGAAGCAAAGGTTTGAATTTCTGGCAGAACAGGGAGAGTTACTCTAATGGCTGCTTGAAGTTGGTGGAAGTGAGTGTCCTCATAACTGGTGAACAAGGGTACCAACAGGATTTGCAGAGGCATGTAAATGCAAGGCAACACACCTGCTTTACCACAACCCTCACCTGGGCCACCTCAAGGGCAGAGGCTTCTTCTGTTTCATTCTGTACAGTAGCTTCTAGGACATTGCTTACTGCGCTGAAAAGGTAGCTGGCAGCCTCCTTGCGCTTTAGATGATCTTCTCCATCCTCTGTGTCCACCACTAGTAAGGATTCACTAACACTCCTCAGAGTATGACTAGCTTCCACCTAGAGAGAAGAAGAGGTGCATAGGCTGAGCCTGAGGGAGGGGACAAGCATGTCATCAGTCTCAAGTCCCTTCGCGCCCAGAAGGGATCTAAGTCCAGCCCACCTTGAGTTTTGTTGACTCTTTATCTGGTGCCAATTTGCTTGGACTGTCAATAGTTCCCAGTAAAGGGGAGTATTTGTATCTCAGGGTTGAAATGAAGCTCCTCATAGCACTGATATTACCTAGCTTGGGTAATGAAACGTCTGCAAGAAAACAACCCAGCTCAGAGGGCACCAAGGACCCCTCATTAATAGTTCAGATTCGTATACAGAGTGTTACCATGCAATACACCTGTAGACAGTTCAACCGCCTTGGCTCCTTATTTCTTGTGCCTGACAGGGCCCTTAGGCATCCCACCACCCTTCTCCCCAAGCCAGAGGCAAAAATCGGGGGGGAAATCCCTCCATTTCTATTTCCAGGCAATTTCTGCCTGGCTATTATTGTCCAATCCTGCTGTGTTGATGATTAAAGCTTTACTCTAAATTCTAAAAGAAAAGAAAAAAAATGAAATGGTTCCTGTCCATTCCTAGTATGTTCCCCTTTTTAACACACACACACCTTTTGCAGGCTGTGGAATAGTTTTTGAAATGACCCACATTTAGCTTCTGGCATCCTAGTTACATTCTGGGTTGCTTTATCCAGAGTTCAGAAAGTGCCTTCTGGGCTGCCTGCTCACCTGTGCAGAAGAAGAGAGCTCTTTGCTCCTGTAAGTGATTTCTTTCAGGACTTCTGACATTTTGAGGGCTGTCTGCATCGATGTGACATTGATTGCTGAAAGGGTTGTCAACATTAACTCTCTAAGCTTGAGAGGCAAGGAGAGACCATAAGAGTAAGGACACAGAATAACATTCCACGGATTCATCAGGAAATGTCTCCTTATTTCTAGGTTGGATCTTTCTTTAATGATCTTCCACCCGTTGCTTCTTGTGTTGCCTTCAGGTGCTTTGGAGGATAGGTGGACCCCTTATTCTCTGTGACAGCCCCTCAAGTACTGGAAGTACTGCTATCATATCACCCGTAGTCCTTCTCTTTGTTAGATTAGACATACCTACTTCCCTCAATTGTTCATCATATAGTTTAGAGTCCCAGGGGTAGGCAATCTTGGCTCTTTTATGACTCGTGGACTTCAACTCCCAGAATTCCTCAGCCAGCATGGCTGGCTCAGGAATTCTGGGAGTTGAAGTCCATGAGTCATAAAAGAACCAAGGTTGCCTACCCCTGGACTGAAGACTCATCATCTTTGTTGCTCTTCTCTGTACTCTTTCTAGGATCTCAACATCCCAGAACAATTGAAGCACAACTTACAGCAAGGATTTTACAACAACTGGTGGCTACTTTTTTAAAAAAAACATCTCCACAAGGAAATTTTCTTCCCACCAAAGTCATGAGTTCTACTCTAACAATTTTTACTATTAGGTCACTTCTCCAAGTACCTGGCCTAGATTTCCTTCCTGATATTTCTTCACATTGATTCTAGTTAAAAGAGTGAAATTTATCTCATTTGATTTCTCCCTTATTTTCCCAGTGTTGTCTCTGGGCCATTTATGCATAAGATTGTAATGTTTCTTTAGTTTTTAACCCTGTTCTGTACCAGCCTGCTACCGGCCCTGCAGAAAAGGCAACCCCTTTACAAACGGCAAGAGGCTGGAATTACGTCTGCCAAATTTATTACTACAAAAACAAACAAGACACGAACCAAGATACAGGAGCTTTGAAACACTATCTGAGCGGTTGCTTTCAGCAAACCAGCCCTCCCCACACATTCCCTTTATAAAGAGTTCAGGGCGTGGCTTCTCTCTGCCTCCTTCCGAGAAGCCCCATTGCCTTCCTCTGTTTACTCCTACTTGACTGCCTCCTGCGTCGGGCGTCCTTGAACAGGGCCAGCTGTGGGTCATCTTCATCCACACTGTCAGGCTCACACAGCTGGGTCTCCATGGTGACCAAGTGGGAGGGGCCTGCCTGAGGGCTATCATCAGCAAGATCTTCAACCCCCTCAGCAAGGTCTTCAACACCCCCCTCCTCCTCTGAGTCGTCCGACCCAACTGCCGAACCCACAGGCTGACCCTGAATCACAACAAACCCCTACGCTAAAACAGCTAGATACATACGTATAGCCTTGTATATTTCTCTGAATGTTGTCTTTTTGAACATAGCTTTCTCAGTGTAGACATGTTCATGAGGGTTCTCTTAATCACACCTTTCTGTTTACACTTTTCTTAATATATTTCTTGACAAAACGATGCTTAGCAATCTCATGGGTTTTGTGCACTGTTTTAATAAAGGTGTGGATTTTTGTGTGAATGTGGTCACCAGGTTTCCAATGGACAGCCTAGATATGTTAACGGTTCCATCATGTTTAGCAACAGATTTGTTTATAATCATCTCATTGCCTCCTTCTACTTTTTAACAACAGCTGGATGGGTATATGACATTTCAAGTTTACTCCATGGTCTCCCCGGTATGATAATAATCTATTATGACCATAAAGTTGCTTTCCATAACTGAACTCTACAGATATTGCTTCCAGAGCCTTGGTTCTGAATTCAATCACTGGAGCCCCTGGTTTTGAAAGAGAAGGTCAAAAAAACTCACCTCTTTCCGTGTATCTGTCTGCAGAGGTGAATTAAAGGTGGCTTCTTTCGTTTCTTGATTAAGAACGGAAGAAACTGACTTGTACAGCTGAAAGAGGGACATGCTGTTATTCTCTGCTTTTAGGATGCTGTTTGATTTTTCCAAAAAAATAGCCTGCAAAGTTTGGTTCCCACGGTTTATGTCTTCAGGTTGAACCTGCCAAAACAAAATGGTTTAGAAAAAGAAAGCAGAGTGGTCTGTCTGTCCTTCATTCCTAATGCCCAGCGTCATTGAGGCTCAGGGGTGAGGCAGGTTTAATAAATAATTATATACACAACAGTATGAAATCACAGCTCCCAATTATTTAGCTGGTGTTGGCTTTCGTACGCACTGAGTTCTTCACAAGAACTAGGATGTTGTAATGCTTTTGTAACTGACAGATGGGAATTTTGCCAGTCCACGTGTTTTCAAAGTGTGGTTCAAGTTTTATTGCTTTTTATTATTACTGACATACTTACTAAGGTTCTGGTTTAATTCAGTATGCCAGATGAAACCAATTGTGAGTTTCTTCAGCAAACTATTACAGCTACTCTTCATTTAGCGACCACAATTGGGACTGGCAGTTGCTCTTTAAGCAAAGTCACTCAATGAAGCTACAACTGTACTTATAATCTTACTTCAGCTTTCCTTTGCTTGACAGGCCTGAGAAGGTTGTAAATGTGAGGATGGGTCAAAGTTATTTTTTTCATACCTTGTAACTGAATGGTTGCTAAAAGAGGCAGTCACCAAACAAGGACTCCTTGTATTAAATAAACCCCCTAACCTCCTGTCTCTGTTGGGGAACTCTTCTCAAGCAATGCAATATGCTTTCTAGACATGAAGGGATTGTTGACTTCTAGGGATAATTAAAAGCAGAGCCAAGACTGCGGTAGAATTAATGGACTTTTGCTGATCAGGACTGAATGATGAAACTTTAAGGATTTGTTTACAGATAAGAGATGGGATATAGGAAGAAAAGATCAGTCGTTGGGTTTTAAGAGCAGGTAAAAAGTTACTAAAATTGTTTATATGCTTGCTTGTGATGAAGGAGACAGTCATTATATATTTTATTTATATAATTTTTCTTTACTATTTTCTTTTTTCTTTTTCTGTTTTCATTCTTTTAATTTTTGTATTCTTGTCTTTTAACATGTATTGCCCTGTTCACCGCCCTGAGTCCTTCGGGAGAAGGGCGGTATACAAATAAAATTATTATTATTATTATTATTATTATTATTATTATTATTATTATTATTATTATTATTATTATTATTATTATTATTATTATTATTATTATTATTATTATTATTATTATTATTATTATTATTATTATTATTATTATTATACATTTTTCTTTTCTGCACCTTCCATTTTGTGTTCTTTTGTTTTTCTAATTTGCATTGGTTCTTATTATTCCAGTTGTAATTTTTTAATAAAATTACTGTGCAAAAAAAAAAAGAAGAGCTGACAATTTTGAAGTTTAAATGTTGAATGGCCAAATGTAAAAGAAAGATTCCTTTTGTAAACATGAAGGAAGGCACTAGGAAGGTTAAAAGAAAGTGTCAATTGGGGGGGAGGGGAAACCAACAGAAAGTTGGTTCAAATCCTTTATTTCTCTTCGTCCTGGATGATAAAATCTATGGAAACAAAAGCAAAAAGCTGTGAATGTAAGCCAGATCATCACTCACCCTGACGGTGGCCTTTGAATAAACAATATGGCCATAATTATTGGTCACTGAAATTTTAATCTGTACTACAAAGTCATTGTCTTCTTCTCCCAGTGGAAGGTAGACCAAGGGCAGGATTGAATCTTGTCCACAGTGAAGGAGTGAATCTGGAAAGAACAAGAAAGAAGGAAGCGGACTCACCAAATGACAAAGTTTCATTAACTAATTAGGGAAGGGCTAACAAACCAACCTATCGACCCTTAAATTGCCTTTACGTTATAATGTACTGGCTATTCTCGATGAATGGGAAAGCATGCCATTGATTCATCTGAGAAAACAGCATCTGCAAGAATTTGTTCAAGCTTTTGTGAGGGTGTTCCAGTTTTGTGCCTTTTCCTGTGAAATCTCATGAGATTTCCTGAGCGAGTGATAAAGTTTTGCATGATCAAGTGTTTTCGTGGGATATTAGGCTATTTAAAATGTTTGAATTCCATAGACAATATCTAGGAAGGTCGTAGGGTTCTTGTGGCATTCAAAAGCATGAATGGTCAACCCCGAAACATGGGGACATGAAATAAGAAAGAATTCAGAAGTTGTAGAAGGGCTTGACCAGTGCTGTCCTGGTCAAAATCCAGAAATCAAGAAAGACATGTTGAGGTTCTTCAAAACATCTTCACCTATAGGCTGGAATCATCCCAAAACTAAAGCAGACTACTTGCGCCATTAAGTATATATACTCTGAGAACTATTAGGGAGAAGCTGTCTTAACTCTCTTCCTCTCGTGCAAATTATTTAAACTTGGCTGTCTTTTGCTCATCTGGAATGCAGCCCATCCCTGCTAGGAATCCAGACTACATTCCATCACAGCCCTTTAGTTAAAGAAGAACTTTCAGGGTAGCAATCCAATCACTGAATCTTACTTGGTTCCAGGTAAAAGCAATATGTGAATGAAGAGCTATCAACTGGAGGGCATTGGTCCAATAAACAGGAAGTGTGGCAGGAGATGGAGAAGCTAGTGAGCGCTGATCCTTGAGGAGGTGATACAGAACATTCTGGAGCTACTGGAGGAGGCACTGAGCTGACAATGTAAGTTTCTTCTCCATATTTGTTCTCACTCAGAGCTGGATATTTTGGAAACAAGAAGAGGCCAAGAATTGGTTTACTGTGATTTACAGTGTGAGGAATAGACATTAAATTGTACCTTGGCACTTTTTAAATCAAATACACGTGTCTTTGCTAAAGAACAGGTATTACTATTACTATTCCATCTACAATTCCTTTCTCAACCTTTTTTTTAACGTGTTATTAGTCAGAACACTATAGAAATTTTATCGATTTAGTACGTTATGACTTATTTCAGCTGAATTGCAGGTTTTGTGGACTTAATATAAAGCTACTTAAAATGTTGGTGTCAATTTTTGAAAAAGGAATTTGGGAGTTTAAAACATAGTCTCCAAGCTAGCAGAAAAAAAATCAGTTTTGCTCAGAATTGGAAGAACGATACGATTTCGACAATATCTGATTGGGAACTTAAACTCGGAGAATTTGCAGCAATGGCAAGACTAACAGTATATGTACACAATATAAAATTTAATCAGATTTAATCAAGGATGGTTCCCCTACTTACTATATATTACATAGCATAGCAAATATAGTCACTTATAGTCTCATTTCTAAGGGAGGCTAAATGTCTACAAATATTGCTAATTTAGCACATGTATAAAAAGGGGGAAGTCAGAAATCCAATAATTCAGTTTTTATTTCCTTTCATCAGTTGGAGTTGCCTTCAGATGAACATCTGATTTTTACACAAACAAATGTTGGCTACTCTCTACTCCAAGAGGAGTTTGAAATAGGGTAGTGTTATTTCAATAATAAAAGTTTAATACAATTTTAGTGTCTACTTTACAATTTAATATAGATTGCATCTTGGACCTCACTTATAGATGTTATTTGGGTTGTTTTATAAATTGTAACTTTGTCCTAAACTTTATCATCTCCCAAGGTAGACTTTGTATATACAGTATACATTCACAGAGCACTCTGTTTTTACTGGTCTATGACTACAGTAAACTGAATTGAAATTTAATTAATAAGAGCAAGAGATTGCAAGTAGTTTTCAACCTGTGACTCTAGTTGATCCCAGAATTATGGTCATAAGTTGTTTCAATCATTAAGTGGGTCACCATGTGACTGTGTCCAATTTTATGGCTTTTTTGTGGCAATTGTTAAGTGAACAGCATGGTTGTTAAGCAAATCCAATGGGGGGAAAAATTCAAGGTCACATGACTACATGCCTACAGCTATAAAGGTGACATAGTTGCCAAGTGTCCAGAATGTGATCATGTGATCCAGTGGTGCAGCCAGTCCCTTTTGAGGGGTCCATGATAACTCTGAATAGTCACTAAGCAACTGGTTGTAAGTCAAGGAGTACCTGTAAACACTTGGAGAGTTTATAAGTCCAAAACAAGGCATTGACAGCATACCGGTATAAAACAGTGGTGGGATTCAGACAGTTCGCACCACTTTGGCAGAACCAGGAACTAATTTTTTGTTGCCCAGGCCCAGAATGGACTTCCGGAAGTGGCATCCACGCAGAGAACCGGTTGCTCACATATTTGAATCCCATCACTGGATGGATGGATGGATGGATGGATGGATGGATGGATGGATGGAGTGAGTGAGTGAGTGAGTGAGTGAGTGAGTGATGGGATTCAGCCAGTTGGCACCACTTTGGCAGAACCGGGAACTAATTTTTTGTTGCCCAGGCCCAGAATGGTCTTCCAGAAGTGGCTTCCATACAGAGAACCGGTTGTTCACCTATTTGAATCCCACCACTGGTATAACAATTAGCAATGTAACACTGTAAGCTTCCAGTTTAAACAGCCACTAAATCAGGCAATAAATTACTTCAAACAAAAATATCCAAAGTTGAGTGTGGCCAATACCTGTTGCTTTGATTTGAAAGGCTTTGCCTTGTGACTGCAAGAACGAGCTGTTCAGGAGAAGAATTTCAGTATCGTTCTGAAGAAAAGTGAGTGAGCTCTGTGGGAAACCATTTAAGTTGCATCCTGGAGGAAGCACATTAGGCTGAGGATGGAAATCAGAGGAAAGTCAAAGAAAAACAGGAATTTAAAAAATGTCCTCTTTTTTTGTAGCCATCCTCTCTTCCAAATGTGCTATGTCCACTAGGTAGGAATATTTGCTTCATCTCATCCTCAAATGGTGAGATTAAACTCTTCCTTCTTAAATATCCTTTTAGAAAGATCATAATCAGCACTTGTTTGGCTCCTGTATCTTTCTAGTAAGGCTTTGTACTTACATGGGATATATTTTAATAGCAAGCATGATTGGGAATCATAGCTTTGGGTTTCTAAAAGAGGGGCCTTTTTGTTTAATTAGAATCCCAAGGTCACTCCAACAAAAATGAAGCCTCGAGAAAGAAAAAACACAGAGTTTAAATAAAAACAAAGAAAATTGTCATTCTAGGAAGCAGCTGCTTTCAAAAGAACATTCCACACATCCGTGAACACAAGGTTCATTTTTGTTGAGACAAGCGTGGGGGGGGAGCTAAGAGCCCACCCTATTCTGAACATTTTGCAAAACTAGATTGACAGTTTTCTAGAAAGGATGAAAACTATAACAGAGTAATGGAATAACAGTTAAGCACATTGATTTGTGCTTAGATTGTAAGCCGCCCTGAGTCTTCGGAGAAGGGCGGGATATAAATGGGATTTTAAAAAAAAGTGTTGGAAAGGACCTTGGAGGTCTTCTGGTCCAACCCCCTGCTCAGGCAGGAAACCTGATACCATTTCAGGCAAATGGTTGTCCAGTCTCTTCTTGAAAACCTCCAGTGATGGAGCTTCTACAATTTCTGTAGGCAAGCTATTCCACTGGTTAATTGTTCTCACTGTCAGAAAATTTCTCCTTGGTTCTGAGTAGAACTTAGTTAGTTCTATCGTCCTACTCATAGGCACACGATCGTGAATTTGCTAGAAGTGGAGATCTGGAATCTGCTCCCTGAAAAGTTACACAGTATACTTCTTTCTAACCCTACTTTGATCATCCGAGACATCCATATCTCTTGAAAGTTGCTTGTTCTCAGATGGAACATTATTCTCTACAAAATACTCTTTTTCACCCCAGCGGCATTATTACAAAGTCAGCTTAATTGCCCCCAACAATCTGGGTCCTCATTTTACCTACCTCGGAAGGATGGAAGGCTGAGCCAACCTTGAGCCTGGTGGGACTCGAACCTGCACTAATTGCAGGCAGCTGGTGTTACTTAAGGAGGCATTAGCCCACTGCTCCACCAAGGCTCTATTGAATTTCTGAGGTGGTCATAGTCTTACCTTTCTTTGGAAGGTGTGATCTAAATACCACTTGTAAAGTACAGACTTTCCGCCTTCCCTCGTTGAGACTTTCAGTATGACATCCTCACTGACATTCACAGGATTGCAATTCCTCTCACAGCTAGGAGAAAGCAAAGAAAATGGCGTTTAGTAAAATAAAAAAGAAGCGCCTCCTGAGGAAATTAACCGTTCGTACCAAAATGGCACAAAGATGACCTCAGGATGGCAGCTGGGTTTCCAAGCTGTTTTTTTCCCTGCTGAGCAGTGTTTTCAAGAGGTAGTGTACAGCTGTTGTCTCTGAGCAACATACAAACTCAATTTTTCAGTATAACTAACTTTTAATAGTTCACAGCCTAAACATGGTTCGGTTTTTGAGCATAAAAGAAAAAAAATATTGGAGCTGGTATGTTCATAGTCTGATTGGAGGCACAGGAGCAGAGAATATGGTGAGTCACCTGATGCTGAGATGGGTGGTATTTAAATTTATTAAAGAAAGAAAGAAATGTTGCCATTTTAGAGAGAAGTTCACACCATCCTTAATACAAAAGCATTTCAACTCACTGTGCCGATTTTGGCTGCAATGTTTATTTGGCAATCACAAATCATACTCAGTTCAAGCATTAATTTAGACGCCTTGCTCCTCTATAAGTTTTCATAACCATGGTTGGTTGCAAGCCATCCAGCGTCACCTGCTTGAGTTGTGGGGGGGGGGGCTATAGAAATTGACTGATTCACTGATTGAATGAATGAAAAAATAAAACTAAAATAAAATAACAATAATAAAATGATAAAATAAATAGCATAAAGCGATGGGACAATAAAGTTCGCTCAGTACCAGATTGGCACATCAGTCATGTGTTTCAGTACAATATTTAGGTCTTGTCCAACGAACAAATAAAGTGCCCTAGTGAGATTTATGAAGCCAAATGGAGGCACCATAATCCATGAATATCAGGGCCTGTATGCACAGCACTAATTGGGGGGGGACTAGAAAAGTGTCCCATTCTTATACAATCGTATGGTTTAGCTTTCTAAAGAGGCTTCTCCCCGTCCATGTTCAAGAACAATAATGCAAGGTTGCCACACCTGATCCTCAGGCTCAAATCTTGTTTTGCTGTGATGTACAAACATTGTTCATCCTGCTTCTCCTCTTTCTCTGGGGTTTTCACCGCAACCTTCACTGTCACTGCAGAGCTGGGAGGAGGTAGGCAGTTGGGGGGTATCCGGATCTCTCTTTGTATGGTGTTGATAGATTGTTGCTGCACACATTCATCCCACTGAGGCCAGCAGAACCCTGTAAAGGCAGTTTTCCATCCAAATGATTTGCACATTCTCATCTACCTCAGAACCAGGATAAATGTGATGGTCCTTCATTATCTCAGGGTTGAAGTCATTTGTTCCGTTGCAGAATCCAATCTGAGTCGCTCACTGGGACCAGATTGGATCCTGAAACATTATCTCGGGCACCTTTATTTGCCTTCATTTATTCTGTGTTTGAAAAAGATAGAATTTGCCCAACACAGTTGTGATGGAATGTGCACCTGTAGAAGCAGAGGGGGAGTCTTTTGACAACACAAAGCTGTTTTTCAGAAGGAGACCGGGATTAAGACACTGTGCAACCCAGATCCGGGTGAGGAAGGAGGGAAGAGATTCAGGGTAATCACACCCTAGAATCTCCTAGGATGTATTTAGCAGTTTAGAATCTTATAGTCAGGCAAGATTCTGTCCACTAGGTGTAAACCAATAAAGGATTGGATGTGATTGGATCTCACTGTCTCAGGCCTGACACTATTAAGAGATGGACAAGGCCAGATGAAGGCCGCTTGATGCTCTAAGCACAGCCCAACAATGGTGTCTCTTGGCCATCCTTTACTTAATAGACAAGACATTAAGACTTGATAACTGCTAAAAAGTCTTGTGTGGCAGCAAAAGAGTTAAGGAGGTGATAGCTAATGGGAAAAAACTCTCGGGTACCCCCTTACTTTGATTCCCTAAACATGGGCTTATCTTGTTCCAAAGGTGCTTTTTCAAGAGGCAACTGGATTTTCTTGTTTTTCTTTGTTTCGCTTCTCATCCAAGAAGCTTCTTCAGCTCTGGATGGTGGGATCCCCATCTTCAAAGAAAAACAAGAAAGTCCAATTGCCTCTTAAAAAAGCAGCTTTGGGACAACCATGACCTGGATAACTGAGAATCTCCATAGACATGGGCTTATCTTGTTCAGGGCTGGAGAAGGATGGATTTCTCTTTCAAGATTCAGAACCTTCTACCTGCAAAAATCGTAAAGCATCACACCACTATTCCCCTTCCCAAAGCTTTATGCTCAGCTCATTACAGATCTCCACTTTCCTGGCTCTTCTTCAGATATTTGCAACTGTAATAGTTTATGAGAAAGACCTTGAAAAATCACCGCAAAATGATGCTGCCCAGGGGATAGTTAGATAAGAGAGGGTGCAGCCTACAGCTGCATAATGGGTGGAGAAAGAGGGCCAGAAAGGCTCTCCCTGACTTCTCAGGTTTGTAAAAGAAATGATGTGAAATTTATACATTCAAACTGGCAAGACTGATGTCTGTCTTCACAGGCAGATCAGCAGGAAACACAATCAGCCGAGCTCATGCTATTTTTTTTGTGAGGCTACATTAACGGAATCTTGCCTGAGAAATGAGACAAGGAAACCCACTGAGACACATACACTTACCACAAGACCAAGTGTACATTGAATTGTTGCTGTGTGTCTCAGGCCAACCCAAGATAACTGTCGCAAAGACACCAGCATGGCGGCTGGGTGAAATGTATATCCTATTTTTCCCCTTGTCATCCTGAAGCAATGGAAATGTGAAGGATTAGGCACAAATATATCCCCGCAAAGTATTATCAGTGGCAGTAAACAGGCACTTCCAAGCCTCTTTGCTTAACAGGCATAACTGAATAACATAATTAAATAGCATAACTTTATGAATAATATAACTTCTTTTGCAGCCCGGATTGAACTGTCTTTATGAGAAAAAGTGACTAACAAATTCTTCTTCCACCTGTTGGCTATAAGTATCTAATATTCCATTATTTTCCCATGATGTCTCACAGGGGAATAAGTGTGGATAAATTGGATAAAGTTTTTCTAAATAAACCAATGGAGGACTGCATATCTGATTTAAATCACTAGAAGGATTTAGATTCATCACTCAATTTTAAAAAAATTGTGCGTGTCTAGAAATTAGCTCAATAGATCAATGTGATTTGTGCATGGGTCTCCAACCTTGGCAACTTGAAGACTTGTGGACTTGTTCTGCCCTTTAAGAAGTTAGAGCACGCTGGCTGGGGAATTCTGGGAGTAGATGTCCACACATCTTAAAGTTGTCAAGGTTGAGAAACATTGAGTTAGAGAGGCAACAGTTGCAATATTACATTGTTCACTGCACGATTAATCTGTCTTAATATGACACACAAATGGCATCAGTGAAACATTGCTAAGACAGATTTCTCAGCTGTCTGTCCCCTCTATGCACTATTTTATCCACTTTGTTTTCTCCCACATTTTTCCAATACTCACAAGTCTTCTTTTCCCACTTGTGCTGGATTGCTCTTCATTCGCCAGAGGATCTGTTTAGTGCCAAGAACACAATAGAAGATTTAAATGTCACCAGTCAAGATAGACTTGAATTTCTCTCTGTAAAGCATGGAAGTTTCTCCTCTGCTGAACTCAGCCTTTTTTTTAATATGAAAAATGGTTTCTAAAAAGACTGGTTTTGGATAAGTTAAAAAGGAACAGAGGTTTCAGTCAGAAAGTTTTGCAGTTGCTAAATCTGGACTTCTTCTGCCCAGAACATTTTTGTCACTAGTCTTGGGGGCACAGAACAGTATAAGGTAAAGGTAAAGGTTCCCCCACACATGCGTGTTAGTCGTTTCCAACTCTAGGGGCCGATGCTCATCTCCATTTCAAAGCCGAAGAGCCAGCGCTTGTCCGAGGACGTCTCCGTGATCATGTGGTCGGCATGACTAGATGCCAAAGGCGCACGGAACGCTGTTACCTTCCCACCGTTGTGGTCCCTATTTTTCTACTTGCATTTTTACGTGCTTTCGAACTGCTAGGTTGGCAGAAGCTGGGACAAGTAACAGGCGCTCACTCTGTTACACGGCACTCGGGATTCGACCCACCAAACTGCCGACCTTCTGATTGACAAAGCTCAGTGTCTTAACCCACTGAGCCACTGCGTCCCTAACTACAGAACAGTATATATAAATGCAATCTACCCACTCGTTGATCCTGAAAGTTTGCATTTCTTTGTTAAATAGTTTATCCTAGGATCCCATCTGGGTGGGTCACTGGGACCAGAGGTTTAGCCTTCTGAGCTTTATCTACCGGAATCTGTAATGCAGGGGTCCCCAACCCATGGTCCATGGACCAGTGCTGGGCTGCGGCATGCCAGCAACCGGTCTGCATAAACAAGCAAAGCCCCATCCGCGGGATGCAGGCAGCACACAAAACCATGCCCCCTCCAGTCTGCAAAAAAAACCTCTCTCCACAGAACCGGTCCCTGGTGCCCAAAAGGTTGGGGACCTCTGGTGTAATGTGTAACATTCTAGTAGTTCCCTGAGGATGGGCTCCAGCACAAATCTGAAAACTTGGAAGCCCAAATCTCTGGTCCTAGTGACCGACCCAGATTTGATCTTGCAACATTATCCTGGGACATGTTGCAGGATAATGTTTGCCTTTATTCATGAGTTTTATCCTATCCAGTTTCCACATCATACAATCAAGGTCCCATGATTACCTTTTTTATGAGAACTGTTAGACACTGTGACACTTCCGACATCAACACTCATGTTTGAGAAGGCGTTCATCACCAATACTTTGATCAGAAAAGTACCTGAGAAGAGCACATAGCAATACAAAAAAACAAAAAACAATGAAACAGATTCACAGTTAAAAACGAATGTCAATGCTGCAAACATTGACATGTTTTTGCACTGACAATATAAGAGACAGCCTGTTATTTTAATTGCTTCATTTGGGAGGGAGGAATCACCCTGAAGTTGTGATAAGATTGCAAAAGCCCGCGTACAGAATGGGAAGTGAAACCTCATATGTAAAACTAATTGGATAATGTGATTTATGACGTGTAGATAAGGGCAGGGATTGTGTGTGTGTTATGATGGGTTTGGGCGGAGGAGATTTCAGATTCTGGCATCCCTCCATGAGTGCTGATGTTTCGTTTCATTACTAAGACTTTTTAGATAAATAATATGCCTGCAATTTGTTTGATTTGTCTCATTCATCGGAACCATGACAACAAATCTTGAATGTTTAAAGGTGAGCTTGACTGAGTAGAAGGTCTTGGTGTTTCAGAGATCTAGAGAGGATGAATGGCAGAGATCATGTCAAGGGAAGTTTAGTCTGATGAATGAAAAGTTTAATCTGACTGAAAAAGCTTGAGATTGTGGTATGGCTTGGAAGAACTCAAATGAACGAACTTTTCATCCCCAATACAGATGATTTGACAACCGAGCAGCTTGCATGTTTTGGGCAAGCTACCCCTTTTTCTCCTGTCATTACTGAATTTCTGACATTTTCTGCTGCTTCTTTCCAGTGCCATCTGAGGTCCCAAAAGTGCTTTTTTCAAAAGGCAACTGGACTTCCTTTGGTTTTCCTTGAAGATATTTCACTGGAAATATCAGAAGCGAAACGTCTTCAAGGAAAAACAAAGTCCACTTGCCTTTTGAAAAAGCATCCTTGGGACAGGATGTTAAAGGGGAGTTAAAGCACATTATGAATTTGGTTAATTGTATATTAAGCATAATTTTTATTTAGAATATGATTACTATAACTATAATCCTGTATTTAGCTCTGGGAAGTGGGGGGGGGAAGTGGGCGGGTTTGGGGTGGGGGGGATCTGGGGATATATTGTAAAACTTTGTTTTTGTAAAACTCTTTAATAAAAAAAAAAGAAAAAGCATCCTTGGGACAACCATGTCCTGGACGAATGAGAATCTCCATAGACAGTTCCATCTCAGGGTTCAGCAATCAACAACAAAAAGAGGAGCCTTAAAAAAGCTCAAAACATTAGTCTTTGGCAATGTCCTCCCTGCCAAGTATACGCCATGGTGGTTTGCCAACAATGCCAAGCCAGGGGTCTATATTTTCCAAAAAGTAAATTGGCAAAATGCTATGTCCAATGGAAACCGATGTAAGTGTCAAGTATCCGACCTATGGGCTTTTCAAGTGACTCTGAGGCATTGTTTACCTTAAAAGTCCTTTATTAGCCTACTACACCGGCAAATGCTTGCTCGAAGGAAGCTGGAATCTGAAATCTCCACCCCTTGCACAATATATTAAAACACAATTCTCCACTTTCTAATTTTGTCATTAATCATATTCTCCAATTAATTTAAAGAATCAGTTTCCCTTCCGTTAGAAAACCCGCCAAGGTCTTATCTTCTTTAGTTAGAGATGGCCTTGAAGGTGCAATCCTACTCGTCCCCCCTCCCAACCTTAAACTAAATCTCTTAAAGCAATACACAAGTTTAACATATGGAATGGCTACTTCTTCATCTCTTGTCAAGCAATAACATTCGACGTTAGCAGCGTTGACAGTAAGATTTTCATATTTTGATGAAGATAAGATTAGGTTTGCTTCCCTTTTTAACACTAACCTTCACTTACTCCGTTTCACCTTTGTATATATTAGTTACAGGGTTGGGTTTAGGAATGGAGACACCTAGGTTGGTCTTCATTCGTGAAATCCCCTCACTGACTGTGCTAGACCCAAAGTTCAGAGAGAAAAACTGGGAGAAGTGTGTTTGGTGCCTTGGACAAAGACTTGGATAAAAGATAGCATGTAAACCAGCTAGATAGAATTAGAATCTTAGCATTGCAGTACCTTCAGAATTCATTGGGATTGTATAAATTTCAGACTTTCCTTCAACAAAATCCTTCAGGTGGGAAAAAGTTTCATTCATCCCGGTCACTTCAAATCTCACTTTTTCAGGGGCGCCACGACGTACAGAGACTTTGATTTCCAGGTCTTCTCCTAATTCCAAGGAGTCGGAAGTTAACATAGCTTGGAGACCGGAAATCGGTTCCACTAAATGGACAGTCAGGATTTCTGTGACCTCTGAATCTGTGGTGTTGCTGGTGGCAACTATTTCAAGGGAATGCGCTCCAGGGCCAATCAGCCGTTGAGGCACCCCGTCCAAGGTTATATTATGAGGGGCCGTTCCTATTTTTGTGCTGGTCTCCAACACAGTCTTGTTATCACTTAATATAGTGTAGGTCACTCCAGTCCCTGCAAAACAGAACAAAACAAAAATTCCAGAATGGCTCAAAAGTGGTGTCAATTATAACAAAGTCTCTATGCCTTCATTATTACAAATGTATTTGTTTCTTTAGCGTATTTGTCCTGTATTTGTTATGCACATAGACAAATACTATGCAACAAACATTAAATAAACACATGCACTTGGATGGAAGGTCAGACAATAGCTGTGCTGGCTGAAGATAAAGGGAATTGCAACATACCTAGAGGCCTCTGTTTTAGAAAAACAGCTTTACTACGTAAGATAGTGATTCTAACATCCCTTAGAGAATGCAACCTTTTTCAATGAGTGTATGGTTTATTTTTTCCCCGCCCCACTTTCCCCCCTTTTGTTATGCTGTATGTTTCAGTTGTAAACCTGACAATAGGGTCTCAAGGTAGACAGATTCAGTTCCAGTGACAATGAGTGTGCAATTGGAAGATCTGAAAGATCAAGCTAGGGACAGATCATCATAGTTAAAATTGATCTATGCAGTTGCTAAGAATTGAAAACAATTTGATGGCGCACAATCAACCAAGTAGCTGTTAAGTCCTGCTTCCAAAAGACACTTTGAAATGCGCAGGATGCAAATGTAGCACCTGCTTGCAACTCTTTAAAGCAACCGCATCTTTTCTGTTTTTCTGGCACCCACCAACCACCTTGCTAATGAAAGCTAAGAAAGCATTCTAGTCATCATTATGTAAGCCTTTTTCTCTCTTTTCTTTTTTCCTTTTTAATTAACTATTTGCCTACCTTCCTGCAGAAAGCTGATACATACACAAACACACACACACATACACACACATACCTTCTATATTTGTCATGAGATCTTTTTTTAAAAAAAATCTTCATAAGAAAGGTTGTTGCCAGTGGCCAAAACCCCAAAATGGCTGTTCCTCCTTCCGGTCTATGAACAAACTTGATTAGCCATTTACTCTCCTGCTTTAAGACTGTGTTGCTGGAGACAATCTGCCCAATGTTCCCTATTGGTAGAGTTGGCCCTGATTTCAGAATTTTACACTTTTCTTTCAAGATGGTTTTGTTTACAGAAAAGATCTGGATGCTTTAAGGAATCGTTCAGATTAGCAAAGTTCCACTTTGTGCACAGGGGAAAGTATATTGTTTGAACGGCTGCTGGAAGAGAGAAAGTGCACTAACCTCCATCAAGTTCTACTTGAATCCATAAGGTTTCCTCATAAAGGGTCCTGCAATAAGAGCTGTTCCCCACTTCATATTTGCTGAAGCACCCGGTCACCGTGACCTTATCCATTTTATCTCGAACCGTGATGAGTTTTTGAGCAGTCACATGCCACTCGCTGGTCGTGCACTCCACAAAAACGGTGAATTCGCCTGGCACTGTATAGCAGTGAGTCACATTGCTGTGCAAGCTGTGAACGCAAACCAGGACAAATTATCAGCAGATCTGTCAAGTCCCAAACCGAGAATAACACTTGGTAATGCTTCCAACTTGAAATCTTTATTGATTCACACCCATAAACAAAATCTTGGCAGACTGAGGACTCTCCTATTTGCATCTACAAAATAAATCTGGGAACTACTAGAGACAGGCTGTCTTTACCTTCTTTCTCTCACCCGTAACATCCAGACTGGATTGCCTCTTGGCCCTCTGGAATTCACCCATCCCTCTTGGGAAGCCACCTCCCTGCTACATTCCATCCCAAGATCATCAGATCTACAGCAAGGCATTGAAAACTGGAAGATGTTGGTTCTAGGTCCAACTTGGCCAAGCATCCCTTCTTAGGGGACATTACATTTAGGGATAGAGGTAGGGGTCAAAAAGGTTAAGACAGTGGCTGTGACCATGTAATCAAAGCTCTGTCCTTTTTTGATATGGCACATGGTGGTGCCTTGGTGGGGAAGATGGGGATGGTTGTCTAAACGCATCCAAAGATTGACAGTTTGGCAAAACGTGATCTTTAATCTCACTGACTCTTAGATGCAACTACAGTCCCTTGAAAGTCTCTTCCTCATTTCCTCCCCAAGCTTCCTCTGACCTTGGAGGGTAGTAGGGGTCCACCGTGCTTCCATCTCCAGTGCTAATTAAGCAGGAGAGGTTTCCAGAGTATGGGGAGAGCAGCCATTTCAAGGAGATGGTGACATTTTCCAATACAAACACGGTCTCTGTCACCGCCAAGCTCAAGCCTGTAAAAGAGTAGAGAGAATTCCATCCCCTTTTGCATCCAGGGGCAACTCAGAGCCTTCTCACATCTTCATTTCACAAACAGATAAACTATCCTCTATAAAAATGACAACCATTTCAATCTTCAGTATGGAACCTGGGAAACAAAAGCTAACATTATCAACACAATACTCTTGTACTGAAGCTCCGGCACCTTTACAGACCTCGGTGTTAAGACCAAGCTGGTGAGCAAAACAGTAAAAATATAATATAATGTTAAATAGAAAATTGTAACAGCAAAATGATTAATTTTAATATGAATGTATTGTAATACTAGCTTTTGGTATAGATTCCAATAATATGAGTATTATATAAAGGTGTTCTCATCTCACTCAGGATTTGTTTACTTATGATCACAGACCAGGCAGAAATAAAATATAAATCCTACATTGTGAAATGCACAATTAACGTTTTCAGCTAACTACCTGGAATTGTTTCCAGCTCAGAATCAAGGTCAGAGAAGAACTAGATTTGTTGGTGTTTGTTTTATTAAGTGCGTTGGTCACCCATCTTGCCACAAGGGCTGCAGAGATTTATGGCAAAGCGATTGGTTTCGTTGTAGCTTCGGAGTCTAGTTAAGGTGATTTTGAAAAAATAAAATAAAATCCAACTTCACCATTAAAAATAATCCCCAGCTAGGAATGCAGCATTTGCAAGAATCTAAATGATTCTGCAAACTATTGTAGGCTGGCAGCAAGCTGATAAGTCTCTAAATTTCAGACACCACGTTGTTGTTGCTTGGGGAAAAAAACAGAGTACAGGTTGACAATTTTAAAACAGGGTTTCTACACAAGTGTCACTAACCAATCTTGGCCTCCCTGGACTGTGCGTAGAAACGGTGACTGCTTACCTTCCATGCAATGGTATTGGACAGAGAGGTAGCTTCCCAAACCTGGGCAAGGCTCTCCAAAAAAGGTTCCATCCGCTGCAACTTGGCATGCTTGGAGCCCGAGACATTGCCCTGCAAGATTAAAATGACCACTTGAGTTATGGTTTCAGTTGATTTCAGTTCCTCATTTTTGTAGATAGATGGATGAATACGTAGATAAATGATTGGATGGATGGATGGATGGATGGATGGATGGATGGATAGATAGATAGATAGATAGATAGATAGATAGATAGATAGATAGATAGATAGATAGATAGATAGATAGATAGATAGATGGATAGATACGGTAGATAGATAGATAGATAGATAGATAGATAGATAGATAGATAGATAGATAGATAGATAGATAGATAATAGATAGATAGATAGATAGATAGATAGATAGATAGATAGATAGATAGATAGATGATGGATGGATGGATGGATAGATAGATAGATAGATAGATAGATAGATAGATAGATACATAGATAGATACAGTAGATACGGTAGATAGATAGATAGATAGATAGATAGATAGATAGATAGATAGATAGATAGATTGATTGATTGATAGATAGATGATAGATAGATAGATGATGGATGGATGGATGGATAGATAGATAGATAGATAGATAGATAGATAGATAGATAGATAGATAGATAGATAGATAGATAGATAACGGATGGATGGATAGATAGAAAGATAGATCGATCTTTGTGAAATGTGTGAAAGACCTTGCCAGACTGGTCCAACAGCCACTATCAAGGGAAAAGTCAGATGGGAGACAGTATAATCTGCAGCTGAATAGTGGGCAGGGCAAGAGATTTGGAAGGGACCCTCTCTAGTTTTTTGGGGGTGGGGGATGGGAATGGGACAGAATTGTACTTTCAGACTTGGCAAGATTCTGTCCATATAGCTTATAACAAAGTAGAAGTAGCCCATCTGGTTGTGATTTCTGTCTGGATTGCCCCTGGAGGCTCTATCCAAGAAGCTAAGCGGAATTGGATTTGTTAGCATCTGGATATGGTGAGAGACCATTAGGAAATGCTTGGGCTGTAGGCTAAGCCAGGCAGCTGCAAAAACATCCAGGCTGAAGATGAAGGAATTTCCCTATTGCTGTCAATAAACCTACATGGACATGTTCATGTAGTCACAGTAAGTCAAACTTGACTCAAGGTAGTCTGCACTATTGCCTTTTGAGGCTTCCAGAGTGAGGGCCACCTAGGATGGACTTTGCAATAATTGCCATATGGTTTTTGAGGCTTACCTGCAACTTCATCCTTCACACTAATCCAACTGCACTCTTCTTCATCATCAAACTGCAGGGGAGTCTCAAGGACGCAGTAGTGCGGAGTTTTCCGCCCGTAGAAACTCTCTCCGATCTGGATGACTTGTCCTGACCCACACTGCACGGTGGCATTGGAGTTGTCACAAGCAATGCTGTGGCCTGATTCTGGACAGTAAGGACAATAGTGAAGGCTCCCTTCAAAGTCTCTTTTATCTTCTTAATTCAGCTTCTCTAACGAGGTGCTCTCCAGACACATTGGACTTGGATATGTGAATTTTTAAAGACAGCCAAAGACAAACTACCTGAGAATTGTGGGAGCTGAATTCCAGAACATCTGGTGAGATAATCCGGGAAAGCTTTCCTTAACTGCTCCAAAAGGGAGCAACGGACAGGGCTACTGAGGAGCTAGAAGATACCAACTCTGCATCAGTTTTCTGCTGTTTGGTGGCACAGATTCCCACAGCTCATGGCTAATTAAAAGACCGAGGCCAAAAATGTTGTGAACCCCCATTCCCAGCAACCCAGCATAGCCTTAACAAGCATAAAGGTAAAGGTAAAGGTTCCCCCGCACACGCACACTACTCATTTCCGACTCTAGGGGCCAGTGCTCATCTCCGTTTCAAAGCCGAAGAGCCAGCGCTTGTCCGAGGACGTCTCCGTGGTCATGTGGCCGGCATGGCTAGACGCCAAAGGCGCACGGAACGCTGTTACCTTCCCACCGTAGTGGTCCCTATTTTTCTACTTGCTTTTTTACTTGCTTTCGAACTGCTAGGTTGGCAGAAGCTGGGACGAGTAACAGGCGCTCACTCTGTTATGCGGCACTCGGGATTCGACCCACCAAACTGCCGACCTTCTGATCGACAAGCTCAGCGTCCTAACCCACTGAGCCACCGCGTCCCTTTAACAAGCATGGATGTTGGTAAAGGAGGCTGGGAATTGTCTTTCAGCCACATGTGAGAGGCTGAAGCTGTTGCAGTTGTGAATGAATGATTAACTTCATTACAAACCAGAGGTCCATCAAGGAAATCAAAATAGAAACAATAAAATGAAGTACTGTAAAACAAGGGGTCCCCAACCCCCGGGGCACAGACTGGTACTTGTCCATGGCCTGCAAGCTGGAGGTGAACGGTGGGCAAGTGAGCAAAACTGACACCATTCCTCCACTCCAACCCGACACATGGAAAAATTGTCTTGCACGAAACTGGGGGGCCACTACTGTAAAACGAAATACGAACAATACAACCCTCTAATAATCTACACAATCTAACAAGTATTCAGTTGCCATAGGCAAAACGCAGCTTCCGTAGGTTGCAAATGCAAATTTAGTGGCAGATTTGCATGGCTTTAGAATCTTTGTCTGCCAGGAGTTTTACCTAACATCCAACCTGTTGCCTAATGAGGGGTGTTAGAAGCTTGATATGAGTACCGTTATACATTAAAAGGGAGCAAGATGGGGGTTTGTGATTGAATGCTCTCAGACTGGCACTGGCCATTGATGTAGGCAGAAATCAGCAGCTTCTCATTTGCCTTTTTTGCTCACTTTTCTAAAACTTAGAAATCAAAAGAAATAAAACCTAAAACTTAGAAATCAAAAGAAATAAAACCAGAACCTTAGAAATCAAAAGCAGGCCAATATAATCCAGGTCAGCGTTTCTCAACCTTGTTAACTTGTCAGTTTTCTCAACCGTGTCAACTTGAAGACGGGTGGACTTCAGCTCTCAGAATTCCCCAGCCAGCAGAGCTGGGGGAATTCTGGGAGTTGGAAGTCCACCCATCTTTATGTTGACAAAGTTGAGAAACACTGGTCTAGGCCAGGGGTAAGCAACCTTGGCTCTTTTAATGACTTGTGGACTTCAACTCCCAGAATTCCTGAGCCAGCCACGCTGAGGGGAAAGGGAGAGGTTTCCAAGCTGAGCCATGCTGGCTCAGGAATTCTGGGAGTTGAAGTCCACGAGTCATAAAAGAGCCAAGGTGGCCTACCCCTGGCCTAGGCTGCTTTATGACTCGTGGACTTCAACTCCCAGAATTCCTGAGCCAGCCATGCTGAGGGGAAAGGGAGAGGTTTCCAGGCTGAGCCATGCTGGCTCAGGAATTCTGGGAGTTGAAGTCCACGTGTCATAAAAGAGCCAAGGTTGCCTACCCCTGGTCTAGACAGTTATCTCTACGTATTTGACAGGCATGGGTGTGGGTTTAGTTTCTTACCAAATTCACAAATAAAGTCAAACTCCTGGCTACAGTTCTCAGTTACTCCCCACTGGTACTCAGCATTCTTCAGGATATAGCCACAGGATGATGCAAAGATCGAGGGCGGATCTTGGGACCACTTGCTGTAGGTGATGTTCGAAGTATCTAGCCAAATCATGGATCCTGCATGGAAGGAAATTGATATAGCGTACAGATGCGCCACAAAATATTTTACAGCTACAAAGAGAAGTGTCCATCAAGATCTCCTTCCTTGGCCAGCAATAGCACAGTGAAGTTGGACACATAATCCTTTCAGCCAGACGATCTCTCAAGTTATCCCCCAGAAAGTAGAGGGTGAACTGATAGCAAGCAAGCTAGTGTTGATCCCCTGGCTCCATGGCAAAGTGTACTCATTGGATTCCTGTTATATGCCACACTACCTTTTCAATAAGAGAATTTAGCGAGATACTCTTCTATCAAGCTTTTAATCATTCATTGACTGCAATTGTCATTTAAATATTTTAAACTTGGTGTTTTTGCTTTTAAACTGATGAGCCACCTTAGGTGCTTGGGTAAGCAGAGAGGTGGCTCTTGCTGCATTCTGTCAATCAGAAGATCCCCAGTAAATTTCTTCAAGGGCCATGCCTTGTCCTGCATTCTGGCCCCCCCATCAATTGGCCATCTGAGAATATTTAAGAAGTCCATAGGCATGGACAGAGGCTGGTGACTACTTTCTCCCCTACTCCTTACAGCTGATATTTAAGCCTGCGGTTTATATGGCACATACGAATACAATTTATTGAGAATTGGCATTCTATCAACAAGGAAGGGAGGGAGGGAGGGAGGGAGGGGGGAAGGAAGGAAGGAAGGAAGGAAGGAAGGAAGGAAGGAAGGAAGGAAGGAAGGAAGGAAGGAAGGAAAAGATAGAGAAGGAAGAGAGGAAGGAAGGAAGGAAAAGATAGAGAAGGAAGAGAGGAAGTAGAGGAAGGAAGGAAGGAAGGAAGGAAGGAAGGAAGGAAGGAAGGAGAAAGCAGTGGCAAACTACTTCTGTAGTGTTGCCAAGAAAATTACCTAGATATGTTCATAAATGCATCAGAAGCTGAGCTTCTCATTCCCTTTACAATTTACCCCTCACTTTTGTATCTAGGATTCTAACCACAACTTGCTGCACATACCATTGTCCTCGATTTTTCTTACCTTCATTGGTTTCGTTTGACGAGGCATAGGTTATACCAATCCACCACTCCTTGTCCTTGGAGATATGTTCCTCCAAGAACGTCTGAGTATCTTCATTCCCAATAAAGGCCAAATGGCCACCTCCTCTCTCACACCAGCTCTGAGCACTTGTGAACGTGCGTTGGAGTCTCACGAATTCATAGCACGAGTGATTGAAAGCCACTTGATACTTTGAGCAAGGGATCTCTTCTGCCAGGGATAAGTCCTCTCCTGTAGACCAGGAAACTAGGAGTATAAAAATTATACTAAGAAAATGCATGTCTGGATCAACGATGCAGCTCCTACACTGAGAGAGACAGAGAACCCATCACCAATTCTCTACACTTTCTGACTTGGTTTTGTAAACCTATTTCTCTTTTCTACCTCTTCTCCTATTGCCTGCAACAGCCTACTAAACCTCTTGCTTCCAATTTAAAAAAGAAGAAGAAGAAGCTTCTTTGAATGATTATTTTTAAAAAAGCACAAACTGGTGCTATTGATGTACCAATGGATTTGAAAAAGGCCATTGTGCAAATGTCTGTTACAAATCAAGAAGAATAAACAGCAAGCCTTAATGGATAAATTTCCATGTGAGCCGAGAAGATTACATTGATAAATAAGCACATAAGCCGTATGGCAACCACAGATAAAAGACACAGTAAAAGGGACTATTGTATTTTTAGATGCTGGGCATTTTATTCCAAAATAAGAATTTTAAAACCTAGTACATTGATGTTGACTTACACCATGTGAGGGATATATGTAACAATTTCAGCAATCCTTAAAAATTGTGAACAAAGAAGGTATGTGGAAATTAGATGTATATCCATAGAAAGAGAAAGTACCCATCCAATTTCTGGAGAGTTTAGGAATAAGAAGAAACCTTCATTCCCCACTTCCTTGCATCTCTTCAACCAACAAATGCATTAACCAGTCTAAGAATTGCTGTGATGAAAGACATGGACAAATGAATAATAGGAGTATTATCTCAAGACTGGTTAAAAAACCTTTCAATAAGATCTAGTCCAGTGATGGCGAACCTATGACACATATGTCAAAGGGACGACCGTGACATTTTGGGTGATGTGACAGTTTTCAAGCAAATCCTCTGGTCTCCTTCTCTGATTCTGTCATCATCTTATTGCCCTGCTCCAGGAAAACTACATCCTAGCTTGCCTATGGCCCTTTCTGACATGTGCAGAACAGGACTAAACTTGTATACATTCAGATGCTGAAGAACCAAGCTTTAGAGACTTCTTTGCAGGGAGAGTTTCTGGGCAAAAGGTGAATCTGATCTTAGCAAACCAAAGCTGTTTTGCTTCAGTTGTGCACAGTGGTGGGATTCAGCCAGTTCGCACCACTTCGGCAGAACCAGTAGCTAATTTTTTGTTGTCCAGGCCCAGAATGTACTTCCGGCAGCGGCATCCACACAGAGAACCGGTTGTTCACATATTTGAATCCCATCACTGGTTTGTGCATGGTGGGTAGAGAGTAGGGGCCTTGGATTGGCTATATAAAGCTCCTGGAGAAAGGTATTTGCTTTCTGGAACAATTTGAAGATAGACCTCTTCTGTGGTAGTATTTATTTATTTGCAATGATCTTTGATCGGATACTGAATCCCACATTGTTTACTTGAGGACCTATAGACAGGTCCTCAAGTATGACCTGTGACATATATAGGTCCACTGAAGACCTGTACAATGCATGGGTCAGAAAGAAGGCTGAGGAAATATCTACACCACCACCCCCTCACATCCCGCACATAAACTGCTTCAACTCCTTGGAACGGCACTTTAGAGCATTGCATGCCAAAACAACTAGACACAGAGACAGTTTTTCCCCCTTGTGCCATCACTCTGCTAACTCCCACAGCATTGTCTTATGTCTAAGATATTTACCCATGCAGGATGGTTGTGCTACCATTGCCCTTCTCATCTTTTCTACTACCTTCTCCATTGCTGTTATGATTACATACTTTGTTGTTTGTATGTACACTGAGAGCTTATGCACCGGAGACAAATTCCTTGTGTGTCCAATCATGCTTGGCCAATAAAAGTATTCTATTCTATTCTGACTCCTGCGAGTCCCTTGGTCTGCAAGGCGATCAAACCGGTCAGTCCTAGAGGAGATCAACCCTGACTGCTCTTTAGATGGCCAGATCCTGAAGCTGAAACTCAAATACTTTGGCCACCTAATGAGAAGGAAGGACTCATTGGAGAAGAGCCTAATGCTGGGAAAGATTGAGGGCAATAGAAGAAGGGGACAACAGAGAATGAGGTGGCTGGATGGAGTCACTGAAGCAGGAGGCGTGAGCTTAAATGGACTCCAGAAGATGGTAGAGGACAGGAAAGCCTGGAGGAACGTTGTCCATGGGGTCACGATGGGTCGGACACGACTTCGCAACTAACAACAACATTCTGTTGTCATTAATTCTCAGGCTGATGAATTGCTGTTGCTGAACTTCCTTTCAGCCCAAGGTTAAACTAGATCTCGACTTACTGCTTTACAATTGTGAGTTGGATTATTCGTCTGAATATTCTTCAAGAGCTTTGCTGAGTTGGGAAATCTGTCTATGTTGGAGGCTGTTGGGCATATGGGCTACACAGGAATGACAGTTGAGAAAGGTTGTGTACCTTCAATGACCACAAGATGGAGAGAGATCTTTAGGGATGGGTTGAGTAGCATGCCTTAAAAAAAAAAAGAATACAAACTTTCTCCCACTAGATGGCATGTTAGTAGGTTTGGGTGTGTAAATCCTACACACGCTTAATGGCACTTGTTTGTGAGTAGCTGACTTACATGCTAGTGCAGGGGTAGGCAACCTTGGCTCTTTTATGACTTGTGGACTTCAACTCCCAGAATGCCAGCCAGCTCAGGAATTCTGGGAGTTGAAGTCCACAAGTCATAAAAGAGCCAGGGTTGCCTACCCCTGTGCTAGTGTTATTTACTATCATAATCCTGGTTTTTATGTTTATGCTAAAGGCACTTAACTGAATACTGGAGACAAAATAGGTAAAGGTAAAGGTTCCCCTGCACATGCGTGCTAGTCGTTTCTGACTCTAGGGGCCGGTGCTCATCTCCGTTTCAAAGCCGAAGAGCCAGCACTTGTCCGAGGATGTCTCCGTGGTCATGTGGCCAGCATGACTAGACGCCAAAGGCACACGGAACGCTGTTACCTTCCCACTGTAGTGGTCCCTATTTTCTACTTGCATGTTTACGTGCTTTCGAACTGGGACGAGAAGCTGGGACGAGTAACCGGCGCTCGGGATTCGTCCCGCCAAACTGCCGACCTTCTGATCGACAAGCTCAGCATCCTAACCCACTGAGCCACCGCGTCCCTTGGAGACAAAATACTTGGCTGTATATATGAGTGTCTGAAATTAAAAGACGCTTGCTCCTGGGGAGGAAAGCCATGGCAAATCTAGACAGCACACTAAAAAGCAGAGACATCACCCTGTCAACAAAAGTGCGTATAGTCAAGGCTATGGTCTTCCCAGTTGCAATGTATGGCAGTGAAAGTTGGACCATAAGAAAGGCTGAGCGCCAAAGAATTGAGGCCTTTGAACTATGGTGCTGGAGAAGACTCCTGCGAGTCCCTTGGACTGCAAGGCGATCAAACCGGTCAGTCCTAGAGGAGATCAATCCTGACTGCTCTTTAGAAGGCCAGATCCTGAAGCTAAAACTCAAATACTTTGGCCACCTAATGAGAAGGAAGGACTCAATGGAGAAGAGCCTAATGCTGGGAAAGATCGAGGGCAATAGAAGAAGGGGACGACAGAGAATGAGGTGGCTGGATGGAGTCACTGAAGCAGTAGGCGTGAGCTTAAATGGACTCCAGAAGATGGTAGAAGACAGGAAGGCCTGGAGGAATGTTGTCCATAGGGTCGCGATGGGTCGGACACGACTTCGCAGCTAACAACAACAACAATGAGTGTCTGGACTAGGTTGATCTTCATCTGGGAACAAGGTTTAGATTTGGCTTTGGATATGACTGAAGGTGTCAACTGTTGAATTTTCAGGAAAAGTTTTTTTTTAAATGCATTTCTCTTTCTTTTAACCATTTTAGTTATCTGTCAAACCATTTGGATTTTGCTATTATCAGTTTTGTTATTATCCTTCTCATCTTTCCTATTAGTATCATGTTGTTTGTTGTTTGTATGTTATGAATTATTATATCTCATGATGTATGATTTATCACTTTGCTGTTTGTATGTACACTGAGAGCTTCTGCACCAGAGACAAATTCCCTGGGTTTCCAATCACACTTGGGGCAATAAAGAATTCTGTTCTATTTTCTTCCAACTCAGCCAGAGTTGGCTAAATCTATAAAACATCTTCAGGCAGGTTAGTTACTAGCCTAGTAATTATGGGCACCCAATGCGCTGAGTTTAGTTAGTTTTAATCTTAATTAGTGGGGGATTATATATGAATAATTTGCCTCACCTCTCCTCCCCATATTCCATGCAGAAAGCCTGTGGTTACACTTGCCTTTTGCAAGATCATGCTTTCTATAAATATTGGCATGTGGATTAACAGTTGTAGAACCCCTCAGGTGGAAAAAAAACAAAAACTCTCAAATTACCACCAGGCCACCAGTCAAGTAAGCCAAAAGCCAATCAAGAAACTGCCAAATAAGCCAACAGCAAACAGCCCAAGCAAAGAATTTCTAAGACCACCTCCAAAAACACCGTCAGGGAAAGACACTAGACTAGAATATATAGCAAACCCCACTCCTTACTAGCACTGATGATGTTACCTAGTTTGGGTAATGAAACATCTGCAAGAAAACAATGAAGCTCAGAGAGCACCAAGGACCCCTCAAAACGTCTGCTGCCCAAGATTAATTTTCATCCCATCTGTTTTAGCTTTATTCCCAAGTCTGAAATGAGGGTTTAAAGACCAGAATGGGCTGGTTATGTACACTCTGCCAAGGCAGAACAAAACAGATCTAATTACGGCTTATAGTAGTCTGCAAATCCACCATCTTTCTCTCAAATTCACCGTACTTTGTACTTATAAAATAAGTATATCTGTAAAAACCTTAGGCTGGATCAGAAAGAATGAAAACCAAATCAGTTTTTCGGAAGACATACATTCGGAAACCCAATAAATGAACACAGCTCAGGAGTTGTGTGTTTTTATTTGTTCAGCTGGTTCATATTGGTAATGTCAGCTTGTTATGGGCATTATTGCCTTTCCTTTGGTATTTCTTACTAACAGGAGACTGTTTCCACCAGTTCCAGCACTGATTTCAACAAACATCCCTTTTCTCTGAGGAAGATTCCAAGGTTTCGGTTTGAAGCCATGATCAAAACTAGGCCATTGAGACGGGGAGGCCTGTGGAACAGGTTTTACCCAATTTCTTGGAATAGCCTCAGTTGAGGACTATAAACAGCTTCGGGATCAGCCTGGGGCAGAAACTTCATGTGATGCTTCCTCCGTTGCTTTATCTCCGAACTTTGCCATAGATTGAAATGCTTTGGAAAACATGGGCCTAGCTCTTTGCTTCAACATCTCTCAAAGAGTTTTCTTCTCCTTCCCCCCCCCCAAAAGATCTTTTCTGCCAGAAATGATCTAACTCAGGGGTCCTCAACCTTGGCAACTTTTAAGACTTGTGGACCTGAGGGCTCTCTTACCTTGTGCCCTGCCTTTGTGAAGTGGTTGTTTTGAGATCTGCACCTGTCTCCCTGCACTGTACTGCACATACCGCATCGCTCAGTCTGCGTCTGGGTACTTTAGGCGTTAAATGTACCATCACTTGAAAGGAATATGCAGAAATTGCCCTGACTGGCTCCCCCTGTCTCATTTTCTCCCTTCCAGGTTGAGTTCAGCAATGTACCATCGGGAGGCATTTTCGAGAAAACAAAGGCAATTTTCTGCTTCTCCTACAATGCTTTTAGTCTTGCCATTAATGGAAGCTTTCTAGGTCAGCACAGAGTCAGGAAGACATTGTAAGAGAATACAGCTATATAAAAGCAATGCAGAATTTGTGGTGGTGGGGGGAAAGGCCTTGTAATGTACATAGGGAACAGCACAACAGATAAGAGGAAATTTACCAGCAGCATCCTGATTTGACAATATACATGGCGTGAAGAAATGACATCAGAGGGCTGTTAAAGATCTTGGTAGAATGAAAATATCTCTATCGGCTGCCAAAAGGAATCACAGACAGGCGGTGCCAATGTTGTAGAGGCCAAAACTCTGCCTGTCTTGCCTTATTGGGCACCTGGTGAATGTCTAGGCTTTGTTTCTCTTCCATTTGTGATACTTTTAGGGTAGTTCAGGGAAATGGCTTTCTAACATGTTGGTCATTGCATTTCTCCAAATGGTTCTGTCTATTTCATTGGCCCACAGCTAATTTTTTTTTCTTTGAAGTTATCTATATTGGGTTCATTAATATTCGCATCTAATGATTGAAATCTACAGGGTCCTTTGCTGCCTTCTCACCTTCAAACTAAAAGAAATGGCCAGAACTATGCTAGGAAGGAAAAAGCTGTGAAGATAACCCTCAAACCAACTTGTCATAGGGAAGATTACAGATTACTCTTCCTAACACCATGGCTAGATTCACACAAGAAGC
This sequence comes from Vipera berus, assembly GCF_964194415.1. Taxonomy (NCBI): domain Eukaryota; kingdom Metazoa; phylum Chordata; class Lepidosauria; order Squamata; family Viperidae; genus Vipera; species Vipera berus. The sequence continues at coordinate 15,516,733 of NC_138213.1, forward strand.
TAGGCTAAAGTGGGATTGAGCAGCACATTCTAGGAACCCAGCTGGAAACTTAGCATATGGTGTGAATTACTAGCATATCATGTTAATACCTGATAGTTGTAATGAAGCATTTCACGGGAACACAGAAACTGTGCTTTGTCCAAACAGGGCTAGGGGTTTAATGAGAACTCAATCTTCCACTAACCCAGTTACATCTCCTTGCTATCAGCCACCATTTCCTTGCAGTTCTTTTACTTAGAAGGTTAGGAATGATAGCTGACTAAGTTTAGCCTTCCTACCAGAGAGCTGAGTAAAGTTACTTTAGCCCTGAATGGATTCCCTTGAGGTTAAACGGAACAGCACTGAATTAGTGAACTGAGTCATTTAACCCTTTTTATGCAATGTTCCCATTACAATGGACCTTCCTTTGACCTACTTACTTGTTACAAAAGCAGGATAAGTGTGGTCTACGGTTGAATAGCAGTTGAGGTAAGATCTCCCCAGTCCACACTGAACAATGCAATCACTACATAATCTCACATTTGAACAGCTTCTCTTCAATTCAGAAGGACCACACAGCCAATAGTTCTATTTAAATTAATATTTGGTCACTTACATTGATTGTATCAGAGTGATCCATTTTATGGATAGTTGTGTATATATAAATGTATATATTATGTACATTTGCCCTTGTCATAGTCAGTGGAGGGGAGTTCTGTTCCCGGAATTGAAAAATTTGGATGTCTGTTGTGTGTGTGTGTGTGTGTGTGTGTACATAGACATAGAAATATGTACACACACAAACACAAATTTTTCAATTCCAGGAACAGCACTGAATATGGTAAGTGCAAATGTAGGGATCTATCTCTCCCTAGCTATTAAACTTGAGTTTCTAATAAAAAGAACAAAAAAGATTGCTAGCATCTTTTTTTCCCTAGCCCTTCTGTTAAGAGAAAGAATCTAGTAGGAGCCATGATCCTGTGGACAGGAAGGAGATTGGTGGGTTTTCTGCCCATTCCCATATTCTAGTTGGCGAAGCAAACTAGAAATCACTCTGGTGACTACTAACTAAGTTTAGAGGCAGACTACAGTCTGCGAGACTCAAAAGCAGCATAATAGAGGCATTGTTTATGATGTACATTATTTATTACATTAGTCACTGGTGCAACAGGCTTGGCAGGTTTATTAAAGGATCCTGCAAAATCTGATTCTATTGTCTGAGTGCTCAAGTGAAATAAGAATCTAGAAGACGTGCAATCAGGATCTCACATAATTCCGTATGTGCCAAAGACCTGCATGTACAGATCAACAACTCAATTACGTTGAGTTTGATTTACTTCTGTGTACAGGCCAACCAATAGTCTCACTCAGACGGGAGGTAGACAGGCTTGGACAAGAATGTCAACTTTGTGTTCACAGCTTAAGTTAAACACAGGGAATTCGTGATCCTCTGGTACCCCAAGTTCAAAAGGCTGAACATTATCAGCCTGTTTTTCAGAGATTAGATGGTTTAGGTGTGCGAATAGGAGCAGTTTTCCTCTGGGGGGGGGGAGGGCTGCTACTCTCCTTTCTTCTTAAACATCTTCCCAGGCCAATCATGATTTTAAAAGAATTAGTCATACGATATCCTCCAATAATGTTGCTTCATCCCTGGCACCCTGCTACAGTTGTTCAAAAGGATGGGAGTCTAAGCTGCAGCCGTTGCTTCGCCAGTGTTATCCAGTTCTAGCTTAAAAGGCCTATTATGGCTTGTTTAGCAAGCCATGGCCTAGAGGGAAGGATGGACGGACCAAGTCAAATCACTAGGTTTATGTGGGGTCCTTGGTGCTCTCTGAACTTAGTAGTTTTCTTGCAGACGTTTCATTACCCAACTAGATAACATCATCCGTGCTCGAAAGGAGAGGGGCTTTTAGCATTGATGGTGTTACCTAGTTGGGTAATGAAACATCTGCAAGAAAGCGGCCAAGCTTACAGAGTACCAAGGACCCTACAGTTCAACCCTGAGCTACAAATAATCTCTTCTATTGTTAGATTTATGTTAAAGTTGATCGGCAGCTTTCAGCCCAAGAGTTTATGTGTGGCCCACACAATACCTTCAAAGATGCCAGTGACCAGTTAGAATTAATTACCTGCTCCTTTGCTGGTGGCCTATTAGTGGGAAGCATAAAAGACGATTGCAATTAAGAGGGGAGGGGGTGTCCCACCTATAAATGGAGCCGATGACACTGAGAAAATAAGACGTGGAACTGGAAAGGAATGTGCCTATTCTTAAACAAGACACAGCATGGTGGAATAAGCTTATACCTGCAATTTGCAATCCAAACTTTTGGCTGTGTATAGTTTAAAACAGGAGTCTTCAAACTTGGCCCTTTTATGATTTGTGGAATTCTGGGAGTTGAAGTCCACAAGTCATCAAAGGGCCAGGTTTGAAGACCCCTGGTTTAAAACCAGAGTATACGAAGAACCTCATCATAAAGCTGGAAACTGAAAATATCAATCAGGAGTTTAGCTTTACTGAAGACATGTTGCTTGTACTCTAAGCTATAGTTTAAAGAAGACACTCCAATTAGCCCATGTCACCCTAAGAAGCTATCAATCACTGTTTGCAAACTCCAGTGATAGGAATAGGTACATAGTCAAATCAGACAAAGCAGGCTTGACGAGGGCTTAGTCTAAAGTCAGCATGCATTTGTAACTGTACCATCTGGGTTTAGGTTACAGCCTCTGCTATCAGCTGATGTGCAAAACCCATCCATTATCAGCAGTGTTGGAGATACGTAATTTCTGCTGGGGTTTTTTTAATTGACTAACTTGCAGTAAAGCTTCCTTTGGAAACAGCTGTCAACCAAAACATGCAGGCTTTACTGTTTGCTAAGCGATAATGCCAGGCAAAGAACCAAGGAAAGCTAGTCTTCAGATCTTTTGCTTATCTCCAAAGAGTTAGCACTAGAGGTTTAATGGAGCCCTTGAGATGAAGAGATTTATCAAAGCAAAGTGCAGAATCAGCATACTCTACATTTCAAGATTTGCCACCTGTTTTTTTTAAGGGTTGACAAAGCTACAGAAGCAAAAAAAAAGATGTATGTTGGTGTGATTGGGATTTAATTTAGGAGATGCATTTTATCTTGATTTAATAACTACTTTTCAACTTATTGATGAATATCTTTACATTAGGAGAACCTCAACACAGGTGTGTTCTTAATTGCAAATACGTTGATGCCATCCTGAGATCTTCCACAACGTTAGCATTATTTTCAAGTTTTGGAAGATCTCAAGATGCCATCCGCATAGTTAGAACAAATAAGGCACCCTTATGAAGTTTCTATTAATGTGAAAATTATTTTAAAATCAGGGGGAAAAAAGATGTCATCTTTTTGACATGGATGTTTTCATGATGGCCCTCAGGAGCTGGAAAAATAAGATAAGGTGCCACAGTCATAGAAACGTTGATATACAAAACCCTGATTTTTAGATGCCTTGTAAAAATGACAACATATTGTTAGTTTAATTATCATTCCTTGCAGGAAGAAATTTTTGAAAGTTCTTTGTATCTCAGCTGGGAGAAAAGAGGGTTTTTTTCTTGCTCATTATAAACTTGAAATATTAGGCCAGCCGGCAGTAGTTATAATATTATTGCACTTCATTTTTCTCTACTTTCAGGAAAAAGGCCATAAAAAGTTTCCAGATTTTAAAAAGGAACTTATTATTTCGTCCCTGACCAGGCTTAAGTATCACTTCATAATGTACCACTTTATAATGCCTTGGTAAGACCACACTTGGAATATCTATCCAGTTTTGCCACAATAGAAAAAAAGATGTTAAGACTCTTTAGAGTCTTTTTTTAAAGAATGCAGAGAAGAGCAACAAAGATGGTTAGAGGACTGGAGGCTAAAACATATGAAGAACGGTTGCAGGAATTGGGTATGTCGAGTCTAATGAAAAGAAAGACTACGGGTGGCATGATAGCAGTGTTCCCAATATTTGAGGGGCTGCCACAAAGAAGAGGGGGTCAACCTATTCTCCAAAGCACCTGAAGGCAAAAGCAATGAATAGAAGCTAATCTAGGGGAGAGCCAACTGAGAACTAAAGAGAAATTTCCTGACAGTGCGAACATTTAACCAGTGGAACAGCTTGAGTCCAGAAGTTGTGAGTGGAGATTTTTAAGGAGAGATTGGACAGTCATTTGTCTGAGGGCCTAGACCAGGGGTAGGCAACCTTGGCTTTTTTATGACTCGTGGACTTCAACTCCCAGAATTCCTGAACCAGCCTGGCTCAGCTTGGAAACCTCTCCCTTTCCCCTCAGCATGGCTGACTCAGGAATTCTGGGAATTGAAGTCCACGAGTAATGAAAGAGCCAAGGTTGCCTACCCCTGGCCTAGACTAGAAGACCTCGAAATTCCCTTCTAATTCTATTATTCTGTTAAGTAGCTAATTCTGTTAAGTAGAACTCCGGCAGATCCCAGCTCCTGGCAGCCACTGACAAGGTGCCACAGACATAGAAAATCTATACAGCAAGTTGTATAAAAGAGGGAAAGCACCATCTGAATAGCAAAATAGCAAGCTACAGAGTCTAACCTCCCCTCGCAGAGAGCTGAGGATGAAGCAGAGGTGACATCACAAGAACACAACAATAGATGCTGTGGCATTTTTGTGCTGTGGGCATAAGGGGAAAGTTCTGAATCTGTTTATAAACCAGGCCAATTCTTAGTCCAGAATGTGCATAATCTTTGCACACCTCTGACTGTTCTTCCTGTTAGTAGTGTGGGCTGGGGTTGTTGACATCTTTACGTTTTATCTTTAGACGTGTGTCACTTTCTTTTGTCATGTAGTCCTGTTGCATCAATTTGCCACAACTGTGTCCCAATCTCCTTCTCAAAAGAAGAAAATCAGGGTGGCGTTCCTCATGTCTCCTGCTTTATATCAGCTATAAAAACTCTTTGGGGTGATGTAAGTTAGACGGAGGAAGAATAAAAATGCCTAAGATTTAGGTAAGAGAAGGTAGGCGGTTTCCTCAATTATAGCTGACACAGCCCCTAGGTCCTTTTAAAGGATCCTTTGTAATGTAAAGGTAAAGGTAAAGGTTCCCCGCACATGCGTGCTAGTTGTTTCCGACTCTAGGGGCCGGTGCTCATCTCCGTTTCAAAGCCGAAGAGCCAGCGCTTGTCCGAGGACGTCTCCGTGGTCACGTGGTCAGCATGACTAGACGCCAAAGGCGCACGGAACGCTGTTACCTTCCCACCGTAGTGGTCCCTATTTTTCTACTTGCATTTTTACGTGCTTTCGAACTGCTAGGTTGGCAGAAGCTGGGTGTCTTTCTCCCCCAAAAAAAGAAGAAAAAAAGGAAGCACTCGTGCATAAAATTAAGCACCAACCATTAGCTCCATCTTTGTATATGAGCCCTTCGGGCCTTTTTTGAAAATGCAAAAAGGTATTTGGTCAGAAGTCAGCCTGTTGTTTGGAAGTGCGCTTACTTGCCTCTGGCGAAAAAGACAAAAGTAAAGTGGAAATTATAAGGCACAGCTTAAGAGGAGGGGGTTGTATGCCCCCCCTCATGTTAAGACTTTTTTGTGAACATTCAGGAGTTCCCCCCCCCAGCATTGTTTTATTTTGGATAAAATGATATGTAATCAGGACAACCCATCTCCAGGCTCAATTGTCCCAGTCTGACCACGGTCACCCCAGGAAAAAGTTCTGGTGGTACCCCCACTTCCATGAACAGAGTGGGGCTGAAGCACAGAGGCGCCACTGGTAGCTCTTGTGTTGCAACCACAATTGGAGCGCCAGAATCTCCATTGTTAAGCCAGATAGATAATATGAGCCATGCCCAATTTTACAACCTTTTTGGCCATGGTTGTTAACTGAATCACTGCAGTTAAATGAGTGACATGGTTGTTAAGTGACTCCTGTTCCCTCCCCCATTGATTTTGCTTGTCATAAGTGATGATGACCCCAGGATGTGGCAATCCGCATACATTCATGCTGGTTGCCAAGAGCCCACATTCTGATCACATGGGGATGATAGGGATGCTGCCATGGTTGTTTAAGTTCAAGGACTTGCTGTAAGTCACCTTTTTCAGTGCCATTGTAACTTTGGTTGCTAAATGATTGGTTGCAAGTCAAGGACTACCTGTACTTTTGAATATAAATACATTGGTCTCTCCTTGATTTCATTTAGGAAGATGCTCAGAACTACGTTCTCATTACATGTAGATTAATCCTCTCTAGTTGGATGAATGAATGAATGTTTGTTTTTTGTTGTTGTTTCTTAGCATGGAGATGTCATGCACCTTGATGTTGAGATTAACCCTGGGTCTGTACAACACCATTAATTGCTGGAAATCTTTGGAGATTTGGTAATGCCAGTTGAATAAATATTCCCAGACTGCCCACCAACCCAAGGGTATAGTCTCGCTCCAATGGGAATGGCCTCTCCCACTAGCTCCGGCAGAAGAGGCCTTCTGCTGTGCCCTTCCCCATCCTCTGGAATATCTTGCCTCTGGAAATGAGATCTTCCTCCACCATTCTGGTCTTCCAGAAGGACCTTAAAACTTGGCTCTGCTAGTTGGCTTGGAACCACAACAGGACGTGCTATGCTGGAGGTGGTTGGTTGAATGAAAGTCAAAACCCCACCCCTGTACCTTCCGTGCCCTTGGTTTTTAACCTGTGTTTAATTGTTCACTTCAATGCTTTTAATGTTCCTAGATTTATACTGTTATGCCATTGTAAGTTACCCAGAATCTCTCTGGATAGAGATACTGAACAGGCGACACATAAATTTAATAAATAAATGAATAGGATTTCCTCTTCCACAAACAACAATAGCTGGGTCACAGATCATAAATTTCATTATGATTTAGGGTAACATATGAAGCAGTGTGTAAATATTATTAACCTATTTACTTGCTTTCATCTTGTGTCTGAATAATCTGCAACTGTCTTTTAGTAAATTAGAATGTTTAGGACTGAGCTTTTAACCAGTCAACTATTCTAGTCCTAGGTATAATTGCTATCTGTTCCTGCAATATGTTTACAAAGAAAAGCAGCAAGCTGTGGAGTCAAAATATCAGGCTCTGTGACAGATATAAACTGACACAGGTATATAAAATAATAAAAGCTTACTTATCTCAATTATGTTTGGGTAAATATAATTTACCAACATAACACCCTATGTATAAGAAAAATGAGTAGCCCAGAGAAATCAAGACTTATTTCTATTGAAAACTATCTGCATAGAATGACTATTGGTACACCAATTTTGCAATATGATATAGGCCAGCATTATTATTACAATATCTGGTGATGGTACTGCACTAACCAATGATTTACATCATTGAGTTGACATAAGTAAAGCTAAAGTCAAGCAATTTATATTATGGTTTATCACAATCCATGAAAAATTCTCCTTAGTTCTAAGTTGGATCTCTCTTTAACAATCTTCTACCTGTCATGTATGTGTTCCACTTTGAGAGCGGCCGTTGTGCCCACATTAAAAAATGACAATAAAGGTTATCTCATCTTATCTTATTTCTTATTCTGCCATCAGGTGCTTTGGGATTTGTCTTCTCTGTCACATTGCCTCAAATATTGGAAGACAGCTATCATATCACCCCTAGTCCTTCTCTCCATTAGAATAGACATACTTAGTACCCACAACCATTCATCGTATGGTTTAGAAACTTTTTTAAAATTTCATTTTAATTTAGTTCAGATTTATAGCCTGTCTTTCCTCCAAGAGCTTAAGGAAGCTCTAGGCGCATGGTGGCGAACCTATGGCATGCGTGCCAGAGGTGGCACGCAGAGCCCTTTCTGTGGGCACACGTGCCGTCGCCCCAGTCCTAGACCTTCAGCTGGGTTTTATAAAAACTTTTCGCTTTAGGCCTCCACTGGCGTGTGCAAAAAAAAAAAGATTAAATCAATCAATCAATTTTAACTTCTCACGGGAAAAAAAGATCTCGCAAAGTTGGAATTGATTGATTGAACTTTTTAGTCCCAACCAGTCTGCCATTACCACTGCACTCATGCCCACCCAATGGGCCACACCTACCCAATGGGCCAAGCCCACCTGGCACCCAACGATACATAAGTGGGTTTTGGGTTGTAGTTTGGGCACTCGGTCTCTAAAAGGTTCGCCATCACTGCTCTAGGCCCTTCCATGGTTCTATAATAGGGGTCTTCAAACCTGGCCCTTTTATGACTTGTGGACTTCAATTCCCAGAATTCCTCATCCAGGCACGCTGGCTGAAGAATTCTGGGAGTTGAAGTCCCCAAGTCATAAAAGGGCCAAGTTTGAAGACCCCTATTCTAGAACAATGTTTTCACTTCTAAGCGGCACTGAGGAGAGGAGTTAAAATAAAAGCATGTAATGGGATCCTGTTGTTGAAGTCAAATGCCGCAGAAACAGCCTTCAATCAGAATCACTTAAAACCAACAGTAGGTTGATGAAGTGTCTTTTCAAAAGTGTGTTGCAGCCAAATTGCTTCTCTTGTGCCCAGAAGTCAACAACTACCATCAACAACATACAGGAATTGGAGTCACTTAATAGGTAATCTTGAGCAAGTGTGTTCACCTAGCCTTTGCATAACACTTTATGTAATCAACACAGATGATCACAGAACTGTGTGCAATCAACCAAACAACTCATATCGTTATATGATCTGTCAGAATTGCAATTGGCGTCTGTTTATTATTATGGTGCTTAACTCCTTAAATCTGATAACCAAAGTGAAACATTAAAAATATTGAAATACCTCTAATACATGGGTACACACATTTATCAACAAACCTTTTTGTAATTGTGTTTCATTATGTGACCTCACATTCCCCCAGGTCTGTTCTCTTCCTAAACAGAATGTTTAACTATCATTTCAAATTCAGTGGGATTTTATATTGTTTCAAATGCTATTTTCTTCTTATTTCCAACGATTTGTTTTCTTTCAACTGTAGCTGCCTTTGTTCGGGAATGTCAAATACCAGTTCAAGGGGATTACAGTCTCCAAAATACATAATATTTGGCTGATTTAACAGAAGTGAGACAGATCAGTTTTCCCCATTTTAATAAACAACCTGCTCAAGTAAAATTCTCATTTAAATCCAAGCTTTGCATCCAGGAAACCTGACAATTAGTGGTGGCCAACCAATTTGATTTGACCCAGAATAAGCTAAAAAGTGTCTCACGTGATATCCCTTAAGGCATGTAAAGCAAACTCTTTCAACAAAACTACAGTATTCTTCAGTTGAACAGGTACAGAGTGTTATATATACTGTAGTCTTCAATTTATGACAATTGTGGTTGAAATTTCCGTCATAAGTCATTGCAGTCATCATGTACCTGGACCTGATTTTATGACCATTTTATTGCAGTCATAAGTTGAGCCACTTGGTTCACTCAAATGCAATCACGTGATTGACTGGGGCTGTTACAATAATTGCAAATGCGAATTTAAATTATAAGTGATTTTTTTTTTGGGAGGCCACTTTAGCTTTGGACCATGGTTAAATGAAGTCGTAAATCAAGGGCTATTTGTACTTTAAGATGTATAATCCAGCAAGCAGTTGAAAACACAATACTTGGTAAGATTGGAGAGTGTCAGAATTCAAGATGCACCTTTTTATGGTGAGAAGTCACAAAGAAGCTCATTGGATGATTTTTGCAAAGTTATTGAGTTATGTCCAAAAGTAGTGATATTACTTTTGCTCCTTCTCCTATCAGGCAGCTTCCATATCTTCTAGTAGTATTTTTCATTGCTGGATCTAAATTTATTATACTATATATAGGTTGCCAGGAGATGGTGCTTCACAACTTTAAGCTGTGTGGACTTTTAACTTCCAGAATTCCCTAGCCAACATGCCAAGTTTGCCAAGGTTGAGGAAAATTGGATAGGTTAGAATAGTCTGCTGTATTCATGAACACCATGTTGCTTATCTGTTACCAATGAGTAGAACTCACTGAAATGCATTGTATTTCTATTGCAAGTAAATTGGTGTTGTTGTTGTTCTTGTTGTTGTTTTTACAAAAATCTTATCCTAAGATTTTGTTCACAGGAACTAACCCACAATGTAGTTTCCTTGGTTGCCCTATAAACGTTGCATGCATCTGTTTATAGTGGTTACAGTTTAGAAGCACTTTGCTAAAGTAATCTAAGGATGAGTCTGATTCATATTAAATGTTTGTTTATTTGGAAGGTTGCTTGCCATGTGAGGCCAGCTGCCATGTTTTATAAATCCTGTTTTTATAGCTCATTATGATATAAAATCTTCTTTTATGATTCTGTCTGAATTCAGTTAATATTTTGATATCACCCTATCCTACAGAGAGAAATCAAACCTGGTTTTCCCTTGACAAGGAACTCGATATAATGCAGAGAGATTATAATCAGCATGTCATAGCTTAATCCTTCCTTTTGATTTTAATTTTGCTTCATCTAGAACTCCATAAATGGTTTTTGACTTAAACAGTGCTTCAAGGGAAAGTGTCTTGAAAACTGCTGCCATGTTTATCAATTTAGATTTGCCTCTTCAATTATTTTGATGAATTTGAAAAGGCCTAATATACTATCTATTGCTAAGGGACACATTGGCTCAGTGGGTTAGGACGCTGAGCTTGTTGATCAGAAGGTCGGCAGTTTGGCAGGTCGAATCCCAGGTGCCGCGTAACAGAGTGAGCGCCTGTTACTCGTCCCAGCTTCTGCCCACCTAGCAGTTCGAAAGCACGTAAAAAATGCAAGTAGAAAAATAGGGACCACTACGGTGGGAAGGTAACAGCATTCCGTGCTCCTTTGGCATCTAGTCACATGACCATGGAGACATCCTCAGACAAGCTCTGGCTCTTCAGCTTTGAAACAGAGATGAGCACCGGCCCCTAGAGTGGGAAACGACTAGCACGCATGTGCGGGGGAAACTTTACCTTTACCTTAATATATATCTGTTACAGAGACTCCCAGGGGTGGGGTTGAATAAAAATCCATCTAGGTTTACCACAAGCCTTCCTGTTTTACATCAGCCTCCTTAACTTGATCATCTCCAGATGTTTGGGACTAGAAGTCCTTCAACCAGTTTGGTCAGGCTGCTTGGGGTTACAGGAGCTGAATACACTTGAATGGCACCAGATTTGCCTTTGAGATGATCAGCCAACCTAGAATCAACCCAGTCCCTGGTCAACACAGGCTGGGATGTGTTTTAAAAGCTTGTCCATGGTAATATTGGTGAAAAGATATTCATCCTTAAATACCACGTTCATTAAACATGAAGGTTATCAATAGCGGCATGTTGGCTAAGCTTACTCATTGCCCTAAGCTCTACTTTGTTTAGACATTGTTTGGAATTTTAGAAAATTAGATTTGTATAACCCTAATAAAAGGATGCATAACTTTTTTTTTCAGTTCAACCATCTTTGGCCTTTGAGAAGGGGAACCATTGATGTACTACAAAAAGTAGATGGGGCTGGATAAAAAAAATTAAGCAAGCTCAGGAATAAATATACATTTGATTTAGCATTAATTAAGAGGGCATTAATTTCACTGAACCTGCTTTCCAATGTGTTTAATAATTTCCTTCCTCATTAGAATCAGTTTCCTGGGAACTTTTTCAGTGTTTCTCAAACTTGGCCACTTTAAGATGTGTAGACCTCATCTCCGAGTGGGGAATTGTGGGTTTTGAAGTGCACACAACTTAAGTTTGAGAAAGACTGTTCTACAACATTAATGCTCGAAAGTGCTATACAGTGATGTAGTCTGGGAAATTAAAATGTCAGCTCTTAGCCCAATCTTATTAACATAAACTGATTCAATGCAAGATCCTGTCCTAGGATTATGATTATCCTGAAGAAATTCCCAGTAACAATCTGAGTCACATCAAAGTGCCTTATTTCAGGAACACCCTGCTTCTCCTGGACATTTATGTCTGACCATCTTGATTTGGATCAGTTTTGGCACATTGTTTCTATTTCCATTGAAGCAACTTCCCACCCCTAACTTTCTGGGCCAAATGCTCAAGCTTCAAAGTCAGGATGTGGCCTGAATTCAAATCAATGAAACCACTCCAGAGGTTGTACCAGACACCAATATCCTGGAAGAAATTGACTGCAGATTATAATCAGGGTGAAGCACTGTCACTTGTATAAAAGGGTGTAGGTGTGTTTGTGAAGCAAGACAAGCCTCTCTAATTTCCCTGTTGGGCTAATCTGCTTAACCCCACATCTGTGCTATTGTGATGACTGAGCCGGTGTCAGCTAGTAACACAGCCATTAACCTGCATGAATAAAACAGGAAGATTTGATTCGCCTCCTGACCCAAATACCAGCATGCCTTTCCATTAGAAGTAATTTAATGTGTGATGTTTTTCATAGATGAGACTCGGCTCCGTGAAAACAAAAACACAACCATCAACACTTGCCACGTGCGACGTCTGTGCTTATAATGGACCTTGGCACAGTTTTGTGTGCAATGGTAAACTGGAATTCTTGGCCCTGCTGGCTAAAACTCTGCAAAATGATCATATATTGGTAATCCTTCCAAATGTTCTCCGTTTTCTTTGCCCAGAAAGTTTGGGCCATGGCACATGCCAAAGAATGCATGGAAAAGCAAAGTGTATTATACTACAAATATTGTCTTGTTAATGCCAGAAAACATACCAGTTACTGCCCACTGTATCCAGTGATGGGATCTGAACAGGGAGGCTACTGGCAAAAAAAAAGTCAGGAAACATTGTTTGGAAGTGTGAAAGTCTGTGAGTTCAATTTCCAGAGGAAGGCTTGAACCTCACAGAAAGCAACATCTGGCTATCCAAATCTGACGAGTCCCAATAAGGACAGAACTGGGTATGTGATGTCTCCTGCTGGTCGATTTATTGGAGGTCTGCAAACAGTTTGAGTTTGAAATGTTTTGAACACAAAGTATTTAAGCCAAGGGTCTTCAAACTTGGCCCTTTTATGACTTTTGGACTTCAACTCCCAGAATTCCTTAGCCAGGTATGTGTGGCTGGCTGAGGAATTCTGGGAGTTGAAGTCCACAAGTCATGAAAGGGCCAAGTTTGAAGACCCCTGATTTAAGCTCAAAATGCCTTCTTTGAGTCTGAACCTTCTGATCCGACGGTGGGGTGGACAGAGAGTGGCCTTGAAGGACAGGACCCTTACCAAGGCAAGGATCAGATAAACATGGCTTGAGTCCAGACTGAGAAAGAGATTTCTGAAGATGCTTCGGACACCTCTCCCCACTCCCTGTTCACATGAAGACAAAAGAGAGAGAATGGGAAGCACATTCAGACTTCAAAGATTCTGACACATCCAGACTGGTAACCATTTTACTGAAAGTAGCAGTAAGCCTACATGGGGTCTGTTTCTTGGTATGGTCTACCTTGTAGGTCTCCTGGTGTTTGAACAGGAGATCCTTTTCTAAGCATGGAATCTCTGTGAGTAGTGTCTGTGGTGATTCTCAATCATCCAGATCATGGTTGTCCCAAAGGTGCTTTTTCCAATAGGCAACAGTCTCTCTTAGCTTTTTCCTTTGAAAACATTTCACTTCTCATCCAAGTAGCTTCTTCAGCTCATCAGTTCATTCAATCCATTCTTCAGTCTGTTAAGTAGCTAGGATCCTTCTTAAAGACAGTGATCCTTTACATATGGAAGAAAATAAGAGGAAACTGAGGCTAACGTAGTCTGGAAGTTGGGTCATGGCAACTGGACTTCTTTTCAAGTTCCAGACAACTCTACCTAGAATGATGATTGAGAATCTTCATAGAAGACTAGAAGTTCTAAGTATACTTACCTGGTACAAAGAGTAGGGCTGATGACATTAGAAGCATCCACAGATTATAACTCAGCAAAAGGTTCTTTGTTCAACGCTCCCTTTTTTGCAGACAGCTCAGTGTCCTGAGGATCTCTTCACAAATCCCATCATAGGTTACGTGGGATAAACCGGACAACCAAGATAGCTGCTGTTTATACCAACTGTCTAGAAGAAAAAGCCATTCAGCTCAATGGGCCATACTTTAGAGGAGGCATTCCCATTTTGATCTGGGAATGGGGCTAGATTTCTCTATAGAGTCTGTTTGTGTCCCTGTGTGTGAAAGACTGGCCTGGTTGTGTACCTATGCAAATGGAGGAGGAATTAATTTTGCGAATGGGGTACTAATTTAGAGAGTCAATTTGAGTCAGTTGTCATTAAAGCAATTAATATTAATTTATGTGTTTCTTCTGGAGCTGCCCTTTAGTGGAATGTAGCCTCTGGGCAGTACATCCATACAAATACATAGATGCATGTGTGCAATTTTGCTTGTCACGTGCACACAATATTAGGAAAACAAAAATCTCCAGTATTGTTTCAGTGGGAATTAGCCAATGCAGTTAATAAGGTGGGAAAGCATTATGTAGAGTACATACGTGTTTTTTTTTTATTGGTCTAATGTTGTAAGGAGGGTTTGTTTTCAATTCACCTTCCTTTGGGATAGAGATTTAATAACAAAAGTTGATTCTCTATTGCAGTGTTTTTCAGACTTGACAAGTTGATGCACAGCTGGCCGGGGAATTCTGGGAGTTGAAGTCCACACATCTTCAACTTATCAAGCTTGAAAAACACTACTCTATTGTGTTTAAAATTGGGGATAAGGTTGGGAAAACTTAAGGAAGATTGGCTTGCTGTTCTGTTTCTTCCCATTGGGACAAGAGCCAAGAGACAGATGGCAAAAGAGAGATGGTGCCATTTCCTTTTTTTGGTTTCAGCAGATGGCTTTCAACTTTTCTGCATTCAAGCCTGCCCTTCCTGGTTTTCTCTTGTTACACCATTGGCTTCTTCTGTTGACCTTAATAGGCCTGTTTGCAGAAACCGAGTCATTGTTTGCAAGGGCAAACCAAAATGACTTTTCTCTGCACCATGTCCATGCGCAGATGGCAGCAGAAGCAAGCCAATTACTCCTCTTGAAATAACTGAGTCACTTAATTGTTGGTTTTCACGTGATTTTAGAGTTAAAGCATATTTCCCTTGGCTATGAAGCCGCTGAAAAACCAGGCAAAATGCATCGTTTGCTTTCTTGCTGCATGTTCTCAGCAACCAGGAGAGGTTTGACTCAAAAGTTGGAAACAAGACTATACTGAAAGTCTGTGTTGACACAGACACACTCAATCTGGTGATTGAGTGAGCCCCATTTTTCTGGGTTATGCTACACAACACTGACCGATAACCAAACTCTTTAGATTCTAGCCTGAACAGGACATTGGATCTATAAAGGATCATAACAGCTGGATTCTGCCCCATCCCAGGCAATAGAGTTTTCCTGGGTTGTAAATGTGTATGCATGTATATTTTATATTCCTCTCTCACTCTAAGCTTACATCTTAGAATAACAGAGCTGGAAGGGACCTTGTAGGTCATTTGGTCCACCACCACCCTGCTCAAGCAGGACACCCTATACCAGGGGTCTTCAAACTTGGCCCTTTTATGACTTGTGGACTTCAACTCCCAGAATTCCTCAGCCAGCATGCCTGGCTGAGGAATTCTGGGAGTTGAAGTCCACAAGTCATAAAAGGGACAAGTTTGAAGACCCCTGCCCTATACCATTTCTGATCATTGGCTGTCCAGTCTCTTCTTGAAAGCTTCCAGTGATGAAGCACCCATAACTTCAGGAGGCAAGCTGTTTCACTGGTTCATAGCTCTCACTGAGAGGAGATTTCTCCTTAGTTCTAGATTGCTTCTTTCCTTGGTTATTTCTAGGTTAAATCTCTCCTTGATCAGTTTCCATCCATTGTTCCTTGTCTGACCTTCGGGTGCTTTGGAAAATAGGTTATCCCCCCTCTCCTCTCTATGACAGCTCCTCAAATATTACAACACTGCTATTATGTCACCCCTGGTCTTTCTCTTCACTAGACTAGCCATGCCCAGTTCTTGAAACCTTTCTTCATATGTTTTAGCCTCCAAGACCCTAATCATCTTTTTCCCCCCATATTCTACTCTTTCTAATCATCAAATTCATCAACCACAAGTTCTTCTTTTGTGTCTGTGTCTTCAGCCCAAAGTCCACAAAGGGTTTCCAGATACTGCCTTGCGATCACTCTTATAACTAGTTCCAACCATGACAAACATGCCTAGTTAAAAAGCCCCAGATTTGCCTCCTGCACTGGATGACAAGAATCACTGATTTTATATTTTGTAATATTGCCTATGGATCCTACACAGGCATTGTTGGAGACAGAGTCAATGTTGATTACTGGTGCTTTACTTTTCAACAAGCCACTTCCCCATTTATTAATTAAAAAATACTAGAATTTGTGCCAAGGGAGGTACGTACAAATACGTTGGGCTCCCTATCCTTCGTCTAGACAATAATAAACACAAATAGAACAGTGTTTCCCAACCTTGGCAACTTTAAGATGTGTGGACCTCCTCCCAGAATTCCCCAACCAGTCAGGATGGCCGGAGAATTCTGGGAGTTGAAGTCCACACATCTTAAAGTTGCCGGGATTGAGAGGCACTGACTTAGAATGATGTGGCTGACCGTATTTTTACTGAAATGGGCCATGCAACACATAATTGCAACATCAAAAACATCAGGTTCTGTTTACCACAGGGGTCTTCAAACTTGGCCCTTTTATGACTTTTATGATGCATGCCTGGCTGAGGAATTCTGGGAGTTGAAGTCCACAAGTCATAAAAGGGCCAGGTTTGAAGACCCCTGCCCTATACCATTCCAGACAACTGGCAGTCCATTCTCTTCTTAACAGTCTCCAGTGATGAAGCACCCAGAACTTCTCCAGACAAGCCCTTCCACTGCACTCGTTACCTCCCGTATAGATTACTGCAACACTCTCTACATGGGGCTGCCCTTGAAGACCACCCGGAGGCTTCAGCTGGTGCAGAATGCGGCCACGTGGGTTGTGATGGGAGCATCCCGATACTCCCATATTACACCCCTCTTGCGTGAGCTGCATTGGTTGCCAGTTGCCCTCCGGGTGAGGTTCAAGGTGCTGGTTCTTACCTATAAAGCCCTACATGGCTTAGGTCCGGGATACTTACAGGACCGTCTGCTGCCAGGAACGACTTCCCTCCGCCCTGTGCGCTCACACAGAGAGGGTCTCCTCAGGGTGCCGTCAGCTAGACAGTGTCGGCTGGCGACCCCCAGGGGGAGGGCCTTCTCTGTGGGGGCACCTGCCCTTTGGAATCAGCTCCCCCGAGAACTTTGGATGGCCCCAGATCTCTGGTCCTTTCGTCGCGACCTAAAGACGTATCTTTTCCAACTGGCCGACCTGGACTGAGGATGGGGTTTTTTAATATTGTTTTAATTCTATTGGTTTTAGTAATTAATTATGGGGCTTTGTAATTTAATTCTTTTTTAATATTTGTATTACTGTTTTTTATAGCTGTTTTATTATTGTGAACCGCTCTGAGTCCTTCGGGAGATAGGGCGGCATATAAGTTCCATAATTAAATTAAATTAAATTAACTATTCTGTCAGGAAATTTCTCCTTAGTTCTAGGTTGCTTCTCTCCTTGATGAGAGATGCTCCAACCCCCAAGCCCCCTTTTGTATGGAGGGGGTGGGAGAGTTTTGGCTCTGCTCTCTGAGAGCAGAAAGACTCAGATCTGCACTCGTTCAGATCTCTGTTTCTCTTCTAATCCATCTAGTATGGAAATATCCAGATGTATTCCACCAGCGGAACACTCCTCTTCCACACCAAGGCAATTTTTCCAGTTTGGGCACCTCTTTATTAAAGGAGAAGCTCGAATTCTAGCTAAGTTTGTAAAGCCGCCCTGAGTCTTCGGAGAAGGGCGGGATATAAATGGAATTAAAATTAAAAATTAAATTAAGTGCTTGGGTATAGCTTTAAGTCGAATCACCATGTAATGCCTGTGCCTGAAGCAGGGGTGCAGAAAGGATTACATCTCATTTGTCTTTCCTTTCTTCCCGTCTGTTATTTTCCAGGCTGGCCCTACCATTAGACAGAGAGGATGAATTTGTAATCACTGCTGATGGGAGTGGGGAGGGAGAAAACAGACAGAAAGATACAATGCCCTTCTCCAGGAATTCTCCCTAAATTCTTGGACTGTCCCCATTCTGTCAAAAATTAAAGATGGTGGCCATGATAATGCTCCACCCGAGTGTTTGCTTCTTCCTAGTCTTGGTTACATCATCTGGTTCTTTTCTTCCAAAGCATCACAAACTCCAGAGCAGGGTTCTTCAAATTTGGCCTTTTTATGACTTGGGACTTCAACTCCCAGAATTCCTCAGCCAGCGTGCTCTCTGAGGAATTCTGGGAATTGAAGTTCACAAGTCATAAAAGGGCCAAGTTTGAAGACCCCTGCTGCAGAACAATGTTTGGCTGGGATATTCTGGGAATTGAAATCCACACATCTTAAAATGGCTAAGGTTGGGGAAACACTGCTCTAAACTAATCTTGGGCCCTTATAGAGAATTACTCTATTCTAGTCTTGGTCACAAATGGAACTATTTTCAACCAAAAATGTTCTTCCAGAGTCAGCTCAGAAAGCTAAAATAGCTCCAGGATCTGCTGATGCTGTTCTACGGAGGAATTCTTGAGTCTGTCGTTTGTACCTCAGTAAATGTCTCAGTAACCAACAGGACAGGCACAGACTTCAGCTAATAGTTAGGACTGCAGAAAAAACTATTGCAACCAGGCTGCCTTCCATTGAGGACTTGTATACTGCCCGGGTCAGAAAGAGAGCTGAGAAAATATCTACAGACCCCTCACATACTGGACATAATCTATTTCAACTTCTCCCCTCAGGATGCTGCTATTCAGCACTGCACGCCAAAACAACCAGACACAAAGATATCCCCCCCCCCCCGTGGTATTACTCTGCTGAACACTTAATTCCCACAGCACCATCTCATTTCTTGTCTTTTCTCATCATCTCATCTTTCCTGGTATCCTCTCCTTTTGGTTTCTTATGATTTATCAATTGTTGTTTGTAAATTATGATTAATAATTGAAACTATGATTTATGACATATTACCTGTGTTTATATGTACACTGTGAGCTTATGCACTAGAGACAAGTTCCTTGTGTGTCCAGTCACACTTGGCCAATAAAGAATTCTATTCTATTCTATTCTATTCTATTCTATTCTATTCTATTCTATTCTATTCTATTCTATTCTATTCTATTCTATTCTATTCTATTCTATTCTATTCCTATTCTATGCTATTCTCCTCTCCTCTCCTCTCCTCTCCTCTCCTCTCCTCTTCTCTTCCTATAAAAAACCTCACCTTGCACCAAGTCTTCTTGTGGTTGAAGAAACTAGTTACGGTAGGAAACTGTAAGCTGTAAGTCATAGTTGAATTCACCCAGTGTGCTAAGCTTCATGCATTCTGGCATAATACAACTAGTTAGCCTTGTCTGACTCAGCAGTTTAATATAGCAGTGGGATGTTGGAGAAGTTGTCAGTCTATCTTATGAAGCCACAGCTGGACACCTGGTGTGACGGAGGAGGAGGATGTGGAGGTGGTATTGGATCAATTGTGAATTCCCCCTTTGATGCTGGAAACAATTTCTAAGCCAAGCACTGAATCAGAAGCTCCCTTGTAATTCGAGATACACCAGAATGTACCTCAAATTGCTTGACACACTAACAGCACAGTGTAGAAAGAATATAGAGTATTGCTTCTGGGCAGAGAAGCCAAGATAAAGTCACGTGTGCCATGATATCATCATGCAAATGATGTGATAATTGACATCATTTGATAATTGATTTATGTCCTCAGCAATTATTCCATGAGGCACCTGACACACTTTCCCCTAT
The DNA here is from genome assembly GCF_964194415.1 of Vipera berus. Classification (NCBI taxonomy): domain Eukaryota; kingdom Metazoa; phylum Chordata; class Lepidosauria; order Squamata; family Viperidae; genus Vipera; species Vipera berus. The sequence continues at coordinate 15,536,456 of NC_138213.1, forward strand.
ACAGTCACCTATATTTCCAGAAAGTGTTGATCAACAGACCTTGTACCTTTAGCTTTATACTGTAAATCTCACGAGCCAGTTTGTCACCTCCAGGAATGTTTTTGTCCTAATATTATTTTCTGCAAGACTGTGGCTGGCAGAAGTTTCCCAAAGTACCCATTTTTAAAATTAGTATTGTTTTGTAAACTGGTCACAAATTTATAAAGAACGCATAACATGACCGCCGGTTTAGATAATACACATAAAACTAAAAAAAAAACTTAAGCAAAACTCATGAAAACATAAGGGAGGGGAAGAAAATGAGTAAAAGTAGGATTGAAAAAATAAATCTGGGGGGGGAAGGCAATCACTCAATCTCCCAAAAATTATTCAATATTTAGCAGTCCATGAACAGTCTATATTCTGAAAATTAGGCTCATCTCTCAGGCCTGAGTTTAAACTAATGTTTTATTTTCAAACACTGGTTCAAACATTTTCAAACATAGCAGGCTGAAGAAGTCTGAGAATTCAAGTCCATACATCTTCAAGTTGCCGCGTTTGAAAAATAGCAGCTGATAGTCAATAGTGGGTCCTATGCAATATATTGTTTTCAAATAGCTGTTTCTTCTTCTTGTCTTTAGTAATGGTTTTATTGTATGCTACCTGGAGTCACTCGAGTTGGATAGCCTTATATGTTTAATAAAATAAATATATTTATGATGTCAGCTTTGTTTGCGCTTGGAAGGTAAACATATTTGTACCTTATGAGAGGCCATTGGCAAACCCAGGGCGTAAACTAAATGTGAAGATGAAAAACCATTCTGGAGAAATCAGTCTTGGCCAACTATTATATTAATGTCAACAATAGATTGGGCACTGATTTGGCTGGAACAGGGGTCCCCAAACCCAGGTCCGTGGACCAGTACCAGGCCATGGCATACCAGCAACCGGTCCACACAAAGAAAGTCCCATCCATGGGATGCAGGCAGCATGCAAAACCACGTCTCCTCTGGTCCGTGGAAAGACCTTTCTCCATGAAACCAGTGCCTGGTGCTCAAAAGGTTGGGGGCCTTTGGGCTACAACTAAAGACCACATGGAAAAATGGGGGATTCTTCCAGAGGATAAGGATATTTATTGTGAATATGACACTAATCCAACAATCCATCTTTATAGTGCCCCCTGGGACAAACACACAAACATAATGACTTGCTGATCGGCAATATCTCTGCCCTCAATGTGGTCCAGCATTGGGCTAATAAATTTGTTTTTATTACAGTTCTTAATTTTTAAATAATTATATCAATAACCTTCCCATTTCCAAGTTCCTGTATTTCTGATACAAGGCAAGACAGGATTGCCAAGAAAATCACACCGTCCATATAAGCACCAAACTCGGCTCAAGGATGTCTTTTTCTTTTTTTATTACACCGTTTTTTCTTTTTCTTTTTTCTTTTAAATAGCCAGTCTTGTTTTCTTTTGCATTTATTTTAGAACAATTGATTTATTGTTGAGTTTTATTTAAGGACATTCTGACTGTTCACTTCTAAACCGCACAGGGCTCTTCCAAAACCAGAGCCTTATCAAACTAAAACTATAGAGAATAAAACAGGAAGTTGCAAGAATGGCTTACAGCTAACCCTAACTGGCTTGGGGGAGCCCCATTTTAGACAGCTGGCTAAAAGAAGATCCCAGCTCCACCCCATCTGTGCATTGGTTCTTTTTACCCGCTTTAATATTAATGTTCTAACTTTAAGAACCCAATGCTCTAATGTTCTTAATCCTTTAATTGTTTTATTATGTTATCATAGGGATGCGGTGGCTCAGTGGGTTAGGACGCTGAGCTTGTCAATCAGAAGGTCGGCAGTTTGGTGGGTCAAATCCCGAGTGCCGCGTAACAGAGTGAGCGCCTGTTACTCGTCCCAGCTTCTGCCAACCTAGCAGTTTGAAAGCACGTAAAAATGCAAGTAGAAAAATAGGGACCACCACTGTGGGAAGGTAACAGCGTTCCGTGAGCCTTTGGCGTCTAGTCATGCCGGCCACATGACCACGGAGACGTCCTCGGACAAGCGCTGGCTCTTCAGCTTTGAAACGGGAGATGAGCACCGGCCCCTAGAGTCAGAAACGACTAGCACGCATGTGCGGGGGAACCTTTACCTTTACTTAGCCTTGTAAATTATCCAGTCACTTGATAGTGAGATGGATGTCATACAAATTTAATGAATGAATACAACAAAAGCTTTGCTGGAGGAGATTACCAGAAACTGTAGCTAGGTTTATTTCATAAAAAAAAATCCATGATCAGTTAGTACTTTTCTCCCAAAGTGTCCAGCAAGATGTTATTTGAGAAGGGGAAAAGCAATAAAAGATTGGAAATTTCTGATATCAGGAGAACAGATTGGCTTAAACAGATTGGAGTTGACTCAGCTAGATGTCATTCAGCCTTGAGGTTTCATCAGGCAGGTGTCTAAACACACCAAACATGACTACTAAAAAGATCTGGAAATCTCCAAACCCAACTAATTTGACCCCAATAAAAGCATTGCCCAATTCTGGATTTTGGATGCTTCTCAAAAATGCAAACCTGGAAACTTTAGTATCTTCTTTTCGACTTGATTATTGCCTGTTGCAATAGTCTGATGCAACTATGCTCCCAAAGACTTTTGTGACACTTAGTGATAACAGATTTCTGGCCCTGTGCCTCTTTTTGTGGGATATGTGAAGTAATGGGGCTCATTCTGATTTTTGCGGAGACGTTTGCAAACGTCGGCGCTATCCAAGACTGCCCCTGGGTTAAATGTTCTAAATATTAGAATAAATCCGAACGAGGACCATCTCTTGAAAACTTTTCAACTGTTCAATTTGGGCTTAAGTGTTGCGACGTACGATTTTCTTTTCTGCCAATGGCCAAAGAATCTCCCCAAAAGTCTACACTGTGAAGTTAAGTGGTGGTGCAATGCCCATCTTCCTGGGCAGGAACTCCTTGAGAAGAATGAAAAGATAAAGGTGTCCCCTGTCCAACTCTAGGGGACAGTGCTCATCTCCGTTTCTTAGCCAAGGGAGGCAGTGTTGTTTGAAGACATTTCCAAGGCACACAGAACACTTGTTACCTTCCCACTTCTAAGTGGTACCCAGGGCTTTTTTCTCATAGAACGCTCAGTACGGAGTTCCGGCACCTTTTTTGGATGGAACCTTGTAGGGTAGGCAAGGCGGGTTGTATGACATTTGTGAGTTCCGGCACCTTTTTCTTTTACAAAAAAAGCTCTGGTGGTACCTATTTATCTACTCGCATGTTGCACGCTTTCCAACTTGCTAGGTGGGCAGGAAGGGAGATGGGATCCTTGAACCTGGGCTTCAACCCAGCACCTTCAACCACTGAGCCATCGCGTCCCGCTTTAGAAGAACCACCTTCTCCAAAATTTCAAGCCTGGGCATTTTAGCTTGAAAAATCCATTATTGTTGACGTTATATTTTGTCACACCCGCCTATGCAAGCAGACCCTCCCTGCTCCTTTTGGACACTGCCAATCTTCCCCCACCCGGCTGTCCTCCAGAGGAAGTGGGCCATAACACTAGACCACCATAAGCCTACTCTTGGCTGGGAAGCATGGGAATTGAGGTTGACTCAGCCTTCCATCCTTCCGAGGTAGGTAAAATGAGGACCCAGATTGTTGGGGGCAATTAAGCTGACTTTGTAATAATGCCGCTTGGGGGGTGTGTGTGAAAGCCCTAATAAGCAGGCATATACATAGAATGAAGGCTACTGCTAAGCTTGTAAGCCGCCCTGAGTCTTCGGAGAAGGGCGGGATATAAATGGAATTAAAATAAAAAAAATAAATAAAAATCCGATTGGGGAAGGCTGGGCTGGAAAGTCATGCCGCAGCCCCTCTGCTCCCTTTCTGAGCACGTCCAGAGAGCCGTAAGCAGCGGCCTTAAAGGCGAAAAAGACAGGCCAGCCTCGCGCCTTCCGCCCCCCCACCCCACCCCACCCCCCGGCTGGGAACGATGGGCGCGGCGGCGGTCAAGGGAAAAAAAAAAAGCCTTCGCGCCGGCTCCGGGGGGCGGAGCCTGACTCAGCACGTGCCAGGCGCGGCGTTAAGCTCCGCCCCCCCCACACACAGGAGGGAGGGAGGGACGGGGTCGCCCTCTCCGCCCCGCCTCCTGGGGGCGTGGCCGTCGCGCGGAGATGAGGTCAGGCGGCGCCGGCGCGGCAGGATGGCGGTTCCCGGCCGGCGGTGAGGGCGAGGCGAGAGGCGAGGCGAGCGGAGCGCAGCGGGGTCAGGTTAGCGGCGCGCGTCCGCCATGTCGAGCGGGGCGCCGGGCAGCTCGGTCTCCGACCCGCAGCACGCGGCGCGGCTGCTGCGGGCGCTGAGCTCTTTCCGGCAGGAGGGCCGCTTCTGCGACGCCAACCTGGTGCTGGACGGGCAGGAGATCCCGGTGCAGACCAACATCCTGGCCGCCGCCAGCCCCTACGTGCGGTGAGCAGAGGGCCGGGCCCGGCGGGAGAGGGGTGCAGACGGACCCCCCCTCGGCCGTTGCTACCTCTGGGCGGCGGGAGGGTTCATTTTCCCTACATAAAAGGGGGTGTCCGTCACCTCTGGGCTGTGTCTGTGTGTCTGTGTGTGTGTGTGTGTAGTGGGGGTAGCTGTTGCCCCCTTCCCCTTCTTGCAACGAAGCGCTTCTCAACCTTCGCTTTTCCTGCACGGGTCGATTGCAACTCCCGGAATTGCCCCGTCCGCTTTAGTGTGTGCAATAATTGCAAATATACGCATGCATTTAGTCCAGGGGGCTCCAACCTTGACAACTTTGAAGACTTGTGGACTTCAACTCCCAGAATTCCTCAGCCAAGGTGGCCTGGCCTGATGGGATGGGGTTGGGTGTTATAAATTGGTCTTAACTTTTAATCTGTACTAATTTATTACGGGCATTGCTGTTTAATTACTTTTTAATTTTTGTATCTTGTTTTTATTATGTATTGCCCTGTTCACTGCCCTGAGTCCTTCGGGAGAAGGGCGGTATACAAATTAAATTAATAATAATAATAATAATAATAATAATAATAATAATAATAATAATAGGAGTTGAAGTCCACAAGTCTTAAAGTTGCCAAGTTTGAAGACCCCTGCATTTTAGTCCGTTAACGTGTGAGGTAAAAGCCCTTTGGACCTTCTGGGCTGAGGTTGAGAAGTTTTTTTTATTTTTAATTTTAATTCCATTTATATCCCACCCTTCTCCAAAGACTCAGGGCGGCTTACAAGCTTAGCAGTAGAGAAGTAGGGCTTTTAAGTCTTCCTTTTCTTGCCTGCTTCTTCTTTTCAGGAATTAGAGGCAGCCGTCTCCTTTGTTTCCTACCACCACAACCCTTTGAGGGAGGCCTGTTGGGCTTAGAGAGGGACCCGTCTACCTAAACTGAGTTTCTGTCCGTTGGAGGATGGATTTCAACTCTGGAGTCTCCAGCACTTTAACCAGCACCCTGCTCTGCCTCTTGCAGAGCGTGATGCAAGGCTGTTTGGTTTTTTTTGCTCCTGGTTTGAAATGGCATGTTATTATTATTGCACCTATTTTTCCATAAGTATAACAACTGGAAAATATGAGACCCAGGACCAAAAATAAAGTGAAATCAGACTTTACTCTGCATTAGAGGGTAATGAATAAGGGAGCAGTACAATTTGTAGAAGCTAAAAGAATATATATAAAATGTTGAATTAATACTGGCTCATTCTTTTAATATATTATTAAATCTAGCCATGTAGGCAATCTATTGCTCCATCGTCTCACTTTTAGTACAATAGATTATTTTAGTTAAGATAATGTACAATGTACCTAAATTCTTAATATTCTATTTTCTATATGCCTTTAAAGTATTAAATGGAAGGCAGTTTATTTATTGATTTATAAGCTGTCTGTAACTGCCTATCTTATACACTAATCCTAGGTGACTCACCACAGAGTCAATAAACAGTGCCAATAATATATGCCATACTCTTCCCACCATGGCATCGTGATGACCCACGCTTCATTCCCACTGACTCATCCCCATTGTGGCATCCTGGTGCAGATGTGACCCAGTGTATCAAGAGGTTCAGAAATCTTGTTGTTGTTGTTAGCTGCGAAGTCGTGACCGACCCATCGCGACCCTATGGACAACATTCCTCCAGGCCTTCCTGTCTTCACAGAAATCTAGTCTTTTATTGTTGATCCCAAATTCAGTTCCCAAGGATCCACCATTCAAGATGAGTGTAAACTACCTGGCAGAGGGTGTGTAAGAATCAAATAGGCACCTAGGCTGGCTTGAGCTCCTTGAAAGCGGATTAAATAGGCATACATTAAGTTAATAGCAAAGATTATGCAAAGGACATGAATGCAATAAATCTTCTGTTTCTCTTACAAATCCCTAGCTAACTTGTGATAACCATAAAGAGATGTTGCAATGGTGCTAGCTTAGGAAAAATCACTGCTGCTTTTGTTATTCAGATTTTTTCCCCTTCATTTTCTATAGGAGCCTGTTTTTGTTTAAATGAATTTACTTAGGCTTTGTGGAATCAAGAGTTTTCAGTTAAATTGAGCCGGTTCTTAAGGGTGCCAGATGATCAGCATAATAATACGTCACCAGTAAACACTTGCAAACAGAGGCCAATCAGATGTTTGGGAATCTCTCCCTGACTGATTTGTTGGAAACCAGAAGCAAAATTAAATGGTCTCACTTCAGATCCTCTCACAGGTCCTGGATGTTTCTAGTTGAGTGAGTTAAGACACCAGTGGTTAGAGAGATTATGCTTGCCTGGATGCCAAGATTTAGTTTTCTGTTTTGGATAACATTTTTATAAACTATAAAAAGGGTTGAGAGATGCACAGCGAAGAAGCATTCAGCTCCCTCTTATCAGGGCTGGCATGATTTGGGTCTCAACAAAAAATGCTGCTGTGGAGGGGGGATCCTTGGTGACTTCTCTGCCCTGTGAAACATCTCTAGTTGTAAGCCAGTTATATTTTTAGGAACACTGAAGTCTTGGCATATTTAACAGGCTGTAGGATTGGAAGATCTATGATCCTTGTGGTGTGATTTTTATTTGCTTCTTGTAGTCATTGCTGAGTCTATTTTAAATCATTAATTTTTTCCCCTCGTAAAGCATTTTGAGCTTCTTCAACAATTGAGGTGGCTAATATATGGGTTAAAATGAATGTTGACTGCTTCAGGGTGCAGCGTGAATGCTGAAATCCAGCGATATCTTAAAGATTATGCCATTGTTGGGCCTAGAATGGGATGATCCCCTGGCCTGCTTTAAGCAGGCTATTCAGATGTGCTTAGTAAGCATTGGCTGAACTGGCAGCCTTCCAACAGGCCTCAGATTATTATTGTTATTTTTTTTAACAAGTTCCTGCTTGTGACTTTTAAAGAGTTGCATAGCTTCTTGACAATTGTTGACAACATTTTTCCATGACTTGCCTACTAGGTGGTGTCTGGCTTTGCATGTAACCTTTACTTGTTGAACTGTCTGCTGAACAAGCCAGAACTGCTTGGTTTACTCACATGGCTAATCTGTAAGAAATAATTTTGAAAGTATGGTGGCTGAAACTGCTTGCACAGATTTTTGAGCCCAGCAAATAAGATAAATCATTTTTGATGGCGGTGTGACCTTTATGTAATTCTTAAATAAAGTCTTAAATAATTCACCTAACTAGGAAGGAAAGTATCTCTGAGAATGTGCAGAGTCTCCCTCTACGATTTTGCCGAAAGTAGCTTTTAAGTTTATTTTGGATCTTAGCTTCTAATAAGAAACTGAGAGTTGCTCACTTGGCCACCTCTGTAGGACCATTCATCCAGGTACTGTCCATGCCTGAGTAACATTAAGAAAAAGTTTGTCTCATGTGCTTTCAAACCACAAGATCAGACTAGGTTTTAAGAACAACCAGATGAGAACACTCATAGTGCTTGATTTAAAATTTAGAGCAATTCATAGAAAAGGTAAGATTATGCAACCACATTAGGGATCCAGGTGTTTTTCTTATTCTGTTGTTTTGATTTCTTTTTTTAAACTTCTTGCTCGCCCAGTTACTTACCAACCCCCCAGTCACACTATTTTCTTCCATCTTTTCCTTTGTCCTGCCACTTCCACATCTGTACACCCTTCTCCAGCACAAGAAAGGCAGTGCTGTAGATTGAAAAGTATAAACAAACCTCTGGCTGTTCTCAGATAATAGGAGATTCCTATGTTGATCCCTTTTCACGGGGAAACCTTCCTGTTAATTATCAGAGCCCCTTAAAATGGTCCTTTCCTTGTGCTGTGAACAGGAGAAAATTGCTGACTTCCTCATTAAGTCAGGTAGGGAGAAGTTCAGAATATGTCTCTTGCATCTGGATGAATGGGTGGGGTGATGGGAAAATTACTGACAAATTCAGGCGTATCATTCATGCAAAAAAGAGGCGGAGCTTCTTTTGTTTACCAAGACTCCAGAGAGTAATATTGGTAGTTTAACAGTTATCAGTTCCTTTGTAAAAAATCAAAGAGGGCATTTTTCATGGCGAAGAAGAGTTATGAAGCTGCTGACTGTCAAGTAATTAAAGAGGCCTTTCTTGGAAGATTTATCGTTTAAAAATGCTAGAGAGCATGATAAGGCTGGGAATAGAGAATGGCAGTAAACAGCTGAGATAGGAATTTCACAATTGATTACATAAATATTTCTCAGATGCGAAACTGTCAGGTATAATTTAAACGGTGTGGTTCCTCTTCCCTTCCTTTGCTTTAAATACATTATTTAAATGCACATTTTAAATAAAGCAACAGAACGCTCCTATCTAAAAGATGCCTGGGTCCTTATTGTAGGATGCCAATTAGTGTTTTCATAATATTGTGACACCCTTGGAAAGAGAGCGATGATTTATTACACTATTTCTTCCATGTGCAGATCTGGTTCTCCATGGTGTAGGATATGTTCAAATTCAAGGCAACTTGGAATAATAAGGTGTGACTTCTACAAGCATTATAATAAATATGTTAAATAGTTCTTTGACAGCTGTCATTTTCCCACCTGGCAATGGCAGTATGTAGATTAACCCTTTTTACTAGTTTACATTAAAATATGCTGAGATCTGTGTGTATGTATGTGTGTATGTATGTATACATACATGTACACACACTCAACAAAAACTTGTTTAAGAGCTCTGAAATGGATTGTCAGCCATAGTTACAATTCAGATGTTTTTTAACATCTGCTTTCATGTAATCTTACTTGTAAGTAGCGGAACTAAGTTTTTTTAAAAAAATCATTTTAGCGTACAGTTTCGGTCCATTGGAACATTTTTAAATTCTTGGAGCAGGTCTTTAATGGATGGAATGTTTGCGATAATATAAATATTCACATACATTTAATCCATAACATGTAAAATAAAGAGTTTGGAGATAGATGTGAACGTATATTTTTAATCTGTCCTTGAGGATTAACAGTAAATGAAAAATAATTCAGTTCGTTTCTATATGGAGAAGGGAGTGTGCATATAACCGACTCGTGCATTTTTTTATCAGATGAAAGGTAATTAGAGAAAGAGTGAGAGCGTAGATCTGCATTATTATTAAGACTGAATCATACTTTCTTCTAAGCTGGTATTGAAAAATCTGAGCTAGCACTGGGCGTATGTGTATAGAATCCAAATCCTCAGTCTTGAATGAATAGAGTAGAAATAGTGTTACAAGCCCTTCCAGCATTCCTAATTTTCTTTCCTGCAATTGCTATTTTCCTCAAAAAAAATATTATAGCATATAATTGCTGATCTTTTTTAAAAAAAACTTGAAAATGTTGTTGGGAGGTTGATGGGTAGAAGAAATAAGCTGAGGTTCCTTATAGCCATCCCCAGCTTTGGACCTTTTTTTGCTTACATCCCCAAAAGGGAAAAAAAAACAAACACAAAACTTGGAACAGAAATTCAGGAGGTGACTCATTTGTATTCTTTCCCAGCCAACAGCATGTTGGGGGTGGGGTGGGGGGTTTGAGATGACATCACCGGGCTTAGAACTATGAACGTCTGCTTGTCCATCAGCAGGGATAGCTCTGTAAAACACAGCAAAACTTTGATGGAAAGGGAGAAGCAGAGCAAAGAAAATATCAAGCTTAAAATGGGGCCAGATGGGGGGAAAAAATAGAACGCTAGAAATAATCCCAGGGTACATTTCCATGGGAGAGAAAATTGGGCACCAACTCCCTTTGGAAGCTTCTCTTCTCTCCTCTCCTCTCTGGTCACAACTGCAGAAGGAAACTGCAATTAAGAGGTTGGAGAAAACTTCAGAAGCCATCAATCAATCGGAATAGAGTTGGAAGGGACCTTGGAGGTCTTCTAGCCTAACCCCCCTGCTCAAGCAGGAGATCCTATATCAGGGGTCTTCAAACTTGGCCCTTTTACGACTTGTGGACTTCAACTCCCAGAATTCCTCAGCCAGCATGCCTGGCTGTGGAATTCTGGGAGTTGAAGTCCACAAGTCGTAAAAGGGCCAAGTTGTTTGTTTTTTTAATTCCATTTATATCCCGCCCTTCTCCGAAGACTCAGGGCTGCTTACAAGCTTAGCAATAGCCTTCATTCTATGTATATGCCTGCTTATTAGGGCTTTCGCCCCCCCAAGCGGCATCATTACAAAGTCAGCTTAATTGGCCCCAACAATCTGGGCCCTCATTTTACCTACCTCGGAAGGATGGAAGGCTGAGTCAACCTTGAGCCTGGTGGGACTCGAACCTGCACTAATTGCAGGCAGCTGGTGTTACTTAAGGAGGCATTAGCCCACTGCTCCACCAAGTTTGAAGACCCCTGTCCTATATCATTTTTTTTCTAACAGGTGGCTGTCCAGTCTCTTCTTAAAAATGATGAAGCAGGCCCTACTTCTGGAGGCAAGCTGTTCCAATGGTTAATTGTCCTCACTGTTAGGCAGTTTCTCCTTAATTCCAGGATGCTTTTCTCCTTGAGTAGTTTCCACTCATTGCTTCTTGTCTTGCCTTCCGGTGCTGTGGCATGTTTATGGATGTTGTCCTAGCTTGCTTGCTTTATGTTCTGCAACATTGTTGTATACTTGCAATACAGAATATTTACACACCATCCATGCAACAACAGCAACAAAAAAGTACTCTAAGTTTATTTAGATACCATGTTACTGACTTATTTGTTGCATTTATTTTATTTTTTTAATCCTCCCTTTGTTACTTTGTAAGTAACTCAAGGCAGCAAACGTACATAATGCTGCTTCCTTCTCCTCCTTTCCCCACAATATCAGCCCTCTGAAGTGGGGTGAGCTGAGAGAGCCCAAGTGGCCCAAGATCACCCTGGTCTTTATTTAAGGTTCAATAATTGACTTACATAGACTTTGGAAACCAAGAGAAGAACAGTGCTCCGGATTTGGTTCTGAAAATAGTCTCCCGAGTAAAGCATGTTCTCAAAATTACCATTTATAATAATAATAATAATTTGGAAGGGATCTTGGAGGTCATCTAGTCCAACCCCCTGCTCAGGCAGGAAACCCTATACCATTTCAGGCAAATGGCTGTCCAGTCTCTTCTTAAAAACTTCCAGTGTTGGAGCATTCACCACCTCTGGAGGCAGGTTGTTCCACTGGTTAATTGTTCTGTCAGGAAGTTTCTCCTTAGTTCCAGGTTGCTTCTCTCCTTGACTAGTTTCCATCCATTGCTTCTTGTCCTGCCTTCAGGTGCTTTGGAGAATAGCTTGGCTCCCTCTTCTTTGTGGCAGCCCCTGAGATATTGGAACACTGCTATCATGTCACCCCTCACCCTTCTCTTCATAAAACTACACATACCCAATTCCAGCAACCGTTCCCTATATGTTTTAGTCTCCAGTCCCCCAATCACCTTTGTTGCTCTTCTCTGTACTCTTTCTAGAGTCTCGACATCTTTTTTACATCGTGGTGACCATAACTGGATGCAGTATTCCAAGTGTGGCCTTACCAAGGCATTGTAAAGTGGTATTAGTACTTCACGTGATCTTGATTCTATCCCTCTGTTAATGCAGCCTAGCACTGTGTTGGCTTTTTTGGCAGCTGCAGCACACTGCTGGCTCATATTTAAGTGATTCTCCACTAGGTCTAAAAAGAGAAATAAGCTACAAAAGAAAGTAAATCGAGCACAGACTTAATATTAAGTCTTCCATATGTGTATATTGTATATACAAGAGCCAGCGTGGTGTAGTCCTTAAGGTGCCAAACCAAAAGCACAGAGGCCCGTGTTCTAGCCCTCCCTTAGGTGCAGAAACTGGCTGGGTGACTTTGGGCTAGGTGCTAAATCTTAACTGTAGACTGGAAAGCTGAAAAACGTCTTATCTACCAACATCTGTCTGGACTAGTGTGATAGATTATGGTCCATAACTTTCAACAGAAAGGCCTTCACTTTGCAAGTGGATCAGTTGGGGCCGATAGGCGTGCAGGGTTATAGAAATACGTCTTACCAGAAATAGAGTATACCCAGCTATCTCGTGTTGCTACCTCATCTCCTATTCAGCTGTTATCTAGCGATTTTGCACCCACATTTTCTTTGCAGCTTCTTTACCTCTGAATCAGCTTTGAAGTTCAGATAGAAGTTACTTTCAAATAGAAGATTCTCCTCTGGCCATGCTTTTAGACAGAGGTCCCACCAACCTTTTGGGCACCAGGGACCGGTTCCGTGGAGAGAGGTTTTTCCACGGACTGGAGAGAGTGTGGTTTTGTGTGCTGCCTGCATCTCGCAGATGGGGCTTTGCTTGTTTGTGCGGACCAGTTGCTGGCATGCCGCGGACCGGGGATCCCTGCTTTAAGAGGACTGGACAAGTTTTGGAGATACCATTGACCTACTAGTGCACTTAGGGGAGAATATGTGAGTGGGTAGGGAATAAAAATGGTTCATAAAGTTTAAAATAAGTATAAATATTGTAGTAGCTCCTTCTGTAAATGGAAGGGCAGAGTGCCTTGTTTTTTTACACAGAGTGTTTGTTTTTAAGTGGCTCTTGCATAGAGCACCTGAAAACAAACCTACAGCCGTAATTCTCAGAAAATTGGCAGTGGGAATAGGGTGTGGTTAAAGCATATATCTTTAATTTGTGCTGCCAAAGGGCTAAAGTATGACATGCAGAAAAATAATAATAAACCTGTTTGTTTGTTTGGGGGGGGAGAACAGGAACTGATTTTAGAGTTGCGTATCTGTTTCCTTGTCTTCACTCTGTAACATCAAGTCCCCCTAAAAATGCATGTTAATGAAATCAAGTTAGGGGGACAAGGGGATAATATTCCAGCTATAGAGTAAAAACATGCCACATTAAAGCCGCCTTACACACTACATAATTAAGCCAAATGTAATTAGGGTGAATATGGGGAAATCATTCTGGCAGCCCACAAATTCTCATGTAGGTATTTAACTGGGAAGAAATAAGATGGCGTAGCTGTGTGTGTTTGGCACCGAGTTGCTTTGGACCAGTAGCTGTAGGTGAGACGTAGGAAGTAATGAAATCTGTACGGTTGCTTCCACAGGGCAGAGAGGCTATACGCGCTTCTTGAAACATTAATTCTCTCCGGTCTTACTTCAAGCGAATTATAAAAGGCCGGTAAAATACATAAGCAGGGAGGAGCCATAGACTCCTGGTTCTCCCTGCAGTCCTCTTCACTCTTGCTTTCTGAGGATCTTTTCTTTGATGCTGCTTCCCTTCCAGTATACGAGGGGAAAGGGGCAAGCAGACAAGGAAAGCCACTTTCCTTCTTACCTACATAAGGAGTAGATCAGGGGCAGAGAGGCTCAAGAAAGCCTTGTCGTTACGTTTTAGGCCTTGAATTTAATACAATGAATGCTGGATTGAAACTTCTCCTGTAAGACCTGAGCAAAATTTGGGGGTGAGAGTGGGGTACGCTATCCATGTCAGCAGCGATCCTGGAATAAGGTGTTCGCTGAAAAATATATATATATTCCCCTTGTTTTCTGCTGCTTTTAACAAAATCTTAATGCTGACTCAGGCTTCTGAGAAATGTGCCATGAGCTAAATTTGCTGCATAGTTTCTGTAGATTAACTCTTTGTGTTTTATGTTTCTCAATAAATCTTTGCGATAAGATTCATCTACATGTGCACACAAGTAAAGAAATGTATATACGCAGAAGGAGAAATGTCTAAAACAAACCTTTCAACAGCTTGCAGCTTTGTATATATAATCAGATCACCGAAGAGTTACAGGCTGACATACCTATGTAATGTCAAAGGTTGAAAAAGGGCCGTTTTGATGTTCAGCAAGCCTTTAAATTCCATTCAATTGATGTCACTGGATAAATTTATGACACTCGCTCTGCATCCTGCATAACGGATGCTCAGTGGTTTTTGGTGCTTTAGGGCAGGGGTCTTCAAACTTGGCAACTTTAAGACTTGTGGACTTCAACTCCCAGCTGAAGTCTGAGGTTTCATGTTAATCACATTAATATGATTATTAATCCAGTTGTCAAGTAAAATCATATCAATCCAGTTGTCCAGTAAAATAATTCACATTTTGCTTGACTGATTCTAATGCTTCTGATATTTCCTGTGGTAATATTTATAATAGTTTCCATTATTCTTGCCTTCTGTGATTCTGACAAATTGTGAGTCCCTGAAATTTAAAGATTGGTGTGAGTTTCTTTAATTACTTGGCTTGGACAATTCATGCAATGTACAGCAAAGGGGCCATGACCTTACTTCAAATTGAATATTGTTGCCAGAGGCTTGTTTTGCCAGCATAGTTTTATATTTTGTTGGATTTGGAGAAATGTATCACTACATAATTTGGAATTATTCTGTATGAATATTCAGATAACCATATGGTTCTAGCAAAACACACATCTGTCTGAAACTTAAGAAATGAAAAAAAGATCAATTTTTCATTAAATGGAAGACTTAATACCATGACACTGCACTGAACATTTGAATAGTTATTGTCATGAAGTGTTACTAGTTATTAACTGAGGGCTTTCTATTATTGAATTTTTGAGAACATAATGTAGATGATTATATAATTGAAAACAAGCTGGAAGCTGGAATGATTTTCATGGATGATTTTCTGAAATCTTTGCCCGATTCCTATTGCTTTTTAAAATGGAAATCTGTCTTTTACAGAACAAAACTGAACTATAATTCGCCCAAGGATGATGGATCCGTGTATAAAATTGAACTTGAAGGGATATCTGTTGATACCATGAAAGAGATTCTGGACTACATCTTCAGTGGTCAGGTATGTTTTTACTAATATTGATCCTACATATATCTTCAGGAATATTCTGTGCGCGTGGATGGGTGTCCAGTCCCAATTCTGTCCACAGCTAGTCAAAAGTTAGTCCACAGAGTTGTAAGTTAAATATCCTCAGAAATACGTTCATAAAGCAGAGGTATCCTGGCCATTTTCCCCAAATCTCCTGATGGATCACTGGAAACTTTGCAAAGTTAAAAGAGACTTTGCCCCAATTTGTCAAATGCTCCTTTCATTCTTAAGCATCAGTGTGACGGTTCAAAGAGATTGTGCTTTTTCTGTTGAATTCTGAATACACAAGTACTTCTCAATTTGCAGCCACTTATTTAGTGGCCATTCAAAGCGACCACCCCACTGGAAAAAAAAGTGAGTTATGACTCTTTTTTCCCCCTTACGCCCTTTCCAGCATCCCCATGGTCACGCGATCAAATTCAGGTGCTTGCCAACTGGCTCATATTTATGACGGTTGCAGTGTCCCAGAGGATCATGTGATCCCCTTTTGTGACCTCCTGACAAACAAAGTCAGCGGGGAAGCCAGATTCGCTGAAGAACCCCACATTACTAACTTAACAGCTATAGTGATTCATTTAAGCACTGGCAAGACGGGTTATAAAATACTCACTTAACTGTCTTGCTTAGCAATAGAAATAAGGTCTCAGTTATGGCCGTAAGCCAAGGAGCACCTATCCTCTTTGAACCCCTTCAGAAAACACAGCTGGAGAAGATTGGAAGTCCAAGTGGACCATTCTCACTTCTGCAGTAGCCAGCCAAGCACTTTGCTGAAGGTTGCAACTTACATGGGAAACCACACATTTCCTATGTTTTCCAGTAATCCAAAAGACAGGTTTATATGTCATGGCTAATACCTGAAAACAGGCTTAGTTTTTTTTTCATGGACTATTTTTGCTCCCTTCTAAAGCCAGAGGTCCCCAATCTTTTGGGCACCAGGGACCGGTTCCGTGGAGAGAGGTTTTTCCACGGACCAGAGGGGGTGTATTTTTGTGTGTTGCCTGCATTTCACAGATGGGGCTTTGCTTGTTTGTGCGGAACCGGTTGCTGGCATGCCGTGGCCTGGTACTGGTCCACGGCCCGGAGGTTGGGGACCCCTGTCTTAAGCAACCTAAGCCAGATAACCATTGCACCATTTGTAGCAAAGAGGTCAGGTAAGATGAGAATTATACACAGTGCAGGATTGTCACCAGCTCTCCCCTAACTTCAGGAAACATTGGATGATCCTTGTGTGGAATATATATTTCAGTGTGACATGGCCAGCAACGTGGACCCGTTGGAGAAGAAGAAAGCCTGTGGGCTTGCTATGACAGGTTCACATGTAATTCTGTATTTTTCTTGCAGTCTACCGTTACATGTTTTATTAGTCTTAACAGTAAACCAGGAAAAAGCAGTTGGGTGCTAATGTGGAAAGCAGGGGTAACTATCTGGCGTTTGATTCAGGCTGTGTTCATCACCGGCTGTATTTTTCTGTCTTGAACCTAGATCAAGCTAAGTGAAGAGACCATTCAGGATGTGGTACAAGCTGCTGACCTGTTGTTGCTTACAGACCTTAAAAAACTCTGTTGTGAGTTTCTGGAGGGTTGCATTGCTGCTGAGAACTGTATTGGCATTCGGGACTTTGCACTACACTACTGTCTACACCACGTTCACTACCTGGCCTCGGAGTATCTTGAAACACACTTCCGGGATGTCAGCAGCACAGAGGAATTCCTCGAACTCACACCTCAAAGACTAAAAGAAGTGCTGTCTTTGGAGAAGTTAAACGTTGGGGATGAAAAACATATTTTTGAAGCGGTCATTCGGTGGATTTCTCACGATCCTGAATTAAGAAAGGTATGGAATTCAAAGTTAACCTTTAAGAAGTTTGCATAAACCAGGGGTCTTCAAACTTGGCAGCTTTTAAGATTTGTGGGCTTCAACTCCCAGAATTCCTCAGCCAGCCGTGAGCGCTGGCTGAGGAATTCTGGGAATTGAAGTCCACAAGTCCTAAAGTCGCCAAGTTTGAAGAGCCCTGGCATAAACATATTTGCAGATGTTGATTTATTTGGATGCTTCTAACATATGACGTTTGGCTCCCTGCTTTTGAACACGGTCATTACCAGTTTAATGTTTGCTCTGCTTTGAATCTACCCGTTCCTGTGGTTCATACGTTATCCTACACAGTGGAGATAGTCCTTCACTGACAATCTCATTTAGTGACTGTTCAAAGTTACAAAAGTGTTCTGGACCAGCCCTCTTCTCCCAACCCCTAATTAAGAGACGAGTCTGGAAAGCGTCCAAGGCTAAAAGGCTTCTGCCAAGGTTTAATGACGCAGATAACAAAACACAAGAGCTTGTCTTTTCAAACGAAAAAGTTGCTTTCAGCAACTAGCCCCTCCCCAAACACTTCTTTTATAGAGAGCTCAGGGCGTGGTCTCCCTGTGCCTCCTCCCGAGGAGTCCCATAGTCTTTCTTTGTTTGTCCCTGCTCGTCTGCCTCCTACGTCGGGCGTCCTTGAACAGGGCCAGCTGTGGGTCATCATCCTCCGCACTCTCGGGCTCACACAGCTGAGAAGAGGTCCCCGGCTGAGGACTCTGCAAAGCCTCCAAATCATCATCAGCCGGTTCGTTTCCCTCCTCCCCCACATCTGAGTCCTCCGATACATCGGACCCGGCTGTCGGACCCACCGGCTGGCCCTGAGTCACAACAAAAAGCTCTGGGGGAAAAAAAATGACTCGTGACCATTTTTCACTGTTACGACCTTTGCGGCATCCCCGTGCTCACGTGATCAAAATTCAGATGCTTGGCAGCTGATTCGTGTTTATGACCATCGCCGTGTCCCAAGATCATGTGATCCCCTTTTACAATCTTCTGACAAGCCAAGTCAATGGGGAAACCAGATGCGTATAACAGCCGGGTTACTGGCTTATCAGCTGAAGCGATTCATTTAATAACAGGCCGGAAAGCTTGTAATATGGGCGAAATTCATTTAACAAGTGTCTCAGTTAACAACAGAAAGGTTGGGCTCAGTTGTGGTCTGTATTTCTTGTTGCTTTTTTTCTTCTTCATTAGGCACCCCTTTCCCCCCATGCCTTCATTCATTACAAGAGTAGTAGTTGGAACTGTTTATTCTCTAATTCATATAAGACCCCTGCCTCTGCGTACAGTTGATGAAACTTGGTGCAGGATTTCCTGCCATTTTGAGATAGTTCTGCCCAGTGCATCCTTCTGCAACTATATTCCGTATCCTCCCACGTGATGTTAAGGCAGGACAAGAAGCAACGGATGGAAACTAATCAAGGAGAGAAGCAACCTAGAACTAAGGAGAAACTTCCTGACAGTTAGAACAACTAACCAGTGGAACAACTTGACTCCAGAAGCTGTGAATGCTCCAACAGTGGAAGTTTTTAAGAAGAGACTGGACAGCCATTTGTCTGAAATTGTACGGGGTTTCCTGCCTGAGCAGGGGGTTGGACTAGATGACCTCCAAGGTCCCTTCCAACTTTATTATTATTATTGTTGTTATAAGTGCTGCCCCTGCCTGTAAAAGTCTGTCAATGGAATTTGTCTATAAAGTTCATACAGTTAGGATCACTTTGTGATTTCCATTACCTTTGTGGCTCTCCAGGTTCATATGAAGGATGTTATGTCGGCTGTGTGGGTCACTGGATTGGACTCTACTTACCTGCGTGAACAAATGATGAATGAGCCCTTGGTTCGGGAGATTGTCAAAGAATGTAACAACATTCCACTCACCCCTCCCCAGCAAGAAGAGGCAATGCTTGCTTCTTTTAAACCCCGAGGATATTCGGAGTGCATTGTGACCGTTGGGGGCGAAGAAAGAGTGTAAGTAATTCAGGGAAGTAGCCATGGATTTCACTCGGCAGGGAAGAGGTCAAAAAAAGAGAAAGAAGACGTAAATCTGAATAAATACTCGCATCAAAGAAATGTTTGAGATTGCAGTAGTAGAGAATAAATGGCGCTTAGGGTGGAATGGTTGGGTCCTCTGTGACCTGAGCTTACTTTTCCTGCAGAATGTTTCATTATAAAGCTAAGTCCATCTTCAGGTAGACCAGGGGTCTTCAAACTCGGCCCTTTTATGACTCATGGACTTCAATTCCCAGAATTCCTCAGCCAGTGTGCCTGGCTGAGGAATTCTGGGAGTTGAAGTCCATGAGTCATAAAAGGGCCGAGTTTGAAGACCTCTGAGGTAGACTAACAATGTCACCTGGCTTGGTAATGAAACATCTGCCAGAAGAAAAGCAAGACCGGAAAAGACCAAGAATCCAGTGAGTTTGAAACTTACACTACTTCTATTACTTTGAGACAGTTATCACTCAGCCCTGGGGCTTAGCTCCGTCTCTATCATCAAGCCAAGATCTGGGGGAATCTCTTGGCACCTTCCAGTCTCTCTCTTCCATCACGTTTTTTTTAATATTGAAATCATGTCTAAAAATGGTGAAATGGCACGGGGCAGCCAAAGTGTCATATTTTACTTTCAGAAAAGCTTTTGGGCCTAAAGTTGGCCCCACTCATATGCAGGTTCTGAGGTTTTGCTTGATTTAGAAAAAAAATACAGGGAACCCAGAAGTTGCCTTTAAGTTGTAAGTTTTTATGCAGCTGAACAGAGGCGGGCTCCTCTAAAAGAGAGAGGCCCCGAATGACAAGAAATCCTTGTATTTATTCTTCCTGATTACATAAGCAATGCACCCAGCAAAGTTGACACACATAAGATAAAAAATTTCACCCGGTAAGTCTGGCACATTGTAGATAAGAAGAGAGAAAGCAGAAGTAGCTAAAAATGTTCCCTTTTGGGTGTTTCCCTAAAGACGTCGCACGTTCTCGGGTGGGTTAGGACACTGGGTGTTTTCCCTGCTGTCCTTTCATGACCCCACATCCATGACTCTGCAAGTGCCCAAAGACAGCAGGGCCATCTGCACATATTCACAGTTGATACTTCCTGTGCTGTCTCCTAATTCCGGGTCAACACCGTAAACCTTTTGTAGGACCTGCAAAGAATGATCAGCCTGAGCTGATTCTTGCTGGGTGACATTTAGTGATCAAGATGCACTAAGCAAATTGTAATCTACTGTATCCTTTATATAAATGAAAACTCAATCATCCAGATACTATATATCCTTTCCTGGATTAAATCTCTTAACCAAAGTGTCAAGGTGGAACACTCTCATATCAAAGTAACTTGAGTTCTCCTGGATTTTCTTTCTCTGTTCCACCTCCCCCCCCACACACACACACACAAAAAGCATTGTTGTGTTCTGATTGAGACTTGGTTTATAGCCAGATATCAAATTATAATTTCTCCCCAAAATAAAATAAGGCTCGCTTCGGGATATGTTTATCTCAGCTTCTTACTAGCTTTCCCAGTACTGATTAGTTCGTGCAGCCTATTCACTGGAGGCCAAGTCTTCCTGAAATATTTAATACAGAGAGCTGAGCACTTTTTAAAAGCGTTTAACAGCGAATTGCCTTATACCAACGAGTTAATTTCTGTTTTTTTCTTTCTATTCAGCTCCAGGAAGCCCTCAGCCGCAGTGCGATGCATGTGCCCTTTGTATGATCGTCACAGACAGTTGTGGATAGAGCTGGCTGCTCTGAGTACACCAAGGATAAACCACAGTGTACTTTCTGCAGGTGGGACAAATGCTTCCTTCCTTTCCTTGAACAAAAGAGCATAGAAATCTTTAAATATTTGTAAAGTCAAATAATATTTTAGCTATTTTGGATCAGATCCTGGTCCTTATTTATTAACCTGGTCCTTAAATATTAACCTGTGAATAATTAACTTCTCTCTAGAGGAAAAAACAAAGGAAGGAAGGGAGATTGGAAAAGGAAGGAAGGTGGAAGAAATATTAGTTTTGCCAAACCCATGTGGTATATCGATTAAATAAATATTTTAGGTGACCAAGGCACTATCTGTTTTTGTCTAATAAATACAAGCCAAAAGAGATTAGTGGGAAATTTTACGTATTCATAGCTTTTCCAAGTTTTATCCTCTTACTATTGTATTCTAAGAGGTATGGTAGGTTTTCACCAAAATATTTTTTCCCCGCTTCCATTTCCTCAGAGGGCACATATTTGTGGACGTTAGAACAGGCAAGATTGTAGATACAGCATCACAGTTTGATCTCTGACCATTTTGTATGCACATACGATGTAAGCGCAAGAATTAAAGGGTTGCGGCTTAAATTGCGATATGACGTGGCTATCTGGCCATTTTGAGCACTCTTTTTTCAGATGCTGTCATTTTCCACTCAGACATTGTGACAAGGAAGTGCTATAAACATGTGTATCCTTGTCTTAGGATCCCAGTCATGTTGTATATATTTTGCTATTTTTTAAATATTTCTTCATTGATTATGAATATAGTCAGAATATAAAATAACAGAGCTGTGAGGTAATTTGGAGATCTTCTAGTCAAGCAGGAGACCCTATACCATTTCAGACAAATGGCTGTCCAGTCTCTTTTTGAAAGCCTCCAGTGATGGAGCACCCACAACCTCTGGACTCAAGCTGTTTCACTGGTTAATTGTTCTCACTGTCAGGAAATTTCTCTTTAATTCCAGGTTGCTTCTCTCCTTGATTAGTTTCCATCCGTTGCTTCTTTCCTGCTCTCAGGTGTTTTTCGAGAATAGGTTGACCCCCTCTTCTTTGTGGCAGCCCCTCAGATATTGGAAGACTGCTGTCATGTCACACACACACACACACACACACACACACACACACAGTCGTCCTTTTCACTAGACTTAGACAAACCCATTTCCAGCAACTGTTCTTTGTATGTTTTAGCCTCCAGTCCCCTATTCATCTTTGTTGCTCTTCTCTTCACTTTTTCTGGAATCAAAACATTTTTTATAACACACACTTTCTTTCCTGCCTTTTTTATATATAACCCAATACAGCAAATATCCCTAATATTCCTTCTTCCTCCTATTTTCAACCCTCTGAGTTGACTTGGGCTGAAAGAGAATGACTGGCTTAGAGTCTCCCAGCCAGCATTCGTGCCTAAAGGAGGCTTAGAATTCAGTCTCCAAAGCCTTTTACTCTTTTGATGTAATCCTTTTGGCCTTATACATTTTCTTTGGTGCCTAATAGAAACTTGTTAAACATCTTACAGCCAGTAATTAGGTACATGCATTATATTCAACCGTAGTTTTCTTAACTACATTTAACAAACCACAGTGGCTATGTTCACAAAACATACTAAGCCTAACCCAAGAAGATAAATGAATAATTTAGTCTGATGCTGAGTTTGGTGCCCACTACATCTGCTGGATTAATCACTCGTGCCTACTGAAATAATTGCAGATGTAGTCCAGCATATCAATCGTCATGCTCATGAGAAGATCTGGACAAAATTTTCTGGAGTTGATTGATTGGCTGTAAGGTCACACTCAGCCTACGCTTCTCACATGCAACGTGGCCTGGCTGGACAGGAATCTTATTGCCAGCTAGGAAGAAGTCTATTTTCCAGAGCATCTGAGGGCAGGGCAGGAAGTAATGGATGGAATCTTATCATGAGAGATTCAACCTAGAGCTAAGGAAAAAAAATTCTGTCAGCGAGAACAGTTCATCGGTGGAACAGCTTGCCTCCAGAAGTCGTGGGGGTGCTTCAGCGCTGGTGGTTGTTAAGAATTGCTGGTCAGCCATTTGCTTCCTGCTTGTGCAGGGGGTTGGACTAGAACACAGGTCTGCAACCCGTGGCTCCGGAGCCCCATGCGGCTCTTTCAGCCGTCTCCTGCGGCTCCCAGTCCTCTGCCATGTGCAGTCCAAAAAAAAAAAGTGGGACTAAAAAGGTTCAACCAATCAATTCAAATATGCAGGGTAGGTGCATATCTCGCCTTGGCTCCACTCTTCAGTCAAACCCTTTTCTGCGCATGTACGTGCATGCGCACATATTTTTTGCGGCTCCCAGTTTTTCCTTTTGTGAGGGAGCCGGTTCCGAGTGGCTCTTTCACTGTTTCAGGTTGCTGACCCCTGGACTAGAAGACCTCTAAGGTTCCTTCCAACTCTTTTATACTCTGTTATTAAAATCTGAAGACGCACTTCTTGGGGCTTGGTCTCTCAAATCAGCTCCTTGTCATTTAATTCCAATCCTTTCACTATTCAGTTGTGGATTGTTCTTATAAAATGTATCCGCCAGCTCGGGCGTGCCACCATTATGACTCGTGTTTTGAAATGTATCTTTGCTTTGTGTGCTTCCTCAGAGGGATTCTTATTTGTCCTGGGAGGTCAGGATGAAAATAAAACTACACTAAACTCGGGCGAAAAGTTCGATCCAGATACAAATACATGGAGCCCCTTGCCACCAATGACCGAGGTAGCTTTCAGTTTTCTGCAAGTGGTACTTGCTATTACACTCCATAGTTTATATTGTAACCTAACAAAATTCACAGTGCTGCATGATTAAGATTTCATATTTTTTTTTACACCTCATATTTCCAATAGGCACGGCACAATTTTGGTCTGGTCGAGATTGATGGGGTGCTGTATGTTTTGGGAGGTGAGGATGGAGAACAGGTGCTCACTTCTATGGAGTCCTATGACATTTACAATAGGACATGGACAAAGCAACCGGACTTAACCATGATTAGGAAGGTAAGAGGCAAGCAAAAGGAAAAAAAAGCAAGCTGGTCATATTTCTTTCTGAAACCACTGCAGTGCATCTCTTTTTTTTCCACTCCTTTTTTTTCCATCTGACAGGTTTTGTATTTTTTTTTAAAAAAATAATTCTTACCAATTTTAGGTATAAAACAATAAATAAGCTATGGTTTCTTCAGTTTTTCTTTCTGTGCCATTCCCCAACCCACAAAAATCTATTTCAAAAAAAAAAGATGCCCATCTCTTTGGCGCTTATTGCCAAATTTTATCTTACAGAGACCAAAACGTACTAATTGCCGTTGCACAGACTGAAAACCAAACCAAGCCACAGCTTCTGCAAGCAGTACACTATCTAATAAGATACAAGAAGGAAAAGGGAACAGGGAAGAAATAAAGGAAAATTCAGGACTGATTGAGGAATGTTATAAGTCAGTTATAAAGTTTCCCAGAGTTGTGAGTTGGCTGTCCTCACAATTAAATATGATGTTGTTGTTAGATGCGAAGTCGTGTCCGACCCATCGCGACCCCGTGGACAACGTTCCTCCAGGCCTTGCTGTCCTCTACCATCTTCTGGAGTCCATTTAATAATTAAATATATAAATCCCTAAAGTTGTCTTGCTACAACTTTGCTCCAGGGACTAGCCATACCAACTGGGGTTTGGTCTCTCAGTCAGCTCCTTGAATAGAGGAACCTATGGCCATCTAAATGTTATCGGACTTTGATACCAACACATCCCAGCCATAACTACAAATAATTCAAAGATTTTGAGAACAGTTCTCCAGTTCGTGTTTTCAAAGGGCTGCAGGTTCTCAATTCCTGATAGGGCAGAGGCCCCCCAATCTTTTGGGCACCAGGGACCGGTTCCGTGGAGAGAGGTTTTTCTGTGGACCGGAGGGTGCGTGGTTTTGTGTGCTGCCTGGCATCTCGCGGATGGGGTTTTTACTTGTTTGTGCAGACCAGTTGCTGGCATGCCACGGCCTGGTACTGGTCCACAGATCAGAGGTTGGAGACTCCTGTGATAGGGGACTTCTCATTCACGTGTCTCAGAAATCCCGGATCTTTTCCCTGACTTGATACCGCAAAATTGTGCATATTGGTATCAGGCAATGGGCTGAGAATAACTAGTGACTTTTCTTAGTAATCCTTTCAACTAGCTGGTTGGTCAAGGTAAAATTGTGTGTCAAGTCAGTGTTGAGTCCTCCTGTTGACTTCCTGGACTGGGTCCCTGTCATTTTCTGGGCAAGATTTCAGAAGCGTTTTGTTGATGCAGCCGCTGCAGCTGCCAATAGGTTTTGCATCGCATATTAATATTGTAAAAGGATGTTTTGGCGGTTGATTGTCATGTTGAAAAAAGTGAAATAGAGACTGGGGCCAGATCTTCAAGCTTCAGCAAATGGGCCTTTTGAGTGATTTATGCCATTGCTTGTTTCGAGACGGCTACCCTAAGCCCAGCCAGGGAAATGATTTTAGCGTTTGCCCTATTTTCCCTACAGATCTGCTCCTATCATCTCAGTAGCCATGTGAGTTTTTATAAACATCTTTTGAAAAGCTAGTAGTAGCTTCATGTGGAAGATCTCGCCCAGCCAGTTAGGAAAACAAAAACAAGAAGAGGCTCCTTTTGTTCACTTCATGTTGTTCTTCCCTGTTCCTCAGCCTCCAAACAGGATCGATGTGCATCTCAGAAAAATTTCTAAAAAGCCAGCGAAGGTTCTCAGTCATGCAAGTAGACCTGTCTGGAAGTTGAGTCACGGCAACTGGACTTCTTTTCCTTTTGATTTGAAATGTTTTGCTGGTTATCCAAGGAGCTTCTTCAGCGAAGATTGAACTGAAGAAGCTACTTGGATAAGTAAAGAAACATTTCAAACCAAAAGGAAAAGAGAGCCAGTTGCCGTGACTCAACTCCTGAACTACTTTTAAAAAACCATTGAAAGCAGTGAAACCAAAGAAGAGTGGAGGTTCTTAAAAACGGCCTCAGAACTATCAATTGCACTGAAAAAAATCAACTTGAAAGCTCCTTTGGTGGTTCTAGAGCAGGGGTCTTCAAACTTGGCCTTTTTATGACTTGTGGACTTCAACTCCCAGAATTCCTCAGCCAGGCACGCTGGGAATTCTGGGAGTTGAAGTCCACAAGTCATAAAAGGGACATAGTTCCCTCACGCTGGCTGAGGAATTCTGGGAGTTGAAGTCCACAAGTCATAAAAGGGTCATAGTTCCCTCACGCTTGCTGAGGAATTCTGGGAGTTGAAGTCCACAAGTCATGAAAGGGCCCAGTTTGAAGACCCCTGTTCTAGAAGAATTCTTACAAGTTGATACCGAGATGGGATTCCCAGAGCCTAGGCAGGCAGGCACAATCTAATATAAAAATAACAAAAGCTTTAAATAATGGGGGGGGGGAAATAATATGCAAGGGCTGCCTTCCAAAACGTAGTCAGGCCAAGTCAGGAATTTTGAATTAATCAGTGTCCCCGTTAGGGTTCCTGTCTAGTTGTGCCTTTTACCTGCTTCCTCCTGCAAAACTTTAAAACTTTATGTTGGCAATCTGCTTTGAAGATCTTTTGAGGCAGCATTTTTGAGGTCTGGCAACTCAAGGGACTTTGGTTGTTTTCTTTCCATATAAAAGGGTCTTATTAGTCAAAAGCAAGACGTTGAATAGTTCTGGAAAGCTGAGTGAAGCCTGTTGAAAGTATAATTAAAGAACTTGATGCTGAGCTGGACCACGTCTTGCTGACTGTGACAGGCTCCACAGATTTTTACCATCTCTTCAAATATACAAATTATGGTCTCTTATCAATTCTGTATGACATTTAATAAAATACTGTGGGAGAAAGAAGTAATAGATAAAGGACCTTTTTAATTGGCTGCTTGTCTCAAGATACACTGTTTAAATAATTCTGGCAATTCTACCTTTAGGAGGAAACACCTGCTTATTTCTTTTATCAAAGCAACACCTGTCTGTTGCTTTCATGTATCTAAAGCAGAAATATTTCCTCAACTTCTCCTGCAGGTTTGACAGTTGGTTTATGGCCTCTTTTTTTTTCTTCCTGCAGTCTGCCAACTTGGCTACAAGGAGGCCTCAGAGTCAGATACAATCAATCAAAAGATTGAGGGTGTTCAAAATATTAAAAAAAAGGTTTTTAGCTAAGGAATAAAATTCTGGTCGTCATCTAACATGGTTGCGTTCTTTATGTTGATCACAACAGAGATTTGTCTCTTCTCTTTCCCCTTCCTCTTTCTTTTTTTTCCCACGGTATGAGAAGGTAAAATCTTTTGTGAATCAAAATACACTAGAGCTGATATAACCAATTAAACTCTTTCCAGGCAATTCAGAAAGAGAAATAATGCTTAAAACATTACATAGAAAAGCTAAATTTCAGTAGAGCCGGCCTCCTGGAGTTTCTTTCCTTTGTTCCAAGTAGCGATCCAGATTTTAAAGCACTCATCTTACGAACTCTTTTTTATTTATTTTTTTTATTTTTGAATTGTCTCAGGAATGGGATCTTTTAACCACCTGTCGATTAATGCAGGAGGGGACTTCCCTTTTCTCTTTTAGAAGTTCATTACTGTTGTGTTACTGCCTTTCGTTGGGTCACTGTGGCAAATTGGCTCACACCCTGCTCTGTGTAACAGATGTTTTGCCTTCTCATTGTTAAGATCGGTTGCTACGCAGCTATGAAAAAGAAGATCTATGCGATGGGAGGTGGTTCCTATGGAAAGCTTTTTGAGTCCGTGGAATGTTATGACCCGAGGACTCAGCAGTGGACGGCCATCTGCCCACTGAAAGAAAGGAGGTTAGTAAGTTATTAAGATTTACTGCCCAGGTTACTAGATAACAGCCATAAAAAAAAGAATGGTTAACCAGTTTAGTGAGTTTGCATAGACTAAAATCCTTTGGGAGATGGTCAGCCGTAAAAATTTAGCAAACAAAAGTTAGACGCTGCTGAACTAGCATCCCCGAAAGCAAAGGATTCTTACTCGTCAGACTTTGCCTTCGCCGTGCAGGAGAATAAGAGGCAGGAATAGCAAGGCAGCAGCTTATGCTAAGGCAGGGGTAGGCAACCTTGGCTCTTTGATGACTCGTGGACTTCAACTCCCAGAATTCCTGAGCCAGCCACGCTGAGGGGAAAAGGAGAGGTTTCCAAGCTGAGCTGTGCTGGCTCAGGAATTCTGGGAGTTGAAGTCCACGAGTCATCAAAGAGCCAAGGTGGCCTTACCCCTGTGCTAAGGAAATGTTCCCACCAAACCCTGGATGAGGTTGGGTGAAATCGCCAAGACAACATGGGAAGGGACTAGTAACATGAGTGCTGAGCTAATGTACATGCTTACGTGTCTTTTTTCAGGTTTGGGGCCGTGGCGTGTGGCGTGGCTTCAGAGCTCTACGTCTTTGGCGGAGTAAGAAGCCGTGATGATAACCAAACCAGCGAGATGGTGACGTGCAAATCTGAATTCTACCACGATGAATTCAAAAGGTAACTCTTTGCCATGCAACGCAGTCTCTTCAACGCTGTAAACGGTTGGCGGTTGCCTTGTTTGGTCCTTGGCAACTTCACCGAAGGAGAGCAATTTTTAAAAGAGCTGAACCTGGGGAATTGTCAGTTGTTCTCCCTCTAGCCAATAAAGTCGCTTTTGATTGATTATCTCTGCAGATAATCCTTCTCAGTCTTGTCACTTGGTTTCTTCAGTTGGCTTCAGATCTGGGTCTTTGGCGGGGGAAGCAAATAATTGCTAAAGCCCTTTCCCTTCAAAGGAAATGCATCTTGCGGCATTAGAACATTTGAGTGCAGCCTGCCCTCGTACAAAGAAAGTGGCAGGAGTATTAATATATATAGTCTAGCCAGCTTGATTTTTGATCTGAATCTACAATGATTTATAAATTGCATGGCTTCCAATCCTTACTTTTATAAGGTTGCGTAAAACTTTCACTAGCTTCCCAGAGCATGTTAAGTGCAAGCCAAGCATCCTTCGTTGAAGCATCAATCAATCAAATCTTTGTTCGGCTGTAGACCAGCATGTGGAATACAGAAATCACAGTTAATTAAAATGAAATATAAAAGAAAAGTAATGTGCAGATAGAGAGTTGAAGACAGACAGACAGACAGACAGACAGACACACACACACACACACAGGTGGGATTCAGCCGGTTCGCACCACTTCGGCAGAACCGGTAGCTAATTTTTTGTTGCCCAGGCCCAGAATGGACTTCTGGAAGCGGCATCCGTGCAGAGAACCGGTGGTTCCCCTATTTGAATCCCACCACTGGATGGATGGACGCTCTAAACTAAGAGGGATTAAAGTTAATCCTACAGCATCAAGTGCAGGATATTGAGGAATACATGACTATAGACAGAGCGTATGAACCATGAAACCTGCTGCAACCTTTGGAAAGCTCATACACCTCCTTGAACGGTGTTCCTCCTTGTCTGAGAATGCAAGGGCAAGCCTTCTTCTGTGTAAACCAGGTTAAGAAGCAAATCCCGCTGGGATTCCTGGAATGCCACTACATTATTGTAAGAACAATGTTCTTCAAACTTGGCTGCTCTGTGGATTTCAACTCCAGAATCCAAGAGCTCTTCTGAATTCTTTGCACAACCCTAGTAGGTTATACATAATAATAATAACAACAACAATAACAGTTGGAAGGGACCTTGGAGGTCATCTAGTCCAGGCAAGAAACCCTATACCATTTCAGGCTGTCCAGTGCCTTCTTAATACCTGACATGATAATATTGAATATCGGAGAAGTAGCACTATAATAATGTCATTTAAGCTTTTTTTTGTGTGCTCTGGGCATGTTTGTGGTCATTACAGTACAGGTAGTCCTCGACTTACAACTGTTTGCTTGGTGACTTTTTAAAGTTACAGTGACGCTGACAAGAGTGACTTATGACCGTTTCTCCCACTTAAAACCAATGCAGCAACTCCATGGTCCAGATGAGCAACTGACTCACATTTATGACAGTCATAGTGTCCCAGGGCCACGAGATTCCCCCCTTTTGCGCCCTTCTGACAGTCGGCAGCGTCAGTGGGGAAGGCAGATTCAGGTAACAACCGTGTCACCAGCTTAACAACTGTGGCAAGGAAGGTCGTAAAATGGGGCACTTAACAAAGGTCTCACTTAACCACAGAAATGTTGAGGTCAGTTGTGGCCGTTAAGTCGAGGGCTTCCTGTATCTGCAATGCAATATGTCTTATTGCTATCAGCCAGAAGAGGGCGCTCTGGTACTGCAAAAGAAGCTGTGAGGATTTCAGGAAATGGCTACTAGCTTATGAGAAGGGATCTCCTGTTGATTACCATGGATTGCTCAGTCAACTTTTGTGTTGTTGTAACTCTTGTGCTATTCTGTACAGGAGTTGAATTCCAAACTTTTTTTTTGGATGTGTAACTCCTTAACCCTGCACCATTACTATACCTTCTCTGGTTCTCAAATTGGAATATTGAAGAATTGATGCAGGATACTTTGCTGCCTGAAATTGGGGGAGTAGGGACTTGTACCCCTTGCACATTTCCACCCTTCAGGGCTGAGATATTCAGGTCGAGACCAGGTATTTACCCAGAGGTGACAGACAGTGCCAGGAGGATGGCTTCCCGTAAAATATATAGCAGCAACCAATATTAATTTTCAGCCATCTGATAATGATCTAAAATCTCTGCCTGAAGGGGTGAGGCCATCCTGTCTCATGACTGGATGAATGTTCTCTTCTTCCAAATAACCTTGTTCAGGCTCCGCAGATATAGCTAGTCCTCAACTTACAGTCATTCGTTTAGCAACCATTCAGAGTTGAAATTCGTGAAGATCGAAATTCGGACGCTTGGCATGTATGACGGTTGCACTGTCCTATGATCACCATTCCCAGCCGGCTTCTGACAAGCAAAGTCGGTGGAGGTGGGGCAGAAGCTTAATAATAGCATGGTTCACTTACCAGCTGTGCCCAAAAGGTCATAAAATGGGGCAAAACTCACACAACTGCCTCGCTTAGCAGCGATAATTTTGGACTCAAATGTGGATCGTAAATCGAGGTAAGAAAACCATGAAAGCAAAGAAAGTGATGAAGACAAATGCAAAACAATCTTGTATTGAACCGCCTTTTATGCTGCTGCTGCTGCTTAGCTTGGTCCAGCCCTGTTTATTGTACCTGACGGTGATTCTTTGAGATTCAAGCTAGAAATATTTTCCAGAGATGCTTCCTGAAATATTTTGATCAGGAGGAACAGGAAGTCGAATGTCAAACCCTCTGTACGAGAGAACTTGCACTCTGTCACTGATTCGCCCAGCGTATTAAATAAAGCGTGAAATGCAGCAAAACAGGAAGTACGTAAATCTATTTCTGGTGCTTTCGTCTGCAAATTCTATAAAAGCCGCATCCACCTGTTGCTGTCTTGCCTGCAACAGAGGATTCTGAGAATATTTGAGAAAAAATTGAGAAAGTTTTCCAGCAGATCATCACCTCGGTGTGAAGTATAGCATTGGTTTTAAAATCCTTCAGAAGGATTTTAGGGCACCCCGTGAGCAATTTGCAAATAGATTCATTCTTTTTTAAGTCTTCCTTTGTTGCCTCTCTCTGCAGATGGATCTATCTGAGTGATCAGAATTTATGCATCCCAGCCAGTTCCTCATTTGTGTATGGAGCTGTGCCTATCGGGGCCAGCATATATGTGATCGGGGATCTGGATACAGGTCAGTGGCCAAACCGGTAACACGGTTGTTGTATTTTTAATCATACATCGCATTGCTACAAGTTAGGCTACTCAAGCAAGAACAAAATGTTAAAATTCAGAATTAAAAGGCCGGGGTGGGCCTTCAAGGACCTTCACATCTTATAGTTTAGCTGGATGTGTGAAATACGATTAGTTTCTTGTTTAAAAATGTAAATTTCTCTTCAGTAATCAAGCTGCAAGTTTATCCTCAGTCACAAGTAGGCCATTACTACACCAACTACTCCAGTTAAGTGTCTTTTGGAAAGCTACACTGATTTATAGGTGCTGCCCTTAATCACCATGTTAAATATTCCCCCTTTGTTTCCCATCTTAATATTTCATTTGGTTGTGCCCTTTTTGGTAATACACCAGAGCTGCTTAATCCAGTTGAAAGCAATATGATTTGGGTTATCAAAAAACTAAACCAAACCGCTAAGACAGGGGTCTTCAAACTCGGCCCTTTTATGACTCGTGGACTTCAACTCCCAGAATTTCTCAGCCAGCATGCCTGGCTGAGGAATTCTGGGACTTGAAGTCCATGAGTCATAAAAGGGCCGAGTTTGAAGATCTTTGCAGAGAAGACAGTCTTACAGCCACGAAAGATTTTACTTGAGCATCGTTCGGGAAGGAGACAAGCAGGACAAGTTCATTTGTACCGATTATAGAAGCTGGACACTGGCCTTTGCTTTGTTTTTTTTCATGCTCGTTATCATTGGTGGTCCATACCAATTTGCATTCTCAGAACAGATGTTTCTGCCAATGTATAATGGCTTCTGGCATTCTCTACCAGGTTGGCACAGATTGCTAACAGACTCTTAAAAATCAGAGTGTCCCTTCAGGATCATTAGAAATTACGCCATCGAACGGCGCCTCGTAGTCTTCCATTACTAACCGTGCAGCTGGCGTCTTCCCAAAGAAACTGGTTCAAATGCCTCAATACCAGCCACTTTGCAAGAGGCAAAGCAATTCACGTCTTATTCCTTAATTATTCTCCAACCCTTTACAACAAACAGTTTAAAAAGCAGATACAGATACCAGGATAACAGAGTTGGAAGGGACCCTGGAGGTCCTCTAGTCCATTCCCTGCTCGAGCAAGAGACCCTATACTATTAATATTCTTGGGATGTGAACTATTCACGCTTGTGAATAGTTCACTTGGTAGGAGTTCTTTTCGGCTTACTTTTTTATTATTATTAAGTTTTGTTATAAAACAAAAATAAAGAAAAAAAATTGAAAGAAAGAAGTGCAAAGGGAAGACAAATACCGACTTGTGATGTTTTTCAGTGCAGTAAAATACAAACACACAAAAAAATACAACCTCAGTATTTTGCTTTGACGACATTTTAAGCCAACTCTCCAATAACAAAATCAGCTTTGCTGGCTGAGGAATTATGGGAGTTGAAGTCCACAAGTCTTAAAAGTTGCCAAGGTTGAGGACCCCTGTTCTAATCAGCAAAACGTACAATCAGAATTTTATTTTTTTCCCCCACTTCAAGCAAAAAGTCTAGAAGTTGTTTCCAAGTAGGAACAAAACTAGATAAATCCTTCTCTTTCATTGAAACAGATACAACAATAAGATAATAGGTCATAGGTCATAAATCATAGTTAACCATTAATCATAAGATACAAATAAATCGTAAATCAATAGGAGAAGATAGGAAAGATGAGAAAAATGCTGATAGCAATACAGCCTACTACATCTTTAGGCCTAAGATAGTGCTGTGGGAATTAAGTGTTCAGCAATCTAAAAGGTGAAAGATTTATACAATCTGAAGAGAAACCAGAGATCTGTGTATGTGGGCCTGATTGGGGTAGATTGCAGGGGTGACACCAAAATATAATTTTATCATATTTGATCTATATCTTAAATTATTGTATTCTATTCCAATTTCATTTTAGACTGTATTTTATCCCAATTTCATTTCATTTCATTTTATTCCAATTTCATTTTAAACTGTATTTTATCTAATTCCATTTTAAGTTGCTTTTATCAAATTTTAGTAATCATTTGTTTCTGGAACGTCACACTTTGGTACGGCCAAGGGCTAATCAATCTATCAGTCAATCAAATAAATAAATAAGCTATGCAAGTTAAAAAAAAAACAAAACCACAGGGCTGCTTTAAAGCGTTCAGCAGCGTGACTTTCAACTTTATCTACCTCTACGTTTGACTTTTCTAAAAGATGCCAAACGCTTCTGTACTGAATGCCTTGCCGTTGAATTCGGTTTGGCTTTTCGTTTTTTTCAAAGTGGCTTCTTCGAGGCTGTCGACTTTCCCAAACTAACCCTGCCGTTCGATAGGTACCAGCTACGATTACGTTCGAGAATTCCGAAGAAGCACCGGGACGTGGCACCCTACGAAACCTCTCTTCCCATCCTACCTTCGCCACACCGGATGCGCAGCTTTGCGCATAGCCAACTGCAAACTCTTCCGTCTGCAACTCCAACAAGGGTTACTCCTCTCGCTCCGTGCCCGCGTCCCTTCTCCTTGACCGTCCTTCAAGCAGCAGCCGGGAAGAGCGTTAAGAGAAAGTCCATTGTAATGCTATAGCTTTCTATAATGGAGAAGCAAACATCTTGCAGCAGAAATTTAAACAGTATGCTCGGCATTGGTATGATAACCCTTCTAACTTTTCTTTAATTGCTCAAATGCTTACGCCTCGGCCCATTCTTTGGGGCTCGTTGTGGAAAAATGGGAGTCAGTGAGTGGTCCAGTTATTTACAGAGGTTAAGCCGCACGGCTGGGGCTGTGCCTTTGCTCCCAACGAAGAATAATAGTGTAAAATAAAAACCTGTGGAAATGGGGCACCAACTGCAGGAGGTCTTTTCACCGAGGGGGACTGGTTGTGAGTAGCAACGTTGTGCTGACCTAGGGCAGCATGGTTGGCACGCGATACACTGAATGAAAATCAAATCTCCCTGCGATGCCAAAAGACACTTTTAGCTCCACTGGGAGGAAAACAGGCAAGTGAACTTTGATTTCACAGCTTACTTTGCAATTTGGAGGCCTCTGCCCGAAAGGACAGAATGACACGTTAAGCCATTGTTCACACTTTTTTTTTATTATTACTAGGATATATATATATATATTTTAATGGAATGGACTAAACTCTAAACCAAGCCAAGTGTTGTACCGTGAAAGGGAACTAAACATGATTACATAGATCTTTCATATTTGTGGATCACCTTGCAGCTATTGTGGACCTCAGGAACGGATCTCAAATGATGAGATGGGTGGTGATGAATTTCAGAAGTGCCATACATTGTTACGAATGGGGCAGATAGCATATATTTGAGGAGGGTAGGGGGGGGTTCCGGGGTCAGAAGAGCGATAACACAAGGAGAATATTTCCAAACATTATGAATAAAAGATGCTGCAAGTTTCCAGGAGTAAAAAAAAATATTCCTAAACGGTTGTATTACGGATGAAAAGCAGATGATCTTTTTTTTAATCTTGTAAAGCGGGAGAGGGGTCGGTGAAATTATTAATACGTTTCAGACACTTGTCTGGAGAATTATATGGGGATCAAAGGTTGGTGTAAAAATTACCTCTTTCTAAGAAAATTGTGCTGAATATTGTTAATACCATTACAGTGAAGGTTTTATTTTTATTTTCCATTTTATAAGTTTATTTTTTGATCATAAATATTAATATTTAATTAGAATATAGATAATTTGCTAGTGACAATACTGTTTACCTTTCTACTTAAGGATTATTTTATTACGTTGTTAATGAAGCTCTGCAACCTGAAAGCAAAACAAAAAAAAAGGGGTCAAACCATTGAAATATTCCATGGTCTTGCTCTGCAGATGCTGGAATGGCATTGTTGCAACATTGTTTTTCGTTGTACATGTGTGCCCAGTAATGCATATTATTGGGCCAGATGTTTACAGCAGGGTCCTTCAAACTTGGCCCTTTTATGA
The DNA here is from genome assembly GCF_964194415.1 of Vipera berus. NCBI lineage: Eukaryota > Metazoa > Chordata > Lepidosauria > Squamata > Viperidae > Vipera > Vipera berus. Next base: position 15,571,879 of record NC_138213.1, read on the forward strand.
CTTGTGAACTTCAACTCCCAGAATTCCTCAGCCAGGCATGCTGGCTGAGGAATTCTGGGAGTTGAAGTCCACAAGTCATAAAAGGGCCAAGTTTGAAGACCCCTGGTTTACAGTAATGTGAATCCAGTGGAATTTTCTGTGGATGTCTTAGAGCACATCTTGGGGTGCCAGATGTTCCTGAAATGCAGTTCCCATCGTCCTTCGTGGCAGAAGGTTGGGGTCTCAACACTTGCGGTTTCAGAATGTGAAGGTCCCCGTTCCTCCACATTCTGGAGGAGGAATGTCGACCTCCAGATTGTGGACCTTTCTCCACCTGATCTCAGAAAGTCCATATTTTGACAGGCTGTAATCGGTAGACAACAGTAAGACAACATCGAGGGTCAAAATCAAATCCTAAGCCCATTTTAAAGTTTTGTTTCTGTTGCAAGACACGATCTGCTATGCATTCCTTCGTAGGTCTACTCACCGATCTATAACCATTCAAACTGTTGAGGGCTTGTTTTCACATCAGAAGCACATGCTCACCATGCTCTCCATCTGTTAGCTGGATCTTGTTCTTCCTTCAAAAAGTCCATTCATGCAACATTTAGATAAAGGATGCACATTTATGTCCCAGTGGCTGCAAATATTGTTCCAAGTTCTGGGTTTTTGTTGTTTTTTTAACGTCAGAAATACTTTGGAAGATTTGAGAAGATGCTCCTTAGAGCACTCCATCTTGTAAAGCAGGGGAGTCCAACCTTGGCAACTTTAAGACTCGCGCTGGGGAATTCTGGGAGTTGAAGTCCACAACTCTTAAAGTTGCCAAGGTTGGACTCCCCTGTCCTCAAAAGTCTTCTAATAGTTCTTCTCTCTTGTCTTAGTGGAATAGGGGTCTTTTTCTTCCTAGTCCACTATTTCCCCTCCTGACAATCCCCAACCACTTTTCCTGGCAATTTAATGCAAGGGACACTCATCAAGGCCTTCCTTGAGTTGCTTCTGGCTCTATTGATCTAAACCAGGGGTCGGCAACCGGAAAAAGGAAAAGAGCCACTCAGAACCGGTTCCATCACAGAAACAAAAAAGTGGGAGCCGCAAAAAGTGCGTGCGCGCGCGCCCACTCACGCGCATGTGCAAAAAACATTTTGCACGTGCGCAAAATGGGAGGCACCTGCGCGGCGACGGGTCTCCCCTTTGGAGAGGTGCGTGCTGTCCCTTTTGGAGACCTGCCGTGTTCGTCAAACATGGACGAACGCGGCAGCTGTGCAAACGGGACGGCAGTTTGGGAGAGGTGCGCGCGCACCTCCGCCCTTCGGAAAGGTGCGCGCGCACCTCTCGGAACGGGCGATGCCACTCTCCATTTGGAGAGGTGCGCGCGCACCACTGCCCGTTCGAAGAGGTGCGCGCTCACCGGGCGACTGGGAGCCGCAGGAGACGGCTCAAACAGCCGCATGCGGCTCCGGAGCCGCAGGTTGCCGACCCGTGATCTAAACAATTGAAGTAAACAATACCCCAATCAAAGATCTGCCAAACAAGCTAACAGTAAACAGCCCAACCAAAGAACCTCTTAAGATCACCCTCACCAATACTTGACAGGTCAAGCCACCAGAATATAATTTGAGAGGGACCCCCATTCCCTGCTAGCACTGATGATGTTACTTAGTTGGGTCGTGAAACATCTGCAAGAAAACAACCAAGCTCAGAGAGCACCAAGGATCCCTCATTTCAACCCCGAGCTACAAATATTCTCTTTTATCCCTTGGTCTTTTAATATCCAAAACCTAGAGAACAATCCCATTTCTTCATTCATTGTCTTTTCTTGGGATTCCCTCCAGTATGATTCCATTCCAACAGGAGCAAAATAAGAATAATGGATTGGAAAGCGTAAAATAAATAAGAAAAGGAGAAGCATTTGTCACCTGAAATGGGCTGAATGTTGGTGATCACCCGTATGGTGTTCTGTCTCTCCTTTTTATTGGCAGTTCCTCTTTTTTGAATGGGAAGTGTGTGTTTTCAAGTCGGCCGTTTCTAAGTTTTGCTTTTGTTTTTATTATCTCCTCTCCATTGGAAGTCCTCAGCAAAAGCACATTGATTCCTTTGACTGAAAACTCTCTTTATCTTCTTACGTGCACTCTCCTAATTCTTGGTAGTGATTGTTGCCTAGGTGTACCTATAAAATGCTAGACCACCATCTTCAGAAGCAAGACTCCGTACTTTTGAACTGAATGATGTTAGGAAGGATCTTTGCTTGGTTTCCTTGAGAATCAAAGGGCTTGGAGTTAATTTCATTTCAAAATATTAAAGACGAAGTTCCTTGCTAACCAAACAGGTATAGTAAGGAGATATGCAATTACGGTGTTGTTGTTGTTTTTCCCTTTCGTTTTCTCTAGAAGCCAGCTTTTGACTTTTTTGCACAGGAGGTAATTTACAATGCTTCAGCTGCAGTGACATCACTTAATAATAGCATTGCATTAAGGGGTATAGCGGGCTGATTGGGCAATTAAAATATGACTGATAGTTGCTTACAAGAGTAAATGGCATCCCAAAACAAATTAAATTGGTACCTTTCTAGGAACTACGTAAGAAGCTTTTCATAAAGGAAATTCTGTCGGACAAATACGTTCAGTTAATATGATTCATTTGCTGACTTTGGCTTAAGATTTTCATTCATAAAGATTGTGCCGTGATTCAACATGATTCCCATCAGCCCGTAGAATATTTTCCTGACTTGAGGTCTTGATGCCAAACTAGACACCAAGCCAGTCAATCTTGCATCTTAAAATCAAGTTGCTGCTGCTTCGCTTATATATAGCAGGGTTTCATGATGAAGGAAGAGATTTCCCCTCTCAAAAAAAAAAATCGGTCCTGAATCTGCGTTTCTGCTGGGGAGAAGGTAATTCAAGAAGAAAAACAGGAAGGTTTTCCCTCCCAATACTATTTTATACATGTTTGCTGTGTTTAGTTTTACTTTTTAAAAGTCCTGGGGTGGGGTGGGGGCTTGGTTCTTTTTTTAAAAAAAAGTTCCATTGTGTTTAGCTCAGAATGTTATTCCCATATCCTGAAATTTTTCAAGTAGTCATATGCCTAGGCTGCCGCTAATAGCATGGACAGCAGCTGTTCATATATATTTTTTTCAGAGTGTATTGTGATTCACCTATTTTACAACACAAGTCACAACGATTTGTCCGCCTTTGGCAAATTGCATTTTAGAGTTTGGAAAGATCAACAAACAGGGCATGCTGAAATTGGCTCTGAATGTCTGGTTTACAATAGTCAAACATTCATTTTGTTTTTAAAAAAAAACAAGCATGAACGGTGGTGAAAAAGACACTCCATTCCTCGTATTATCTCTGTCTTAGCTCTGAAATGATTAAAACACCCTCCAAAGATGCAAATGTGAAGATTTGCTTGTGTAATGTATCTTCTCTCTTCCATAGTTACCTCAATAGTTTTCAAAATCACAGAGCTGATGTTTGTCCCAAGCAATGCACTACAAAAGCTTGCAGTGAGTGCCAACTTTTTGCTGTTCTTTTTCAATACAGGTGCTTCTAAACTCATCAATTAAAGTGCAGGGATATTACGGTAATGAGGTCTACCGTAAAAACTGTTTAAATGACAACTGTGCAAGTTCTTCTCATTTGTCTTAATTTTGTCCAAATGGCCTTGGACAACCTCTCTGCAATGGGCAGTTCTGTCCCTTTGCTATAATAGTGCCATCCTTGGAAATGAATAATGAGTCCTGTTCCTTTTTATTTCAACAGACTCTAGGGCAGGGGTCTTCAAACTTGGCCCTTTTATGACTTGCGGGCTTCAACTCTCAGAATGCCTGGCTGAGGAGTTCTGGGAGTTGAAGTCCACAAGTCATAAAAGGGCCAGGTTTGAAGACCCCTGCTCTAGGGCAAGCCAACGGCATAGGGCTTAGAAAAGATTGCATCCACACATGCACTAGAACTGCCTCTCTCCAGGGCAGAACCATCATACTTGGTAATGAGTAATTGGCTGGCCCGGTTCTTAGGAATTGTATGTAGTTCCTATTACAAATGGTGGCAGAGAGCAACATCCCAGAATGCCAGCTTACAATGTTGCTTATTGTATTAATCTATTTTATTCGATTAATAGATGGTTCCATCTCAGGCTGAGAAACTCTTTAGCCCTAAGTGGCCCTAAGGAGAACAGAGTTGTTGATCAGAGATGCACTTGGTATGGTACAACCTGCGTGTATCTTTTATTAGTTTTCCTTTCTCCGTTTTCAGCAGACTTGGAGAGCATTGTGGCTAAGTTTGGAAAACTGCATTTTTCTGATGTTTCTGCAGTATTCTTTGAATGGACTTGCAACAGGATCCACCTCTCTACCTGTGTAAGGATAGTTTTAAAGCCCCACCCGTTGACCCACAACTGAGAAGATTTCCCTTGAGTTTGTCTGTCATTCTGGTTTAAAAATCTGGATTTATCAAATTCTGTTCTCATTTATTAAGGTCACGAGCATATTTTATTGTATTCTGAATATGAAACTGACAAAACCAACCGAATGTTGCTGTTTTTCCTCTTCGTTTTTTCCCCTGAATGATTCTAGTATCCATCAGTTAATTGTTTATTCCCAATTCAGCACCTTGAGCTCTTCATAATTTCAGCTCAGTTAAACAGTCTATGACAGGGGTCTTCAAACTTGGCCCTTTTATGACTTGTGGACTTCAACTCCCAGAATTCCTCAGCCAGCTTTGCTGGCTGAGGAATTCTGGGAGTTGAAGTCCACAAGTCATAAAAGGGCCAAGTTTGAGGACCCCTGGTCTATGAGCTACCAAGTTCTGCCCCTGCAGAATAAGGTGGTAGGGCATGTTTGAAATTTCTTGGAGGTTAGTTTTTTTGGTTATAAGTCTTGTCATTTACTGTCTGATAAAATAAGTACTGAACCTGTTAGAATTAACTAAAGCACCCAAGTGCCTAACATGACGAGTAGAAAAGGTTCCCCAGGTCAATGGAGATAAAAGAGCTGAATATAAAGCAGATAAATTAAATGTATTAAAAATTATCTTTAATCGTTAAAGCCCATATTTATCATTGCCATCTGCTGCCTATTGGGTCAGAGAGAATTGTCTACCAACTAATGAAATGCAGTAAAAAGTCTGGGAAAAAAATGTAGGAAAACAAGAAATGCGACTATTGACTATTATTTTAATTTGTCCCGGGTCAGCTGGATGCTAATTCTATCCTGCAGGTTTTAGCGTATAACCCTTTTAGAGAAAGAAAATTGCACATTAAATGATCAGTTGATTTGAAACTGATTATAAATATAAAATATAGCTTCAATTTTTATGTTCTCGCTGAAGGTTCACAGCTCGCTCTAAGATGTTTTTGCTTTTAAGTAGTTACAAGCTATAAGTGATAATAGTTACCGGTCTACCACTTGTAATATTACTAATGTTGTGGTAACTATGCTGTAAGCCTGAGGCTATAGCTTGAACCAAAATGGAAAGTCGTGTTGCAAAGACAATGTCAATCTTGATAAAACCAGTTCTCTGCAGAATTTAAATTCTCTACCAAGTTCGAAGGACCTCATTAGTCACGGAAGTAACTTTTAGCGAACAGAAAAACCAAACTACAGCAAGGGTTTGGTCTCAGCTGTAACAATGTAAATGACCCATGAGAGTGTGTTTTTTTTCTTGAATTTGTACAGTCAACTATGGCAAAAAAAAAGGGGGGGGGAAATAGCGTGCTGATTAAAGAGGAAATTTATAGCTTTTGCTTTTCAGGACAAGAATAATAATCAGCATGGATGCAATGCTAAACTTTGCTCGCTGTATTTAGTATAATTAGTCGAGGTTTTTTTCTACTTGACACCAAGAGCCCTGATCTTTTATTCTTAATGGTGCTGTTTTTTTTACATATTAAATTTTGTCCATTCGGTTTGAAAATATTAACTGTAGGTGAATATTAACACTTACTAGCCAGTTACCGGATTGCTTCTCCTGTGTTTAGTTGAAGTGGCATGGCCAGCAGTTAAGGATTCTAAAAGTTAACACGGAATTTGTATTTTATTTTGACTTCTTTAATCCTCTTTGTGGTATCCACATTTTATCAGCTGGCACTTTGGGGGGGGGGGGGTTGTGTGTGGGGGTTTTCCTTTTTCAACCCTGTAATTTGCTTGCTGTCTTAGCGTCACTTGTTAAAAAAGCAAAATTGGATCCTAGTTTCCATCACTCATAAATTCCTGGTTTGGTTTTTTTTTTTTGTTTTGTTTCCAAAGCAATGGTTTATGGACTATTATCACAAATACTGGTTTATTCCATAGGAGAATGTTTGCTCTTGTGTTTGTCACTACCCATGAAAGCATGGGTGCCCTGTGTGTTATAATTCATTGTTGGAAAATGTGATTCAACAATGGGAAAAAAAGAAAGTATTGTTCTATGCGCACACATTGTTCTTTAAATTGGCATCTGTATATGTATAATTTTTGTCTGTGGTGGGGCTTTAATTGTTGTTTCCTATTTTCTAGAGGGAGGTTCCCTTCCCCCCCCCTTTTTTTTCTTCTTTTCTAGGTTACACTTATTTTGATTACTTTCCACTCTCAACCTTTTTTGTATATGACAATTTGTTTTTATAGCTTTTTATATAGCGATTATACAGCTACATTGCTTACAGTATTTATGATTCCACAGACTACTTTTTTTGAAAAAAGAAGAAGAAGAAATATTGGTGATGATGTTTCTGACATTTAGTTTTGTTAATGCATAAAGATATGGCTATTCTCTCTCGGGAAGCTGCTTGGTAAATTTAGACACTCCTTTGAATTCAAAGAGGGACGCGGTGGCTCAGTGGGTTAGGACGCTGAGCTTCTTGATCAGAAGGTCGGCAGTTTGGCGGGTTGAATCCCGAGTGCCATGTAACAGAGTGAGCGCCTGTTACTCGTCCCAGCTTCTGCCAACCTAGCAGTTCAAAAGCAAGTAAAAATGCAAGTAGAAAAATAGGGGCCACAACGGTGGGAAGGTAACAGCGTTCCGTGCGCCTTTGGCGTCTAGTCATGCCGGCCACATGACCACGGAGATGTCCTCGGACAAGCGCTGGCTCTTCGGCTTTGAAACGGAGATGAGCACCGGCCCCTAGAGTCGGAAACGACTAGCACGCGCGTGCGGGGGAACCTTTACCTTTTTACCTTTGAATTCAAAATGCCTGTCTTTGGATTATTCCAATACGGTGGGTAACACTCCCAACACAAACGATGTGGTACCAGTCACAGTAGACAGCACACAAACCTAGGTTTACATTTTAATCGGAGAACAAACCCACTTTGCTCCTTCGTACAGGGCTTGTTTAAGCCAGCTTGTCAAGTGCACGTCAAGGCCTAGCAAGAAAGAAGTGCAAAGGGAAGACAAATACCGACTTGCCATGTTTTTCAGTGCAGTAAAATACAAGCACAAAAAAAATACAACCTCAGTATTTTTGCTTTGACAACATTTTAAGCCAATTCTCCAATAACAAAATCAGCTTTGCTGGCTGAGGAATTCTGGGAGTTGAAGTCCACAAGTCTGCCAAGTTTGAAGACCCTTTGCTCTATGCATAGACGAAAGCAGTCAGTGGTGCTTGCCTTGTTCAATTTATTTCTTGCTGCTTATTGTCAAACTCCAGCACCTGACCCAATCTTCAAAGAGAGTTAATTTTTATTCATTTAGGCCAGAGGTCTCCCAATTTGGCAACTTTAAGACTTGTGGATTTCAGTTCCCAGAAACAAGTCTTAAAGTTGGCAGGTTTGGAGACTCCTGATTTAAGCCATCATGACCTAAAAGGGTTAAAACTAGGGGGAAAAAGAGACAGGCTAGCCTTTTTCTGTGTACAGCTTGCTTGCTCCATAACTTTGGGGTCAGTCTTCCATGCTGTTGGTCATGTTAACTGGTTTTTCCACATAGCAATGGTGAAATTCACCTTCCTTGTGATCTCCGTTCTTTCTTACATTAAAAACTGCACCTGGAGAAATGTGTATGCATCTCTGGTTTGTCCAAATAAATGGGGCGGTGGTGGTTTGCTGCATTTAACTAGATTGTGTCGATAACTGCTTTTAATGGGGCTCAAATGCACCTGATGTGAATTGTGCTCACAGCCATCTTTAGGAAGTGGGTTTTTTTAATTAAACATGAAATTAATTCAGGGTTAGATTTTAAGCATTCTGTTGACTTGTTGAGGTGTGGGCCAGGCCAGAAGGTGTAATTAGACGTTTCTTATACTTCCAACATAACCACAGTGTTTATTAATAGAATCACAAGTATATTTAAGGAGACATACAATTTTTATACTTTCTCCAAGGGGCCTTTCTGCGGGAAGCACAGAGTTATCGATGAGCATGGCGTAGCAGTGTGATTTCAGAGGATTTTGTACTACACCATTTATATGTGTGTTTTTCAGAAAATAATGATGCTCTTTGGCTAGACCCATGCAGGTATAATGGGCAAAAAAGAAGAAGGAAACACAACTATTTTCCAGTGCTATAACCTTTGCCTGGATCTCTGCATGTTGGGGTCAAGCCCTTCACTCATCATTAATAGCATCAGGCTTCTAGCATAAGATGTTTTTCCCATTGGGAAAGAGATTCATAGCCTTAGCAATCTACAAAAGAAAACAATCGTTACTGTTCTTCGTGGGAATCTAGACTTTCCACCCATTGGAAGTTTTACAGTTGAACTGAATTTCAGAAGACTTATTTCTCTTGTTTGTGTAGTAGTAGTAGTAATAGTAGTAGATGTTGTTCTGATTGTTATCTTAATGGTTAACACGAAATATCCAGAATCATTAATATGGGAATCAGAAATAGAATCAGAAATAGTACACCAGGTGTTAAAAAAATACCACATATACTGTACATATCATCTGTTAATTTGTGCACAATTTAAGTGAGTTTGTGAATTCTACTAGGTACTGAAATTGGAAGCCAGATAATCAGAACATAGGAATCAGATTCAAATGTGATTTAAAACACACAGTGCAAATTTACCTTAAATTACTTACGCAGTGCCATGAGAGAGTTCACAGTGCTAAGACCTGTAGATTGCCAATAATAATAATAATAATAATAATAATAATAATAATAATAATAATAATAATAATAATAATAATAATAATAATAATAATAATACCACCCTTGTATTCACAGTCTTCTGTAAAACATACAGAACATGGTAAGTTGTACTAGACCTCCAAAATCGCTTTTGCATTATAAACTCGGTCAGCTGGATTTGTTCAGATGTCATATTTTACCTTAAGAGAGCTCAGCATGTACTGTTTTGTCATTTGGGGGGGATTAATTTTTATGTACTTCTTTTATGTGGTGAGGGTACTCCGAGTCAGTTGGAATCAGGCTGCATCCAAAATCAAATAAATGAAACCAACTGATCTGTCTCCCTCCTTTTAAGCCCATTTTTAACACCAAACAGATATCGGCAAAACATCGATCCAAGCTAACTCCTAACCATGTCAGCAGGAAATTGTGTTACTTGAAGCGAATCCTGAGGTGAAAGGTATGATATGTCTATTTCGAGTCTATCCATGCTTTCCTAAGATTCAGGTTGAAGCTTTCCCCAAATTTTCCAATCTTTCATTTTTAAATTAAAGATGCCCAAGTGTTGGACTTAGGAAACATCTGTAGACGAAAACGTGTGAAAATAACATTTCATCAAACCCGTTGGTAGAACGCGGCAATGTTGTTTCCTTCCCTTTTTCTACTTGTTTATCCTTTGCACTTTAAGTGTCAATCCGTGCTATTGTTGTACATTTGTGTTTTTTTTCCCCGCCCATTCCTAGAGTATTTCCCACGTAGGCGGCTGTTCTCCACTCCCAATCCCCCATGTGTTTTTTGTGATTTTTTTGTGTTACAGAAACACAGGTCTCTTTGACTCCCATTTATGGCATCTGAACAAATCAATACTTGGATGTGTAGTATACTTGTTTTTCTGTGTCCTAGCTTTAAGGGATCCCGAATCTCTTCCTAGTTTGCATAGATTTTGATTTTAAGAACGGTTAAGGAGCTTGTTTGAATGCCATGCATGCTAACTTCTGTGCTTGTATTTGAAGGGAAAAAAATGCAATTTGAGTAGCACTTTGTGATGGACGAATGAAAACTGGGCTTTGCAATAAAACAAGTTATATTAATATGTATGAAGTTGTGTTCTCAGTGCTATTTGCATTTCTTTTCCAAGTGTTTAATAGTGGATGTTAATTTAAAATGGGGGGGCGAATTCTGAGAAATCACCTTGAACTTTTATTTATTCATTGGGCAAGCAACGGCTAGGGTCAGGTAGCCTCTGTGGACATGTACAAGGTAATAAATCTAAGGGCTGTCAATTGCATGATTGACAGCACAGAGGAAATTGCCTAATACCCATCTTTCAACTTCACAGTAAAGAGTAAAGATAGACTCTCCTCAGCCACATATATGCTTTCTTTCATTTCACTTAAAAAAACACAAAGCTGCGAAACAAATAGATAAGCGAATTGGTCCAAGAATTTGGAGTTAGAAATTTCGTACATTAACCACTCCAAAGATATGAGCCTGTCTTCACTCATAGAAGATCATAGAACTCTTGTGTCCAAATTGGCCTGTTCAAACTGTCGGATCACATTCAGTTTATGTGACTTTATAATGCTTTAGAATAATTTCTCATGCCTTAAGCCTGCCTGTCTGTTTTTTCGTGGAAAAGTTTGCGTACGGGCAGTTTAACAACTCTGTTCTTTTCTCATTGGTGTCCTTTTGAAGTTTACATGTTACAAAACGGAGTACAAAAATGGTTCTTGGATTAAGTAGTACTTTGTTTACATGTTCGATATAATGTTGGGTACGTAAAAGGGTATTTGTGTATGTTTTAATTTAAAGCACATGGATTGTGCTCTACGGGCTTTGTGGCCACAGTGCAAGCTGTGGCAAAATACTGTATTAAGGATAAGTGAAAGTCTGTTAGCTTTTTTTAATGTAGTTTGAATTGACCGGGTTTTATAAAACGTAAGAAAAAATGTTGTATTTTGGTCTGAAATGTGTGCTGTAATTTTACTTTGCTGTATGTACTGGAGGTTTCTTGAAAACTTGGAACTCTTTTATAGAAGGATGCAGACCAAAACTGAACTGTCTTACAGATGGTTAATGAACTAACCAAATAAACACTGTATGGTTGCATACATATGCCATCTCTGGCATGAAAGCTTTTCCTATATTTATTTGCTAATAAAAGGGTGACATGGAAACTAAATAGGGAGTGGAGATAAATGAGATGTTTGCAAGAGCCTGCCCGATTGTGACTATAAGCAACAAGAGTAATTGAGTGTAGAGATAACCACCATTTCTGTTGTTAAAGGTCAATTCAGTATTCTCCAAGTGGTGGTTTAGATCTCAGAAGAGTAACGTGCTTCTCAATTTCCTAAAGGCCTAATTAACTCCTGGTTCATATCACATGCTATGCCAACAAAGGAGAATGTATGTAGCCCAGGGTTGAAATGAGGGGTTTTTGGTGCTCTCTGAGTTGCTTCCTTGCAGACATTTCATTACCCAATGAAATATCCCCTAGCAGTGATGATGTTACCTAATTTGGGTAATGAAACGTCTGCAAGAAAATAACCAAGCTCAGAGAGCACCAAGGATCCTTTATATGTTATGCCTTAACCTCTAACGCTTATTTCCTTCTGAGTTAACTGTCTTGTATGAACTCAAGTCACCATAGTTATGCAACAGTGGTTGCCTATGCCACTATTAAACAAAATATACCAAATGCAGTGTGTAAACTCAATCCCGATTGGTACTACTGAATGAAACTTTCATGGAGCAAAGGCAGGCAGGCCTGGACATGATATATAATGCTTAGATCCTATACATGTAGTCCTTTGACTTACAACCATTTTATTTAATGACCATCTGAAGCTACAACAGCCCTGAAAAAAATGATGTATGACTGTTTTCACACTTAACGACCATTGCAGCATCCCCATGGTCACGTGATCAGAATTTGGATGCTTGGCAACTGGCATGCACTTATGACGGTTGTGGTGACATGGGATCATCTGATCCCCTTTTGCAATCTGACAAGCAAAGTCAACGGAGAAGCCAGATTCTCTTAAGAACCATGTTACTAATTCACTTAACAGTGTCAAGAAAATCATAAAATGGGGCAAAAACTGACTTAACAACTGTCTCGCTTCACAACAGAAATTTTGGACTCAATTGTCATACGTCATGGGCTACTCATACATTAATTGTATCTTTAAAAAAAACAAAAACAATCCTGCAATCAGTTTGACAGCCCTAGTTCAAATTCTTAACACAAGCTTTTTCACAAGTGGAGGAGATGAAAAAAAACATTCTGCATCTACGAAAGGGCAAAGGATTATTGCAAGGTAAGGGCAAATTTTATTTTTATCTGCTTGGATACACATTATCAGAAGGAATGACTGAATTGTGAATACACTTTTAAGAAAAGGGTAAGATTCTGGCACTGACTCTTGGGAGAGAGGACTAGGAACTGGCTTTTCCCCAAATCTGAAATCCTTACTGTTGCAACTTCCTTGCTCTAGAGTCTAGTTCAAAAAAGGACAGATTTTAGCAGAACAAAATCTCTAGTTTGGGAGTTTCTCCATGTTTTTCTCTCTCTCTCAAACACATACATTTTTCCTTTGAAAATGTCCGTGTCTCATTCAAGAAGCTTCTTCAGCAATAAGTGGATGGTGGGGGAATGGAAGGATTTACATTCTTTGCGGACAGAAGTCCAGTCAGACAAAGAACTGGAAGGAGTGATCCGTGAGGTTGGGCAGCTTGAACAAAGAAAGACAAGCCGTTTGTATGCAAGAGGTATAGAGGAAGGAGGTAGGTTACCAAAGATGGTCTCCATTTGAAAATTTAGGAGCATGTGGAATTTCACCAAGGAATTTCAGAGCTGTTCATCGAAAGCACAGCCGAGGATGTCAACCTTGTGGACTTTAACTCTCCTTCAAAACGTGCAGTACGGGGGTTTCACCCCACAATTAACTCTCCAAAATGTTGCCTTGTGTGTCTCGTGCACGGCCAGCTGTTTCCCAGAATCCAGAGGAGGAGGAGGAGGACAATAAAACCCCAAAGGTGATCTTTCCCCATAGCATCCTTTTCCAGAGGACAGAGCCATCCTGCTTTTCCTGCAGCTTCTATAAATGACAGCAAAAGCTATTTTTAAGCCTGGGGCAGGGGCTGCAAATGCCAAGGGTGGCTCCTTTGAAATGCTAAATCCCCTTCGGGGAGAGGATTGGGGTCGCTGAGAGTGCAGCCCTGGAGCTGAACGTGCTCTGTATGCGAGAGATGATGCCTTTCTTTCACGTGGCTGAAGAAGGCTCAGATCCCCCTCCGTCTGTCCTCAGATAACTTCGGCACATCTCTCTCATTCACATCAAAAGCTGCTGGCTTTATTTCTTCCCATGCATTGAATTCATTCATGTTATTTCTTGACTTCTCTCAAAGGGAAGACATGGCAGGAGAAGAACTGCTGTGTTCATTGATGGTAGCTCAATGTCAGAAGGGGGGGGGGCTTTCCTGAAGGACAGGACATCCCCTCTTGACAGAGATAAGCCACAGAAGATCACTTAGTTGTCTTCAGTCACCACCTAGCCTTCAACCCAAACTATCTCACTATACATTTTGGGAATAATTGGAAGGCGATAGGAATATTTTGTATGAGGTCTTGAACTCCAGGAATAGACTCAAAATCTAACATCCCAATTCTACGGGGGGGGGGGGAGCAGTAAAAAAAAACTTCCTTTGGGATTTAACAGAAGTTGGAAAGACTAAGATGGTGCAGAAGATCGAAAAACCAAAGAGGAGAGACACTTACAACGGTGGTATAAGCCTAAAATGTTGGATTAGGAATGAAGAAACTAAGGTTTAAGTCTCCCCTCTGCCACAGAAGCTCACTTAAGTTGTCTTGAGCAACCTTCTAGCCTTCAACCCAAAATATCTCACTATACATTTGGGAACAACTGGAAGGAGATAGAAAATATTTTGCATGTGGTCTTGAGCTCCAGGAAGACACATCGACTCAAAATCTAACAGATCAATAAATATAAGAGCATTTGGGGGGGGGGGGGTCTTGGGGAATGTGTTAATAAATAAATCACACTAGATACCACCCCTGAGGATTTCACTGACATTCCTGTCTCTTTGAAATAATTTCTAAAACAAATGCCTTTTCATCAGATGGAACGAAAACCATGAGAAAACAATATCCGCCCTGTGAAACTTTTCCCTGTTTCATTTTAAACACATTCCTAATCTTTCCCTAGATTTGTGAGATGAGCCAGAATTATTACTTTTAACATTTGTAGAACCTTAACAGTTCTACAGAGGAATTATTGAGTCTGTCATTTGTACCTCTATAAACTGTCTGGTTTGGCACAGCAACCAAACAGGACAGGCACAGACTTCAACGGATAGTTAGGACTGCAGGGGGGGAAATCCATTGAGGACCTGAAAAGAGGGCTGAGAAAATATCTACAGACCCCTCACATCCTGGACATGTACTACTTCAATTTCTCCCCTTGGGGTATCTCTATAGGGCATTGCATGCCAAAACATATAGATACAGAGACAGTTTTTTTTTCCCACAGCGCTGCCTTATGGCTAGGGATATTTACCCATGAAGTAGGGCTGTATTACTATCATCCTTCCTACTAACTTCTCCTATTGGTATCTTATGATTACAGTATGTTATTTTATTGTTTGTGCACCGGAGACAAATTCCTTGTTCTATTCTATTTCTATTTCTATTTCTAATTCTATTCTATTCTATTCTATTCTATTCTATTCTATTCTATTCTATTCTATTCTATTCTATTCTATTCTATTCTATTCTTTCATTGTATGAAGGAGGTGGCTTTTATCTGAAGCTACAGAATGGATTTGTATCTGAAGCAATATTTTGAAATGCGATCTTGCCAGATCCCAATCTTAGCCAATCTTTTGCTTCATTTCTTGCAACCTGGGACAATAAAAGAAGCAAGAAAACCAGGCCCCCTCTAGCATCTCATTTCCAAATTCCAAATTTTTGTTATCATACCAGAGTAAAGAAATGTATCCACCCTTGTTTCTTTACAATAAATTTGCAGGACCTTTGGTATTAATATGTGACTGACTAGTTCATGAATCAGTTTCTGTGGAAATTAGTAATTGTTGGACTGACCAAGCTGAGTATGAAAGCTGTCCAGTGCTTAAAGAACCATACTCCATTTTTTTAAAAGAAGATAAATTATTAAAACATCTTTTTTTCCCTTTTCCTCCTAACTCTCAGCTACCTGTAAACATTAAGTGAGAAAGTCTCAATCCCTCTCCTTTAGAAACCCAGAAAATAATCATGATCAAACTTTTAGTTCTTGGCATCTGTTTTTGTGTTTTCCTTCGAAATTCTGACTTTGATCATCTCAGAAAGCCAGAGAAGAGGCACTAAAGACTGCAGAGAGAAGTTATCAAACAAAAATGTCCTTGTCTTTTATGGTGAAGAAACATAAAGATAAAGAACAGCTTGTATCAATTAATGAAAGTTGGAGCAAGAAAAGCAAACAATTTTTATTGTGGCAGGACGTATAATTTGCCCATGAGTGAAGAAATGGGAATTGTAGCCAAATATGTGGATATGTTCCTTTTACACAGTGCTGGTCCAGAATGGACAATTCCCACAAGGGTGTCCTCAGAGTGGGGGCAAAGAAATTGAACCAAAGGTAGCAATGGTGTGATTGAAGCTCCACCTGTTTTAAATGTGCAGTGTGTGTGTGTGTGTGTGTGTGTGAGACGCACATCACAAAACAGGTGGAGCTTGGATCATACCACCTCAGCTACCATCTTGACATATTTTACCTCACCGTTTGGACACACCTGAATGAGCTGGTCTTTCACTTCATCCCAGCAAAAGGAAGGACCTCAGTCCCAGAACATTTGCTGAAGAACATTGATATGAGGCCAGTGACCCTTATACTTTATTGCTTTTGCAGTGCTCCTTTCACCCTGTGCCAATCTCATGAAATGTTCAGGGAACATCTCTGGCACGTTTTGATCTAGAAATAAGTTTATGGCTGTTCCTGTGCATTTTATTGCTGCAGTTGAAGACGTAACACGTCTTAATTGTGATTGAAAAGGACAAAAACTAGGTGAGGTGCTTTCCTCTAAAAAAATAAATGAAACAGGATTTAACTAGATCAGGGGTCTTCAAACTTGGCCCTTTGATGACTGGTGGACTTCAACTCCCAGAATTCCTGTGCCTGGCTGAGGAATTCTGGGAGTTGAAGTCCACCAGTCATCAAAGGGCCAAGTTTGAAGACCCCTGATCTAGATCTTTTGGATGGGTTGTGTTTATGTAACAGGTTGAATGTTGAAGCTGCCCAATCAATATGGTTGCTTTTGGGGACGATTCAGTTGAAATGGCTACTTTCTTCTGCAAAGGCCAGAACATTGGATTAATTGAGTAACTCTGGTTAACCAGGGGTATATGTGTCATACAAGATGCACTGACATCTTCCTTTAACCCCTTAGATTTAATTGGCTCTAAAGGGCAGATCAGTCTTGGAAAATATTGCTAACTTTAGAATATGCCGAGTAGTCAACAAACAATTAATTAAGCTAATTTGGCTATGGCGGTGTAAGATCAGCCTTTTCCATTTAGGAATTTTTTCCCATGTATTATCTTGGCAGGTCAGGGTGATCTTGAAATAATTCCCGATCTTTCAGTTGCCACAGAAGGAATGTTTTCATGGGTAAATAAAGCTGGGTAAGAATCGTCCAACCTTGTCAAACCTCATTTATTTCCAAAGTTCGATTAAACAGTGAAATTTGCTTTGTCACTTCACTAGATACTAGTGTTTCTTATTTGGTTCTATTTTGATTTCAGCTCATTATCCTTCATCTCCTAGACCAGTATTTCTCAACCTCAGCAACTTTTAAGATTGGTGGACTTCAGCTCCCAGAATTGTCTAACCAGCGTGACTGACTGGAGTATTCTGAGAATTAAAGTCCACCCGTGTTAAAATTGATAAGGATAAGAAACACTGTCCTAGATCATCAGATGTCAGCTCAAGATGTCTGAAGCCAACTGATTGACCTGTTCTAAATTCTTATGGTTCCATAGAAATCTTGAACAGAGGCAGGACAATCCTTGCCACGAGCCTTGCATCGGCCTCATTTTTCAGACCAGTCTGCAAAACTGTTAATTGTTAATTTGCCCTCTTGTTTAGATTGACCCTCAGAGACTTTGAAGTTGTGGGAAAGAATTTATACCTGCAGAAACAGAATAACAAGAGTTGGAAGGTCTGTTAGTGCAAACCCTGCTCAGAAAGAAAACCCTGTACCATTCCAGACAAGTGCCTATCCAGTCTCTTCTTAAAAGCCTCCAGTGATGGAGCACAGAATATTAGCAACACGTTTTAATAACATATTGGCACGATATCTCCAAAATGCAAAGGTTATAGACTTCAAATCGGCAAAGGAAAATGTTTTTTTTAAAAAAAAAATTGGGATTTTCCTTACTAAATAAAGGCATTCTTTACATATAAGTACAAACATTGGTTTCGTACATTGCAGTATGCTCTGATTTGTTAACTCAGAGTTTTGCTGCATAAGTCACAGTGACTGATTCAGCCATTGTACCATATAACGATTTTGTTATTTGGAATCCCTTGACTAAATAGCAATTAGATGAACAGGCAGCACAGTCTAAGCTCTAAATCCCAAGGTACAAATGACAACAGTTGGATTAATACACTACAGCTAAGTCCACTGTATCTTGACTTGCTTGTATCTTGAATCCAGTCTGGGCCTCCACAAAGCAAAGTGACACTTCACAGAGAGTAGCATCTTGTCAACCTTGGCTGATCTAAGAATCTAAGCAGGGTTACTACTTAGATCTGGGGGGTGGGGGGATCTATAACAAGATTGGGAAGTTCAAAACATCCCAGGGAAGGAATAGCAAACCACTTCAAAAGTGAATCAAGGGACATGGTTACTCAAATACACCTTTACTTCTTATGATGGTGGAACTATTGAGAGAAATAGGAGCCCAAGGGACATAGGGCCCAAACAGTGGTATAGTTAAGTAATTAAAGATTTTGGATTAAATGCTTTTAAGAGGACTTTCTCTGCCAAGCCATGCTTTCATTGGAAGACAGTCTGTTCTGAGGGGTCCCTGGTGCTCTCTAAGCTTGGATATTTTCTTGCAGACGTTTCATTACCCTACTAGGTAACATCATTAGTACTAGAAGAGAGTGGGGTTAGCATTAGTGATGTCACCTAGTCAAATAATGAAACATCTGCAAGAAAATAACCAAGCTCAGAGAGCTCCGAGGGCCCTTCATTTCAACCCTGAGCTACAAGTCTTCTCTTTTATTGAGACATTTGTTTTGTTACACAATATCATTAATATATTTTTCAATGAAAAATAACTCAGTATTTATAAGAGTGTACTTAGAGAGACAACAACTCTCCGGCTACAAAGTTTCTAAAAATTAAAAGAATAGCACACTGTGGGAACCAGGGGTTCCTCCAGGTAAGAGGAGAAATTGATGTTCGGTCTTTAAATGAGGCTCCCTTCCTCCCTTAGCCAATTCTGCCATCCAGCTCGATCACTGCGGATTCCACGTCAGCCACTGTAGCTCAGCTCCCAGCCCTGATTTACCCATCTCATTAAGCCATCGTATCATTCTTCAAGTTTGGCTGAACATGTATGGGCTTAACCACTGTGGTTTGGAAGTGATGATTTACGCCTTAGCTTCTTGCGCAGGTTCAGCCAAATGAGGTTTATTCAATTAAGGAAAAGCAAAGCCGTCTCTGAATCACACCGTGCTGCTGTTGACTTAATAACACATCCATGCTGCGCTTGTTGGCAACTTCCTACTTCCTAAGTTTCTTTTTCTTTTTTTTTAATCTTCTCACTCTATGACTCGTGGACTTCAACTCCCAGAATTCCTGAGCCAGCCATGCTGGCTCAGGAATTCTGGGAATTGAAGTCCCCGAGACATAAAAGAGCCAAGGGTGCCTACTCCTGCTTAGCCTCTGGTTCTGGTCTTCCATCCATATGCTAAGGAAACTCAACTTTGCTTGGCTTCCAAGTTCAGACAAAGTTGACCAGGGAAGGCCTAGTTAAACACACTATAGCTAAAGGACAATGTTTCTCAACCTTGGCAGCTTTAAAATGTGCTGGCTGGGGAATTTTGTGCGTTGAAACCCAGACTTCTTAAAGTTGCTGAGATTGAGAAACGTTGGCTTAGGGCAAAGGCTAACACTGTCATCGTTTCTTTTCCATCTTGCTATTTTGATTTGTTAAATCAACCCGGATTCTAGATGACCACCTGAAGTAACATAACTTATGGAAGTGATTTGCAGCTACCGTTTTCTTAGATTTGGGGGCAGAAAGATTCACCCAAATCATTCAGTTGGCTTTCATGCCTAACCCAGGATTGGAACTCATGGTCTCCCACTTCTAACCTGGCACGTTTAACTACTACACCAAACTATCTCCTCCTCCTCCTCCTCCTCCTCCTCCTCCTCCTTCTTCCTCTTCTTCCTCTTCCTCTTCCTCCTCCTCTTCCTCCTCCTCCTCCTCCTCCTCCCTTTCTAAGATCAAAGCAAAATTCTTGAGTTTCTAATAGATCTCCCACAAAGCTGTCAGAATTGGAGGGATAGCAAGCACGGTCCAGTTTTCCAAAAGAAATGAGTCGCAACCACATGTCACAAAGCATTCTGCAATGCCCAGGAAAACACCTGTTTCCTGAATCTTCCCCATCATGAAAAGCAAAGCAATACACAACACTCAGGTTTCCATGAAACTTGCTGAGTTTGGTATTCCCTTCACAAATCCACTTTCAAAGGTGATGGATTCCTTCTCCTTTCTGCTCCCCCTTCCCCTTCTTCTCCTTCCCCTTCTCTTCTCCACCATGGAGTGCAAGGAAGCCTTGCTAAGAGATGACACCACTGGTTGAATTCACAACGACGCTGATGTTCTGAGAAAAATGATGAATTGTAGAGTAGCGATGCTGGACTACAGATGGAGACAGAGTTGGCACTGACATTTTCTGTAGCGTTTCCTCTGTTCATTTGATTCTGATATCTGCATCCCAACAGTCTGATTGTCTGTTGAGATGTTCTGAGTCCAGGGATTTGAGCAGAAACCCAAGGAGGAGGCGCTACAGTACCTAAGCCAGGGTTCCTCAACCCTACAACTTTAAGATGAAGTCCACACATCTTAAAATTGTCAGGATTGAAAAACATTGCCCTAAGCCGGTTGTCCTAACCTTCTTCCCACAATAAGGGTATGTTGGGTGAGTCCAGAACTAACTCCTTCCGGGCCAGAAGACCTGAACTTCCTGGGAAGATTTTTCAAGGACACGAGATGCACATGTCAGACTTTCCACTGAAAAGCTAACAACCAAATTTTGGTGGCTTCAACGATCAAATGATATCCATTGCTCCCTGTTTAAACCAGTGCTTCTCCATCTCCGCAACTTTAATATGCATGGACTTCAACTCCCAGAATTCCCAAGTCAACCATTAAAGTCAATAAACCTCTCAGCTGATGCTCCTTGCATCACAGCTTATGGGATATCAGGCAGGTACAGGGAGTCCTTGACTTACGACCACAACCGAGCCCAACATTTCTGTTGTTAAGTGAGTCATTTGTGAAGTCAGTTTTGCCCCATTTTACAGCCTTTCTTGCCACAGTCGTTAAGTGAATCACTGCACTGGATAAGTTAGTGACCCGGTTGTTAAGTGAATCTGGCTTCCCCGTGGACTTTGCTGATCAGAAGGTTGCAAAAAGGGGATCACATGACCCCGGGACGCTGCGACTGTCATAAATACGAGCCAGTTGCCAAATGTCTGAATTTTGATCACGTGACCATGGGGATGCTGCAAAGGTCATAACTGTGAAAAATGGTCATAAGTCACATTTTTCAGTGCCGGTGTAACTCTGAATGGTCACTAAATGAAATGTTGTAAGCCGAGGACTACCCTTATAAAGGAAATGGATGGGAACCTTTCTATTCCAAAATGAGAATCTTTAACCAGATTAGTGGGGGGGGGGGTTTGCTTTTGTTTTTTTGGCCTGTCAGAATAACAGTAAGAGCTAAAGGTGGGTTAACAGACTGTTTGGCTTATTATGTATGTCATTTTCTCGCTGTTAGACGTTTTGGGATTTTCTGGACTATTATTGTGCTTAAACTTTGAAAACAATGTAGGTCCTATTTCACAGAACAGAAAATTAATAGCCAGATTATCTCCCAATACATCCTATCTGTACAGCAATAGATATATTTTTTTAAAATTCCATTTATATCCCGCCCTTCTCCGAAGACTCAGGGCGGCTTACAAGCTTAGCAATAGCCTTCATTCTGTGTATATGCCTGCTTATTAGGGCTTTCACACACACACACAAGCGGCATTATTACAAAGTCAGCTTAATTGCCCCCAACAATCTGGGTCCTCATTTTACCTACCTCGGAAGGATGGAAGGCTGAGTCAACCTTGAGCCTGGTGGGACTCGAACCTGCACTAATTGCAGGCAGCTGGTGTTACTTAGGGAGGCATTAGCCCACTGCTCCACCAAGGCTTCCTAATATTCAGATGGCTCATTTTTAGTTCCACATCTGTCCTGGCCGTGTCGCATAATGTTATTCACATACTACTTTATTTCCTCTTCCTGTTCACTAAGGCTCAGCAACAAACTTCAGTTTTGCAAATTCCATCCCACTATACATACCAACGTTTTCCTAAATTTTCTGGCCCCGGGCATGGGCCCCACACATTAAAATTTAATATCTAACATCAAACAGGAGGGTCTCGCACTTTGCTGAAAGACGTCTGCAGATAGTCCTTGACTTACGACCACAATTGAACCACAATTTTTTTTTGTGGCTAAGTGAGAGGGTTGATAAGTCAATTTTGCCCCATTTTACTGACCTTTCTTGCCACACTTGTTAACTGAAACACTGCCATGCTTACGTTAGTAACACGGTTGTAAAGTGAATCTGGCTTCCCCATTGATTTTGCTTGTCAGAAGGGGATCCCATAACTCAGGGACACTACGGCCGTCATAAATACGAGTCAGTTGCCAAGCATCCGAGTTCTGATCACATTACCATGTGGATGCTACAGTGGTCATAAGTGTGAAAAATGGTCATAGGTCAGTGTCTCCAATGCTGTTGCAAGTTCAAATGGCCACTAAACAAATTGTTGTAATTTGAAGACCACCTAAACTTGTTCCCAGCATTTTAGTGAGTTATTCTTCCAGGAGGTGAATGGCTCACCATAGATACCCCGGCAGCTCGTAAATAGCATCCCGTTAGACTCTTTCACCATGACTGTGGCACATCCCCAC
>NC_138213.1:15594394-15706065 GCF_964194415.1 Vipera berus
AGAAAAGGGGTGGGGAAATGTTTGCGGGAAATTACAAGAATTGTTGTGGGTAAAGAGAATACATAGCCTGTACATTACATTACAAAGATGGGAAGGAAATCAAATAATTGCTCCTTGGAGTTAACCATTATTCTTTGTTTGGAGTTATCATGTGCTTTTTTAACTAATGCTGCTATTCTCACAAGAGAGAGCTTCTAGATTCAAGATTTGAAATGGGCACAAATTTGTACAAAAAGCAATAAGTAAGTCAGAACCGGAGAAGCTTCTTGAATGAGAAGTGAAATGTCTTCAAGGAAAAACAAAGTCCCCTTTCTTTTGGAAAAAAGCACATTTGAGACAATAAGGAAGTCCCAACAGGCTGATGTGAGGATCCATCATGGGCTTAATTATCTTTTTCAGATATAGGAAATCTCATTTTGGAGAGTAGAGTAGAGTAGAGTAGAGCAGAGCAGAGCAGAGCAGAGCAGAGCAGAGCAGAGCAGAGCAGAACAGAGCAGAGCAGAGCAGAGTAGAGTAGAGAATAACAGAGTTGGAAGGGACCCTGGAGGTCTTCTAGTCCAACCCCCTGCTCAGGCAGGAGACCCCTATACCAGGGGTCTCAAACTTGGCCCTTTTATGACTTGTGGGCTTCAACTTCCAGGCTGAGGAATTCTGGGAGTTGAAGTCCACAAGTCATAAAAGGGCCAAGTTTGAAGACCCCTGCCCTATGCCATTTCAGACAAATGGCTGTCCAGTCTCTTCTTAAAAACTTCCAGTGTTTGGGGGATTTTTGTGGGGGGTTTTGTGCCTCTGAGTCAGTGTTGACTAATAAAGGAGCATATTTATAGCTCAGGGTTGACATAAGGGGTCCCTGGTGCTCTCCGAGCTTGCTTCTTTTCTTGCAGACATTTCATTACCCATCTAGCACTGACGATGTTACCTAGTTTGGGTCATGAAACGTCTGCAAGGAAAAAAAACAAGCTCAGAGAGCACCAAGTGTTGACTCCAGGTGACTGTATGAACTAGTGGTCCCTGCAGTTTTCTCACCAAAATTTTGGAGTAATTAAATGCCTGTGAATTTAATTTCTTGCAGTTCTTCAATTCAGTAGTTTTATGAGCAATAATATTGCTTCTTTTGTGGTTGAGTGCATTGGATGAATCTAGGCAGAGTCAGGCGATCAGGACACGGGCGGTCTTGTCAATGTTACCTGGGAAGAGTTTGATTCTGTGACCCCTGATGAAGTGGACAGGATTATGGGGAGGCTGAGCTCCTCCACATGTTTGTTGGACCCGTGCCCTTCCTGGCTGGTTTATGCAGCTAGGGAGAGGACACGAGGCTGGCTCCAGGCGGTTATATCTGCTTCTTTGAGTGAGGGTTATTTCCCCACCGTCTTGAAGGAGGCGGTGGTGAGACCTCTCCTCAAGAAGCCTGCCTTGGACCCAGCTGTTTTGAACAACTTTCGTCCAGTCTCCAACCTTCGCTTTCTTGCGAAGGTTGTCGAGAGTGTGGTGGCGCATCAGCTCCCTCTGGTCCTGGATGAAGCGGATTATCTGGACCCCTACCAATCGGGTTTCAGGCCCGGGTACAGCACGGAGACGGCATTGGTCGCTCTGGTGAATGATCTCTGGAGGGCTCGGGATAGGGGATATTCCTCTGTCCTAGTCCTATTAGACCTCTCGGCGGCTTTCGATACCATCGACCATGGTATCCTGCTGCGGCGTCTCAGGGGATTGGGAGTGGGAGGCACAGTTCTTCAGTGGTTCTCCTCCTATCTCCTGGGACGCTCGCAGTCGGTGTTGGCAGGGGGGCAGAGATCGGCCCCTAGGTCTCTCGTTTGTGGAGTTCCTCAGGGGTCGGTTCTCTCGCCTCTCCTGTTCAACATCTACATGAAACCGCTGGGTGAGATCATTCGTGGTTTTGGAGTTGGGTATCATCAAAATGCTGATGATACCCAACTTTTCTTTTCGACCCCAAACCACCCCAGTGATGCCCTCGCTGTGATGTCCCGTTGCCTGGAGGCGGTTCGGGTCTGGATGGGGAGGAACAGACTTCAACTCAACCCTGACAAGACTGAGTGGCTGTACATTCCGGCATCCCGGGACATTCAAAATGTTCCATCTCTTTCTATGGGGGGTGAGCTCTTACCCCCCGTGGATAGGGCTCGCAACTTGGGAGTCCTCCTAGATTCACGGCTTACCCTGGAAGATCATATAGTGGCCGTGACTAGGGGGGCTTTCGCCCAGGTTCGCCTGGTGCGCCAGTTGCGGCCCTATCTGAACCGGGATGCCCTGTGTACGGTCACTCATGCGCTCGTGACCTCTCGCCTTGACTACTGTAATGCTCTCTACATGGGGCTTCCCTTGAAGACCACTCGGAGGCTCCAACTGGTACAGAATGCGGCCGCGAGAGTTGTCTTGGGAGTTTCCCGGTACTCCCATGTTACACCTTTGCTCCGCGAGCTGCATTGGTTACCAGTTGTCTTTCGGGTGAGGTTCAAGGTTTTGGTTACGATCTTTAAGTCCCTACATGGCATGGGTCCGGGATACCTCAGGGACCACCTGCTGCCGGCATCAACTCCCCTCCGCCCTGTGCGCTCCCACAGAGAGGGCCTCCTCAGGGTGCCGCCAGTCAAGGAATGCCGACTGGTGGCCCCCAGGGGGAGGGCCTTCTCTGTGGGCGCTCCGGTATTATGGAACCAACTGCCGGTGGAGCTCCGGACGGCATCAGACCTCCGAACTTTCCGTCGTGGCCTGAAGACCCACCTATTTGAAATGGCTGGTCTGGCCTGACGGGGGATTATGGGTTTTAATTTGTCGTTTTAGATTTGTATTACTGTTTTTAACTGGGCATGGGTTTAATCTTTTTTAATTTTTGTATTGTCTTTTTTATATATGCCCTGTGAACCGCCCTGAGTCCCTACCAAGGAGAAGGGCGGTATACAAATTAAATAAAACTTGAAACTTGAAACTTGAAACTAACTACTATTTATTTTTTTTATTTTAATTCCATTTATATCCCGCCCTTCTCCGAAGACTCAGGGCGGCTTACAAGCTTTAGCAGTAGCCTTCATTCTATGTATATGCCTGCTTATTAGGGCTTTCACACACACCCCAAGTGGCATTATTACAAAGTCAGCTTAATTGCCCCCAACAATCTGGGTCCTACTATGGTTTGTAAAGCACGTGTTACTACTTTTCCTGTTTTGCGAACTCAGCAAAAATGAGAGATTTTCCTATCCAGGACCAGCTGATTTTTGGGATATCCAAATTTATTTTTTTTAAAAAATACCCAGGGTCAATTCCAACTCGATATCACCTAATCAAGGAAAACGTAAAATGTTGGGTCAGCTTTCTGCTCTTAATTTTGGGGACAGGCTGACCCAAAATGGGGGGGGTTGGGTGCTTTTTAAAGTCCAGATGTTGATTTGGAAAAAGTCTGTGGGATGTCAGTTGCCAGGCCTTAACCGTTTCCCATTTTTTATGCTATCCTTTGCAAGCTGTATATTGACCAACATCCTTATGTGTTTTATTTCCTAGCCATGAAAAGCCTCTGTAGTTTAAACATGAACAGCACCAAGCTCTCAGCAGACACCTACGAAGACCTCAAGGTATGTTACATTTCTAAAGCATCCTTCAATGTGTTGAGGGCCAGAGTTTTTGACCAGTGTCAGGAGGATAAGATACTAGCTTGCAGAAATTAATGTACTGTATGTATTCATTGTTGTTCTGCAGAGGATTTATTGAGTCTGTCATTTGTACCTCAATAACGGTCTGGTTTGGCACAGCAGCCAAACAGGACAGGCACAGATTTCAACGGGTAGATAGAACTGCAGGAAAAAAAAAACAATTCTATTCTATTCTATTCCTCCAAATTGCAGTTGTGAGAAATTAAACTTCCCAACTTTTACTTACAAAGCATGTTTTCCACCGTTAATGCTCTTGTGTCTTTCTGCTTTTACAAGCTACTTACGTCAAAAGCAGAATAATACAGGGAGTCCTTGACTCACAACCACAATTGAGCTCCAAATTTAAAAGCAGGGGGGGGGTCTTCCAATGTGGCCCTTTTATGACTTGTGGATGCCAGTGCCACTGTAACTTTGAATGGTCACTAAACAAATGATCATTAAGTCAAGGACTCGCTGTACTAGTCTGTTTCGACAAAATTAAGTTGTAAAACCGGGAGACACGCAAGGCTTAAGCTGGAAAACAGGCTTTGTCGGTAGAAATTGGAAAGTTGTAATTTCTCACAACTGCAATCACGCTGTTTGCCGGGGATCTGGAATCCAGGCCTCATTCCACCCCAGCGGGAGAGATGTTGCTTCCTGTGCAGCAAAGATGTAACGGCAAAGATGTAACCAATTCTCCATCATTCTCTATCTCATGTCTCTTGTTCTCTCTTTTCCTCCCCTTCCAGGCTAAATTGCCCAATTTGAAAGAAGTGGACGTCCGCTACACTGAAGCCTGGTGAAGATCTCTCCTTGTCGCATTTGTAGATTATTATTTTTTTGTGACGGGGAGAGAAGAGAGCGCTTTCAAAACCATAAAAAAAAAGCAGAGAACTTAAGACTTTGGGCGTTTGCCTCTAGAGAGCAGATTCTGAGGACATCGTTTTTTAGGTGCTCTGTGTGTGAAGTAGTGAAGTATGATTTTTTTTTTCCCAGGTGGATATTCACACCAGACCTAATTCTTTCAGCTTCGTACTCTCGAATTCAACATCGTTCAAATGAAGGGGGTGGGAAGTGAAAGAAGGCAAGACTGAATAGCCTGAAGAAGATTTTGGGGTGGGTGGGGCGGGGCGGGGAAGGGAGGGTCATCTCTCGTTCTTGTTTGCTCTTTTTTTTTTGTACTTTTTTAAAATTGTGTGTCAAGGTTGTTGTGTTCTTTTTTTTTTTTTACACAAGAATACGCACCGTTGGTTTTTTCCCCCCAGTTTTCCTTTAACCTTGGCCTTTTCCGTAGATGCTTTCCCATCTCTTCTGTTCTCCAGCAAGGAATAGAAAGAAGGAGAAAAAAAAAGGAATGTAGGCGAAAATCACGAGAAGCAGCATCAGCAGCTCCTATGATTTCCTTCCTTCCCTCGTTCGTTCGGTCCTTTCAATTCATTATGCAAAGTGATGTTCATGTATATATATATACAATTTACATAATACGCCTATTTAAAAAGGAAAAAAAGAAAAGAAATTAAGTTCAGAAAGAACAGGTCTGGGACCTGTCTTTTATTTATGAATTGTTAATTCATTGTTTGTTTCATTTTTTGTTGTTCTTGTTTTGTTTTGCCTAGAGTACCATGTAAAGCAACTATGGCGTCTTTTAGTTGTTGTTGCGCTTAAAAAGACAGAACAAAAGAGAATTGCCCTCCTGTATTATACACACCCTTGGTCCAGTCCATCTTAATCTTTTTGGTTTATATATGCTTCGAATTTATTCAGCCAGGGGGAAAAGAATATACTGGCATATACCTGGTGCGTGTGTGTGTATGTGTGTGTTTGTGTATAGACCCACACACATGCATACACACATACATAAGAGCAGAACACTTGAGTGGGCTGTTAGGGAATACCTTTTGCAATTCCTTAAAGCCGCATTTTCAGATTATACTAGGTGTAGGAATTAGGAGGGGTAAATAAGCCACTTCTGTTTATGTTTATGATTATTTGTAAGGCTAGAGAAAATGCTTAGGTTTTTACCCAGAAGTGAAGATTGAGCGGTCAACCGTTGGAGTAAGGATTTGCCAAAGTTTGGTTTCTGTTTTATGTCCAAAATTTCACCTTTCTGTGCATCCCCATTTAGGGAGATGTTTCCCACTGGGTCTCTCCCCAAATATTGGCGTATGTTCACCCTCCTCAGCACTCGGGCCCTTCCGCCATATTGGTCCACAGCTGACCACCAGTCCCATAGAAAGTGCTGGAAACTGCTAGGTCTGTTGGGCTACAGGGAGAAGAAGGTTGATTTACCCAGATGAATGTGACCTTTTGAGACCCAGAAATGGACACTGAATTGTCTTTCCTGTGTTCAATTACCCAGAGTCTGCTTGGTCTAGTGCTAAAGGCGCCAGGCTAGACACCAGGAGATGCGGAGTTCTAGTTTCATCTTAGATATGAAAGGCAGCTGGGTGACTTTGGGCTAGAGCTTCTTTCTTAGCCCATCCCATCTCCCAAGGTTGTTGTTTTTGGGAAAAAGAGGAGGTGGAAGGAGTATTAAGTATGTTCGCCAGGTTAAAACGGGATAAAAATCTAATAAATAAATAAATCCCCCCCCTCGAAAGTATGACCACTATCTTACTTTTCTTCATCCTCTGATGCGATTACTCAAGATACATGTGAAAGAGTTTTGGGTTTTTTTTAAAGTGGTTTCTTTTATAAATACGCTTTTGGGTTGTTGTTGTTTTCCATGCTAAGCATTCTTTCAAGGGAATAGCCGCTTTGTCTTCATTTTTATTTTATTTTTTTTAAAAAAGTAATAACAAGGCAAAGGTTTTGTCTTATGTTCCTTCTCAAAGTCACACAGGTAAATATAAATATTCTTTCGGTAATGTAAGAGATTTCAAAACCAGGTATGCATATAAACACACATGCGCATAAATAAAAAAAATCTTTTTTTTCCCCTTTAATGTGGCTGGATAGTTTATTCGTATTTAAATCCCTTGTATTTCTGAACTCTCTGTTTTTATAACCATATCAACAACAAAAAAAACACAATGGGTTTGAGTCTTAATTTGTATGTTAGGCCACAAATGTTGTGGGGGAGCACGTTCATTGTTTGTGTTTTTTGCCCAGGGGTGGCAGGTGTGTTTAGGAAAGCCAAGACGGTGCTCCCACTTTTTAAAATATGGGTCACAAGTACGATGCACCTAAAAGAGACTTGTTCCTTCAGTCGTGCAGCCATCTTGATTCCTTTTCCTTCATTTTTAACACAAACCCGCAGATGCTCCTGTTTTTGCCTTCGATCCCCTAATCCTGTCGGATAAACTCAAGTGAGGGAAGAAAGAGACAAAACTAATGCCAACATTTTAATCCTTAGCTGCTTTTACTGATGGATTACTACTACTGTTCTGTAGCCATGTTTAAAAGAGAAAATAAAAAAGATGTGAAATAATTTCAGGTGACAAAAAATAAATAAAATGTAACCGAATATGTTTTAGGAGTGTTCACTGCCTTTTCTTTTGAGTAGGAGAACCGGCCGTGCAGAAGTTTTGAACCAGCACAACCTGTGGGGACGTGGCCTAGAGTAGAATTGGAAGGTTCAAGATGTTCCTGAGAAATTTAAGCAGCAGCTAGTCTGGTTAGAAGTCAAGACTGAAGTAGAGAAGCCATATCCCCATTTCCCATGGCTGGTGTTCTCCCTATATTCTGGGTTGTGGAAATAAAATAATTGTAAATTGTGTTTCCTTGAAGAAACGAAACTATGGAACTATCTCTGCGTCCTTCTTAACAACACTAAAGCCAAGACGCATTGTCTTTGTCGTTTACTTCTGCTCTTTCTCTCCTATAAAACTTTTTTTTAAGAAGGGGGGGGGACTCTGCTCCTCTTTTTGTTCCAGGAGAAGGGGAATAATGCCTCAAATTCCTAAGCTTCTTCCTCCCAGTATGCCTTTGGACTGAAATTCCTAGCCTTGGAGGGAGTCGGTAGCATTTCTTTCCACTTTGAAGTAACAAACGTTTGTTCTTCCAAACTGTAAGGAGAGACGGTTAATTTGAACCAGCTTCCCCACAACTTTGTGTTGTTCAGTTGTGTTTTCCTGCAAGGCTGGGGTTGCTTGAGAATTCTGATTGTCCAATACATCCGGAGAGTGTCAGATTGAGGAAAATGGCAGAAATTATCCTTCGTAGAAACAAGCTGCAATCAATATGTAGTTGACAGAATCTTCAATTTAGTTTGGGAAAAGATGATATTCTAATGCTACACCTGTAACCTGTTTAGGGGGTTCAGCGACCACATTAATGTCTTCAGTTTTAAGATTCATTATAATTGTTTGAATTCTGAGGAGATGCATCTCTTCTCCCGGTTTACTTGACAGGACTGACACTTCTATGCTTCTTCCTATGTCGCTTTTCCTTCTGTGGGCTGAGATGCCTTTTGCACAATGGTTGTCGAGGCGGCGTCTCTTCCTTTCGTCTCCCGAGGTTGTTTCCACACACCCATTATAATAGCCGTGTTTAAGTAGTGAGCTGGCAAAGAATGTCTTGGAATAAGGGCCATAGTGGCACAGTGATTAGAATGCAGTATTGCAGGCTAGCTCACTGCTCACTGTCAGGAGTTCGATCCTGATCGGCTTCAAGGTTGACCCAGATTGTTGGAGGCAATGTGCTGACTCTGTAAACTGCTGAGAGAGGGCTGTAAAAGCACTGTGAAGCGGTATATAAGTCTAAGGGATCTTGCTATTGCTATCTTTCCAGGATTAAGCAATCAAGTTGCTTCAGGAGTCTTTGGGAGCAAATGCCCCCAGACAGGCAGTGCAAAAGGTATCTTAAACCAGATGTTGGCCATATGCACCCAGTTCTAATGAAGCCAAAAAGTAATCAACCGAGATGGAGAATACCAGAATGTTCTACCTTCACTTGTATCTGCTCATTCTGTGATTCCGGATGCTTACAAAGCCATGCCCAGGACACTCAGCCAAGCTGTTCCAGCCATGTTCTGCTTTGCTTAATATTCTCTGTTTTTGAATCCAGCAAACATGCATGTAGGCGGGAGCTGAGAGTCCCACCTGCAGTTACCCCCACTGGACTGCCATAAAGTCAATGACATCAGTGTTGCCGTAGTGACTGCTTCTTCACGGAGGTGCTCAGCTGCCAAGGAGATGGTTGCAAGGGACAATGCGAGCATCGAGCATCGGTTTCTGGCACCAAATGGTGCTTTCCGTGTTTGAGCAAGGGCCCTTCCTGCTTTCTTCTTCTTGGATCCAAAACAGCCAGATTTTTTTCTGAATCTTCTCCAAGGATGTGCCAGGCACAAAGACTCAGGACCATACATTAAATTGCCCTTCAGAAGAGTTACTGCTCGTGCCTATACACAAGAATCGGGTCAACGAAAGTTCAATACTAAATTAGTTTCACATAAACTTCAATGGAATTGAAGAGGGGCTGGACTTAGACGGTGGGAACGTAACAATTCTAAGCTGATAACTTGCTTGATTCCATTGCCAAGCTCTGCCTGCTCTTCTACAAGATGTGAGCTTTTTCTGACTTGCATTGTTTACAGATGTCCTTTGCTCAATGGTAGAGGGTTACTCTGTTTGTTATTCTGTTTAAAAAGGTAAAGGTGCTAGTTGTTTCCAACTCTAGGGGCCGGTGCTCATCTCCGTTTCAAAGCCGAAGAGCCAGCGCTTGTCCGAGGACGTCTCCGTGGTCATGTGGCCAGCATGACTAGATGCCAAAGGCGCACGGAACGCTGTTATCTTCCCACTGTAGTGGTCCCTATTTTTCTACTTGCATTTTTACGTGCTTTCGAACTGCTAGGTTGGCAGAAGCTGGGACGAGTAACAGGCGCTTCATTCTGTTACGTAGCACTCGGGATTCGACCTGCCAAACTGCCAACCTTCTGATCGACAAAGTTCAGCATCCTAACCCACTGAGCCACCGTGTCCCTTTAGTGGTTATTCTGTTAGGTATGTTCTTTTCTTTGAATAAAGCAATCCATTAAACCATCTCTACTTATTTTTTCTTTTGTGGGAAATAATATACATTACTGTTTGTAGGGGGTTCCTGTTTCCTAACTAGGCAAATATTTTGCAGAAAAAGCTAGAAGCTGGCCATCTACCCAGTGGTGTTCTCCATTTTCCCAGTTTTTGACAAAAGGGGGGGAGTGCATTCTGGGTTTATTTCAAAAGATGGCAGCCAAGGACAGTGTTTCTGGGGAAGGTGACAAGATCTTTCAGAGCTAGCTCAGATGACCTTGTAAGGAAATTGGGGATTACCCTGGGATTTTTCACTTCTAAAACTCCCTGGTTCCTCAGAAGAACAGCCAAAAGTACATGTTGGAGTCCGTTGAAGGGGAAATTATAATGAAAGAATAAATTGGCAACCCAATTATTTTTTTTAAAGATGAGATGGGAAGGGAGGAACAAGAATGTTCTGATTGATTTTATTTTATTTTATTTGTACACAGATTTTTCTTCCCCCACCCCCCGGCTTCCTTTCTTTGTGAATTTTAACCTAAAATAAATGTGAATGACTTAACTGATGTTTCATCAGGAAAAGCTGTAAGAAAGATTCTGATGAAGCTAATGAAGTAATGTTACTCATTTTTTTTTAAAAAAATGCATTGTATTAAGGGGATGCTTTTAAGTTTCTGGAATATACTGTTTCTATATATATAATGTTTACCATGACTCAGGGTTTTGTGGGAATGAATTAAAAGGGGTAGAAATGGATAGTTTTTAATTCTTGTTCAGAGTTTGTTTCTCCTTGTCAACAAGCATTTGTCTGTCTGTGTGTGTGTGAGAGAGAGAGAGAAAGAGAGAGAGAGAGAGAGAGAGAGAGAGAGAGAGAGAGAGAGAGAGAGAGAGAGAGATCTCAAACAGAATTATTACAATCATAATTCCTTCCTTCCTTCCTTCCTTGCTTCCAAATTTGGACTAGAAATATAGAGTCCAAATGACCACTAGATGGCAGCAAAAAGTAATCCTGCATCCTGCTGCTGTCATCTTAATTGTTTTAAGAGTTTTCTGTTCCCAATCTAGCCATCCCACTTTAAAGGAAATTGATTGTTTCATTTACTAGAGCAGGGGTCCCCAACCCCCAGTCCATGGACCGGCCCTGGTCTGCAGCATGCCAGCAAGTGGTCCGCACAAAAAAGCAAAGCTCCATCCTCGGGATGCAGGCAGTATTCAAAACCACACTCTCTCTGGTCCACAGAAAAAAACCTTTTGATGTGGCGCCAGCCCCTGGTGCCCAAAAGGTTGGGGACCTCTGTATGCCTAAAGGGGGGGGGAGAGGGAATTAGAAGTTCCCGTCTCCTGCTGATTGGCCCCAAATCACTTACCTAGCTTTCACGCATAAAGTGGGACTAGTGTTAGGTATTGTTGTGCAGAGGTCTCCTTGTGCTACCAAGGAGTTGCACAGACAAGGAAGGGTATTGAGAGGAGTAAGAGATCACAGTAACCACAAGATACACTGAGTTGTGAAAATAGAAAAATAGTTTACTTTAAGGTGGTGTAAAAACAAAAATGCACAGTCAAAAATAATCAGTCCAGGTCATACACAAAAATAACAGTCCAAGTACAAATCCTAATACAAAGTCTTCTTACCAGTCCAGAGGTCAAAAACACAGTTATGCAGATACAGAGCAAAAAAGCAATAATAGAGCGATCAGCAAATTCAGATATTCAGAGAGATCCAGTGAGAGAGAGAGAGAGAATCTACGTTTCTAGCTCCCTCTTATGGCCATGAGCAACCTCACACGCCCATGGATCAATTACCTTCTTAAAGTTACAACATCATCATGGCTTATATATTTCCAACCCAATATGTAGGCTATCATCATATGCCTAACAACTAGAACTCACAGTTTCCTGGCTTTTAGCCCAGGATCTTAACCCCGACTAAACCAAACATGCATCTCTTACCCACTTCTCCGAATGAAAGAAGACAAGCTAGAGTAAAAATCATTCAAGCATTTACATACACGAACGCGTTTTTCCTTCTTTTAATGTGAGACCCGATCTCAACCCTAATTTGCTATTCAAAAGGTGAACTGGCTGTTTAGGCAAATGTCCTCCGGGAAGGACAATGCTTCTTGAGGACATTTGATATTCAAAGTTCCAACAAAGAGTGTGCGGGCAGGAGATGCAAATGTTCACCCTTCAAGCACGGTTCAGGCTGTTTGAGTTTAGTTCCTTTAAGCAAACAAACGACTGCTTGAATGGGGAAGAACAACAATTTCCCTTCTCATCAGCAAAATCAAAATGGCCAGATTTTCCCTAGGCCAGGGGTAGGCAACCTTGGCTCTTTTACGACTCGTGGACTTCAACTCCCAGAATTCCTGAGCCAGCTGGCTCAGGAATTCTGGGAGTTGAAGTCCACGAGTCGTAAAAGAGCCAAGGTTGCCTACCCCTGGCCTAGGAACTCCTACAGGTTATCATCACAGCAAAGTGAACGCACGCAGTTGGTGTGATAGAGGGGTGATTTATATAGAATTGATGGGCAGATGGGCAATCTGATCCAGTTGAGAGCATCCAGTGTCCCACATGGATCCATCTCCAGGTTCTCAAGTCTCTGATAGGATTAGCTCAGAAGATGGCCTAAGTTTTGGGAGGAGAAGGAAGGAACTGAATGTCCCAGTAATTAAATCCATATCAAGAGTGTTAACACAACCACATTCCAATGGCAATGATAAATACCTGGAGTCAGTTATCTGGGACAGCCTTTCTTAACACGGCATTTTCCAGAAGTCTCATGACTGAATCTCCTAGAATTTCCCAACATCTTAGACAGATCTGGATTGGCCTGGATTTCTGGAATGTTGAGAATGCATGGAGGCCGAAGGCAAAGGTTTTGGAGCTTCTGGAGTCTTCCAGAATGTCTGCCAAGAAGAGACCAAGGATGACCAAGAAAGTCTGTCTCTGGCCCTCTCTTCGTTCTCCTAATCCTACAAATGGAATCTGAGAAGCTAAATTCTCAAATCAGCCTTGTCCTCCTTTGGATCCTCCAAAGTCAGTCAGAATACTCTAGATTTGACATGAAGCTCCATTTGATAAAATTTATTCCCTCATGTCAGATGCAAAACCTGAAAGATGTATAAGGGTTAATACTCTAAGGCAGAGGTCCCTAACCTTTTGGGCACCAGGGACCGGTTCCGTGGAGAGAGGTTTTTCCACGGACCAGAGAGTATGTGGTTTTGTGTGCTGCCTGCATCCCACAGATGAGGCTTTGCTTGTTTGTGCGGACCAGTTGCTGGCATGCCACGGCCCGATACTAATCCATGGACCGGGGGTTGGGGACCCCTGACCTAAGGCAGCCGTCCCCAACTTTTCTGGCTTGGCAGACTGGCAAGGCGTGGGGGAGGGGAGGAGAGGAGGGGGGATGGGTTTGTGTGAGTGGCAGCACATGAGTGTGGGCGCCTGCTGCTTGCACAGCCTGGTTGCTGCCCTAAGGCAATGGGGCTGTGGTTTTAAATAAAAAGTAGCTGATTTCTTTGCCTGGCAGATAAAATAGGGCATTAGATGCCTTACTATGCCATATAATAGCTTTCAATACATATTTAAAATGTAGGACATTTACGCAAAATATATTAGATGCAAGCCTGCCAGAGTTGCTTTGGATAGTAAGATAGGCAGCATGTAAACTTAAAGGGAAATGCAAAAGTAACAGGACACACTGCTAATGAAGGCCATTCACGGCTTAAATCCCAATCTAGAAGAAAATTCATCATAACGAAGTCAATGAATTAGTCAATGATTTTGCAGGTTTTGCATGATGGAAATGTTTATAACCCACCGTTGTTTGGACTGGAAAACAGTTAAGTCAATTTGAATATGTAGATTTGAAGCATCTACAGCCTCAATACACCCACTCTTCTGGGAAGTCTTTGGCTGAAAAATTTGGTTGCCGGGAGTTGATTATTAAACAGATTTGAATTGTTAAGAATTTAGCTAGGGTTTGCAACCGAAGACCTCAAAGTCCCAAGCTTGTCGTCACAAAACCCGTTAATTGCATTGGTATTTTTAATGTGAGAAAAGTGGAAAAACAGTGACATTTTAGCTAAATCTACAGCTAGTCCTTTACTTACGACAGGCTGCTTAGCCATTATTTGCCACAGGGGAGGAAGTGTGCAACTAACTACCCTAAAATTCTTCCTCTGTTTTTCCAGGATGGATTTGAATACCTGTGCTGTTCTAGCAATTTCAAAAAATTATCCTGTTTTTTCACTCCCTTCAAACCTCTAGGGCTGCTTTTCTAAGGCAGACCCCCTACCGTGTAAAGAGCTGTATTTAACAATTTAGGGCCGTCCTCTCTCTTGGTAGGTAAAGCAGTTATTCTGGCTGAAAGTTCTTGACGTTGGAACAAGTGGAAAATGGTTAGTTATGCATTTGTTTTACGGGCTTTTTGCAGGCGCACTCTTACATTTTTACGGCACAGCCATGAAAATTAATGAGGCAAATAAACCACTTCATTAAATCTATTTGGTTTTGAATTGGTCCAGCCAGCTAATTGTGCTTGCCCAGAAAAACATAACTTCTGTTAGCTACAGCTGTGCAGTTTTTCTTGGTAGCGTTAGGGAAGTGGTTTGCCACCTGTTACTTCTAAAAACTTAAAAAGTAGCACCTCTCTAGCCAACGTCTTTTCATGTCCAAGGAATAAACCTGGCTGGCTTTGTTTAACTTCTGAAATCAGCAAGGATCAGCCAAATGCCGCTACCTAAAATAGCATTGTGAGCGCTAGGTAGATTAGGAACATGGAGACTGTGAGTTCTAGTCCCACCTTGGCACAAAGCCAACTGGATGAACTTGGCCAGTCAGTTTTTCTTCAACCTTAGGAAAGAGGGAATGGCCAACCACTTCTGAAAAACCTGACCAAGAAAATTGCATGGACTTATCAGCTGGACACAGAAGAAGAAGAAAAAATCAAGTCAGGTGGCACTGCGCCTGAATATGTGGGGAGAATGGTGTCAAATGGTGGGCAGACTAAAGACAGTCAAAGTTCCACCCCTTTTTAATGGGAATGACACCCCTTGTGCCAGATGTGTCTCCAAGAATTTCCGCGATGATCACACTGGCTGGCAATTTGGGGGGTGTCGAACTTGACATTTTCTGGAAGGCCCCCAGTTTGGAAGAAAGCTGCTGTTAAGATATACTGGCTGAACTCTCTTATCTGATCCTGTTTGCATTGTTGGGGATTGGAAGAAAGGAAAAAGCAGTGGCAGGTTTAATGCCTTGTTGCTTTCACTTGCACAACTTGAGGCGGTTTCTCATCTGTTGATCCTTGTCCTGCCCTCAGGTGCTTTGGAGACTAGGTCGACCCCGCCCCCCACCTCTTCTCCCTTCAAGTATTAGAAGATTGCTATCATGTTCTCCCTAATCCTTCTTTTTGTTAGACTAGACATACCAAATTCTTGCGACCCTTCATCACACGTTTTATTCTCCAGTCCTCTAATCATCTTTGTTGCTCTTCTCTTGCACACTTTCTAGAGTCTCAATTTGTATCGTGGTGACCGAGTGTGGTCTCACCAGTGCAGTAAGGTGACTTTTAAGCCAAATCAAAGTGTACAAACATTAGAGCATCAGGAGACAAAAGGTTAAAAAAGCAGGCTGGCATCTGACTCCGCACAAATGCTCAGAGACATAGCTCTATTGTATTTGGGCTGTAAAATCCCATCAATTATTAAATTGCATCCAAGATTTAGAACAGGGGTGTCCAGCCTTGGCAATTTTTTTTTTATTGAAAAGTTTTACAATACATTTTATTTTTAACAAAACAAAACCCCTCCCAACCCCCTCCCCTCTCCCCAACCCTCCCCAGCACCTCCCTTCCTTCCCCCTCCCCCCTCCCCGACTTCCCAGAGCTAAATACAGGGTATAAAAATACAAACAATCATAATCTACCTTATGCAAACAACAATAAACTATTAAATCTATCGCACTTTAACTCTTATAAAATAACTACAAATAAATAATAAAATAAAATAAATAAATAAATAAATAAATTTAAATATCACATCAATACTTATTCAAATGCTAGATGAAACTTTTTAGTCCCATATTTATTCTGGATTTTGAAGACCTTTGGACTTCAAATCCCAGAATTCCCCAGCCAGCCATGCTTGTGGTTACCATGTGGACAACTATATAAGTTTTCAAAAACAAATAGGTCAATAAGACACAAATGCTTTTATTTAAAATAATAATAATAATAATTTTTGCCTCGTGGGAATTCAGCGACATGCTCCCTCTTCTGAACAGCAACCCGTGCTTGGCATTTCAGTCCATGTAGTCCTCATTTAGCGACTTCCTCATTGAGTAAGAAGCCGATTGGATGGAGTCACAACGGCTTGTAAGTCCCTTTTTTTTCCAGTGACTTTGAATGGTTGCCAAACAAATGGAGGTAAGCTGAGGACTACCAGTATAGAAATATTACAGGGAATTGCTTTTTTTCCCTCCTTGCAAAGAAAAATGTAAAAAGCTACATTTCTCTCAGCCTGGATGCTGAATAAAACCTGAGCAGCAGCGCTGGAGATAAGGGGCTGTAAGGGAAACTTGAGCTGAGTTTCTGAATTTTGGAGAAAAGTCAGCATCCAAAATAAGAGATGCTAAAATTCCGGAAGGGCAATGCTTTTCTTCTCTAGCGAGAAGGAAAAGATTAAAAACAAACGGTGCTTTTAATACACAACTGTCAGCATTTCCTAGCTGGTTTGGATGGCTGGTGTGGTGTAATCAAGGTGTGGCACACAAATTAATTAAATCCTGACCTAATTTTCCCATGCCAGTCATCCCAAGGAGGGGTTTATGGAGGTTTTGCTTTTCTACTCATTCCCAAATGAAGTTATTTCGCTAACTGGGATCAGCAACCCTTATCCTAAGATCAGAGATCTGTCTCCTTAGGTATCTGGATCTGAAGTAACTGCTTAGTTTCAGAGCATCTCCAAGCACCCCAACCTTCTAGGGGAGCCCCACAAGTGCTTGCAGTTTGCTCAGAGCAAATGTTAAATCGACGGAATTTCAGATCCAGGTCATAAGTTTTCTTTCTTTCTTTCTTTCTCTTTCTTTCTTTCTTTCTTTCTTTCTTTCTTTCTTTCTTTCTTTCTTTCTTTCTTTCTTTCTTTCTCTTTCTTTCTTTCTTTTCTTTTCTTTTCTTTCTTTCTCAGGTTGGTCATAACTTCAAACAGTCAGTAAGCAACTAGTGATAAGTCGAGGACTAGCTGTAGTGAATAATCCATCCAGAATATTTAATGTTTTCTGGTTTTCCCAGGAAAATCGCTTTGGGGGCAAAGGATGGCGACCAAACTCGTTACTGGCTGATCCGATCTGCTCCCACGTTCACCAGTGGGCTCAAGTGTTTGGAAAAAACCCCCCACAAAAGCCCACTACAAATTAATCAGCCACAGGTTTTATGGGTTTTCAAAAGGAATGGAAACTTCTTGATCAGATGCTTACCTTTCCTGGGCTTTAAAATGCTTTAAAACATCTTGTACAACCTGTTTCCGGCTTTGCGAAAATACCTTTTACTTACGGTCCAAGTCGGAATTCTCTTTGCCCTCTGCCTTTTATTCATGCTTAATTAAATCCCAAGTGGCTCCACCATTGGTTACAGGAACAGGAGTTGTCACATTTTATTATTATTTTTTTAACGAGTTCCTAATCTCAGTTCTTCCTAGATCATCTGGAGCTCCCAGGGGCTTGGGATCATATTCATGGGAAAGGTGAATTGGGTGTACACTGTCACAGTATCTCTGGCATGCAAAGGGCTGCTGAATGTATAAAGTTTATGGCTGTTAACTTCGTACTCAGCAGCGGCTACCATGAAGGTGCAGTTTAGGTGACTTCCGTGGAGGGGCAGCTGAATAAGGCTGTGGGAATAAGCACATTTGCATTAAGACAGGTAGGTACGAGGGCACGGCATCCACGAATCCAAGCCAGTCAAAAGAAATGCAGCTTGAATTTTGAGAGTCGAGCCTCTGCTGCTGAAGTCCTGGTTTTTATTTCTTATTTTATTTTTTATTTTACGAACGGCAAGTTCGCTCTTGCTGAGCTTGTTCCCGAAAAATCTGCCGCTTCTGCCTGGGTGCATTTTAAACCCGGCGACGTTGCTTTTCACCCAGATTCTGCAGGCTGATCTTGCAGCCTAAGAATCTCTTGCGTGTTTTGGCAACGGGCCGGGGCCGTTCCCGAGAAACCTGATCGGCTTCATTTTGTTGGGATGAGAAAGGAAGATTGTCTCTCTCCTTTCTTCGTTTTTCCTTCTTTCCTTCTTTCCCTTCCCTTCTCTTTCTCTTCTACCTTCCCTCCCCTTCTTTCGTGCTTCAATCCCCAAGGGATTTGCTGCCCCGGGACCAGCCAGCAGCAAAGAAATAAAGCAGGGCAGAGATGTTATATATTTATTTGTTAAATTTGCCGCCTGTCTCGCCGGCGGCTGCTCTAGCAAACAGCTTCCACTCCAGCGCCCATGCGCCTCAGCCACCGTGGTTTGTGAAAAAACAGGCCAGCCCTGCAGGGCTCTTGTTCAGCGCCGGCCTTCTTCCCCTTACAATGACCCGTGGAGACTGGGCTCCAGCTCCAGCATCCTTTACCTAGGGCAGGGGTAGGCAACCTCGGCTCTTTTATGTCTCATGGACTTCAACTCCCAGGAATCCTGAGCCAGCATAGCTGGCTCAGGAATTCTGGGAGTTGAAGTCCATGAGTCATAAAAGAGCCGAGGTTGCCTACCCCTGACCTAGGGCCCTACGCCGGCTTGGAGCGCAATGGGTGCTGGAGTCCAACGCCCTGCCCGAACACACTCTCATTCTCCTTTCCTTCCAAACCTTCTCCGCCGTCTGCATCCGCCTGCCCGGGCTTCTTCGTGGCCATCCCGTCCCTCCAAAAGGGACCCCAGGCGATGCCGGACTCCTGCGCGCCCTCGGGCGCCCGGTTGCAAATCCCTTGCCCGCGCGGACGCCCGGGTCGTCAAGGGCGCCCCCTGGCTGGGGAGGCGGCGGCCGTTCCTGAGCTCTCCGCGGCGCGTCACGTGGCCTTCCCTCCCCCCGCCGGGCCAACCTCCGCTGCCGCCGCCGCCGCCGCCGCCGGAGGAATTGAAGCAGAAGCGGAGCCCGGCGGCGGCCAGCAGCGACCCAGCGGCTGGAGAGCCGGCGCCCCCGGGGCCAGTCCGCCGCCCCTCCGCGCGCTCCGACGGCAGGAACGGCCGGCCGGCCGGCGGGCAGGCAGGAAGGAGCGCAGGTGAGCAGGGGGTCCCGACCAGCGGAGACCCCCGCCGGGGAAGGGCGCCCTCTGCTCCCCCCTCTGCGCCAGGTTGGGGAAGGGGGTCTTCTGGATCCCTTCTGGATCTGCCCCTCGGGGGTCTTCGCCGCCGCGACCCCCCACCACCACCACTCGGGAGGCTTTTGGGGTGGGTGGGGGTCCCGCCCATTGTTGGGGATCCAAGAGACGCCGGGTGGACCTTGGTGGTTGTTTTTTTGCCCCTGCTTGGACGGCTAACCCCGCTTGGCGGGGTTCACACGGAGGAAAGGCGCACCTGCGGGTTCAGCCCTCTTGCGGGAGCCTGGCCCCCGTTTGGGAAGGAAGAGGCGGGAGAAAGAACTTTGTTCTGGATGGCGGGGCCGCGGTTGGCTTCACACGACCCACCGTCGTCCCTTTCTGCCAAGGGCCCCTTTGGGGGAAATGCACCCATTTCCGGGGTTTGGGCAGCCGACTGCATGGAGCTTGCCTGGGGTAGGGGAAGGCACCAGCTGGGTTTGTTCGGCCAGGCGTGTTGTGTGTGAACCCAACCTCGGTTTGTGGGTGTGGGTGGCGAGACCTTGGTTGCGTTTGTTTCAGAAGTGTCTCTACCCAATGGGGATAGTTGCACAGTGGTGCAAACAACCCCCTCCCCCCCTCCTCCTTTTGCAAAACCTGCTCACAATTAAAGCCAGCCTTGACTTCACTGTGGCTTGTGCACATCCGGGCAGTTGGGCTGTCGAAAAGAAACCATGATTCAATAACCAGGGTACAAATATAGCCAGGATGAATGAAACCTCCGAGACGTTGGCTTTTACAAAAACCTGAAAGCCGTTTTGAGCAATTAAAAGCCCTGGAAGCAGTACAGTCTGTGTGTGCATGCGCGCGCGAGCGTGTGTGGTTTGCTGGGGCTTAGCTTTGCACTTTGTCCAGTTGTGGTTACTCCGTTTCTTAATTTCACTTCATTGCCGACAGCGGCTGACAATTTTGCAGCCGCTTTTTTCAGCCTGGCTCTGCCCTGCAAGGAGTTCCACCGTTTTTTTCTCAGTGGAACCCACCCACCATCCTTCATTCGCTGTGACTGTTGGCACTTATTTATTTAGCACATAGCCAAAAACGTTTACAAGCCCATCGCAATTCCGTTCTCCGTGAGCAAACCTGAAAGTTGAGGGGGTCCTGTGTGC
Organism: Vipera berus; assembly: GCF_964194415.1. Lineage (NCBI taxonomy): Eukaryota > Metazoa > Chordata > Lepidosauria > Squamata > Viperidae > Vipera > Vipera berus. The sequence continues at coordinate 15,614,420 of NC_138213.1, forward strand.
CCCTCTGAGCTTTCTTGCAGACGTTTCATTGCCAAACTAGGTAACGTCATCAGGTGCTAGTCAGGAGTGCGGTTTGCTGTCAGTTTATGCAGGCAGTCCTCAACTTACGACCATCACTGAGCCCAAAATTTACATCGCTAAGTGAGAAATTTGTTAAGTGAGTTTTTCTTGCCTGGTTTGGTTAAGTGAGTCACCGCACTTCTTAATTTACTAATGTGGTCGTTAAATGAATCTAGATTCCCCCATTGTCAGAAAGGGACCACAGGACACTGCAGCCGTCGTAAATATGAGCCAGTTGCCAAGTATCCGAGTTTTGGTCACGTGATGCTGCAACGGTTGTCAGAGCGAAAAATTGGTCCTAAGTCACTTTTTTCAGTGCTGTTGTAACTTTGAACGGTCGCTAAATGAACCATAGGGCAAGTCGAGGATTGCCTGTATTCTAGTGGCTTGCCCTGTCAGGATTGGTGGTCTTAAGAGATTCTCTGCTTGGCTATTAGCTTCTTTGGCCGTTTCTTGATCGGGATCCCAAAGGTGCTTTTTCGGGAGCTACTGGATTGTCTTGTTTTTTCTTTGAAGACGTTTCGCTTCTCATCCAAGAAGCTTCTTCAGCTCTGACCGGATGGTGGGGAATGGAAGGATCTGTCCAGTCAGAGCTGAAGAAGCTTCTTGGATGAGAAGCGAAACGTCTTCAAAGAAAAGCCAACGAAAGTCCAGTTGCCTCCCGAAAAATCACTTTTGGGAAGCTCCATAGACATCTTGATTGGGGTATTGTTTACTTGGTCTGATGTTAACCTTGGAGTTAATCTAGGCCAGGGGTCTTCAAACTTGGCTCTTTTATGACTTGTGGACTTCAACTCCCAGAATTCTTCAGCCTGACTGAGGAATTCTGGGAGTTGAAGTCCACAAGTCATAAAAGAGCCATGTTTGAAGACCTCTGAGCTAGGCTGATCTGCTCTGCTGGTGACTGGGTCTTTTTGTTTCTTTTTGGGCTGGTTGACTGTCCCTTTTGCATGGTCTATAGATGTTGTTAATGTCTATGTGTCTAATATGGAACTATTTATAAATTCAAAAGTTGGCTATCTAATCGATACATGATAGGGCTTCCTTGATACGCGCTCAGTTTGAAGTCACAACGGCTCTGGAAAAAGTGACTTTATGGCCAGTTCTCATGGTCACATGATCAAAATCCGCGTGCTTGGCAACTGGTGTGAATTTACCATAGTTGCCGTATCCTGGGGTCATGTGATCGCCATTTCTGACCTTCCCATCTGGCTCCCGACGAGCAAAGCCAATGGGGCAAGCTGGATTTGCTTAATGGCTCTGTGATTCATTTAACAACCCACAGAGGTTTGCTTAACAACAACCATGCTGGCTGGGGAATGCTGGGATTTGAAGTCCACCCATCTTAAAGTGTCTGAGGCTGAGAAACGATGGCCTAGAGAGTTTTCTCGCTCTGCTCTTTTCGCCGAGGCCCAACGCTTGCAAAAACAGAGAAGGAAGCTAGTTGTCCACCGCACTTCCTTGCTGCATTTTCCCTCGATCCGACGGCGAGCAACACCAGACGAGCTGAGAATTGGGCTGAAATAAAGAAAAGTAGTTGCTGGGCGGAAGAGCTGGAATCTGTTTTGAAGGATGTGTGGCCTTGTAGCAGAAAAATGAACACCAGTCAAGCATGGTTTGCTCATTCATCCCCTGCAAGATGGAAAAGCTGGGGTTTATTGCTCAAAGTCAACAGAGAGGTGTCCAAAAATAGTACTGGTAATCCTCGACTTACGACCATAGGAGCCCAAAATTTCCATTCTTAAGTGAGACAGTTAAGTTGAGTTTTGGCCCACTTTATGATCTTTCTTGCCATAGTTGTTAAGTGAATCACTGTGAAGTTAGTAAGCGGGTCATTAATTGAATCTCGCTTCCCTGTTGACTTTGCTTGTCAGAAGGTCTCAAAAGGTGATCACGTGACCCCGGGACACTGCAGCCCTCATAAATATGAGTCAGTTGCCAAGGGTCTGAATTTTGATCACATGACCGTGGGGAATGTGGCAACGGTCGTGTGAAAAATGGTCACAAGACCACTTCTGTGGTCATGAGGCCAGCATGACTTATTACCCTGAGGTGTGTGGAACCCTCTTGCCTTCCCACTGAAGTGGTACCTATTTATCTACTCACGTTTGCATGCTTTAAACTGCTAGGTTGGCAGGAGCTGGAGCAAGTAACAGGAGCTCACCCCGTCGCAATGGCGTAGCGTGGGTTGTCAGCACCCGGGGCAATTTGCGCCCCCTAACCCGGTGACGTCATGGCACCGCCGAAAAGACGTGCCCTGCAGTGGCGTAGACTTTCCAAGAAGAGTCGCGCGCATGCGGGATGCTTCCGGGTCCCTCTCGAGGGCGGCTGGGCGGGGCTCCGACCTGCAAGAGCCGCTGCATTCAAGCTCGCACGTGAGCCCCGCTAAATAAAGCCACGCATGCGCACGAAGCTAGGCCAGCCGGCCGGCGGGTCCGTCTTCGCTCGGCCAAGCCTGCCGGGGCGCCTGCGGGGCGCTTGTGGTTGGCCTGAGCCTGGGCGGAGAGTTGGGCGCTTCTATTTATTTTATTCAGTTTATGTGGCCGCCCATCTCACCTGCCGGACTCGTTTCGCTTTGCAAGAAAGAGCAGCTCGAGAGCGGAGCCAAGCCGACTCTGTGCAGCCCTTGGGGCTCCCTGAGCAGCTCAGTGCGAGCGCGCCCCCCCCAGATGTTGCGCCCGGTGCGGCCGGCCCCCCCTGCACCCCCCACGCTATGCCACTGGCCCATCGTGTGGAGTTTGGGTCTCAAGCTAAGTCACTTTTGAACACCCGTGTCTGCCACTAATTGGAAGTTCCTGTAATTTCGACAATGCTGTTGTAACTTCGAACAATCATTAAACAAATGGTTGTAAGTCAAAACTACCTGTAGTTTTTAAGGTAGAGCTTGTTACATGGCTGTTTGGGGGATTTTGGAAGTTGAAGTTCCTACGTCTTAAAGTTGCCAAGGTTGAGCAGGGGTATGATGGCTCAGTGGGTTAAAAACGCTGAGCTTGTCAGCTTGAAAGCCAACAGCCCAAGTTTGAGACCCAAGCACCACATGACAGGGTGAGCTCCTGTTACTTGCTCCAACACCTGCCAACTTAGTAGTTCAAAGCATGCAAACGTGAGTAGATAAATAGGTACCACTTCGGTGGGTTCCATGCACCTCAGGGTAATAGTCATGCCGGCCTCATGACCCACAGGAGTGTCTTCAGACAACGCTAGTCCTTGGCCAAGAAACAGAGATGAGTACACACACACACACCCACACCCCGAGTCGGACACACAACTGGATAGGCTCACCCCTTTACCTTTACTTAAGGGAAGACAACCTTTTATAGTAGGAAAATTACACATTGAGATTATTCATTTCTTCTCATTATAGCACCTTTATTCCACTATTTCAAGAGTTGATACCTACTTGAAAGAGATGGTTGTTACTCCATTAAGGCTGGATTTATAAAACATTCGCATTTATTACCAAGGTGCAGGATCCTGTAACTTACTTCTGTTTTGCCCTCATTGCATATGAGCAGGAAGATGAAGCAGGAAATTGCACTTAATGCATAAGCCAGGATCAGGTCTTCCCAAACAACATGGAAATGATGCAATGAGCTAATTTAAAGTCCTGGCTTTAATAGTCTTTTTTTCTCTTTTCATCCTGCAAGATAATATTTTACATTTGGTACCCACGGTTCCTCTTCTCAATCCCCACGTTCTATCTAGGAAGCCAGGTTTGGAAACAAACCCTAGCCCAGAGTTTGAAACTGAGGTACAAATCCTGGCTAGTTGACTGTCATTACTGGTTCGAAGTGAGTGAGAAGGTAACTTAGTAAAGCTCATCCATGTAACGAGGGAGGAGATTTGCTAGGAGGTGGATGTTGCATCGGGATACACGCCCTCTGTTTATTTCATTTGGAACCGTGATCAGACAGGTGAAAACATCAAAGCTTGTCTTTTGAAAAACTCAGGGAAATTACAGTTGGTGGCCGAGATGGGTGTTCAAGCCATCATCCAGATTTGGTATAGACTGAAGTGCTACTGATTGAGAAACATGGATTTCTGTTCGTTACGGAGATTAATGTTTGGTGTTTATTTATTTATTTGTATCACACCTTTATTTTTACAAATAACCTAAGGGGGCAGACATATCCAATACATCTTGCTAACAACAATCCTATGAGGTGGGTTGGGCTGAGAGAGAATGATTGGCCCAAAGTCAGCTGGCTGTCATGCCTAAGGCGGGACTAAAACTCACTGTCTCCTGGTGATTGGCTGAAAGACACCCTGCTGGCTTTTATATCTAAGGCAGGAATAGAACTCACTGTCTCCTGGTGATTGGCCCAAAGTCAACCAACCGGCTTTCCTGGTTGAGGTGGGTCTTGAACTCACAGCCTCCCACATTCTAGCCTGATTCCTTGGCCACTAGCAAGTATTGTGTTTTCTGGCATAGCCAACCCACCCTTTGTAAAGTGCTGCTTTAAGAAATGCATGGTTTTAGTTCAGCACAAAAGTGCCCACTTCCATGCAGAAGTTTGAAAAAGCTTATTTAAATCATGGTGTTTGCACCTGTGGAAATGCACACAGGTGAGAGCGTGGCACGTAAGCTCCTTTTACAGAAGAAGTAGGAGAAGTGGTTCCTTGTGTATGAGATCTGTCAGAATGTATTTGCTTGTTTATTTATTGTCGTTTGCATGCTGCATTGTGCCGGACCCGTCTTTGTATCATCTCCGAGTTGTGTTATTTTTAGATCATAATGCAAATGAACGAGACATTTGATAAAACGCAAATGTGATGTTCTTTTGGGAGCCATATTTACTCAAAATGGCAGAGTTGAAGAAAGTGACAGTGATCCAAACTTTAATAGAAAAATGGATTGAGAAATCGATTACTGTGTGCAGCTGTTTAAATTCTCCTCAAGGATTTGTTTCGTGCCCAACCATCAAAATTCTATTTTTCTCTTAATCTGTTTGGCTTAGAGTTGCCTCTTTTGAGGCTATGGTGGTATTGTGTCTGTCCTGTGGTTCTGTTTGCTGCTGGCAGATGTTCATCCTGTATAAACAGTTAAGTTCGCTCTGCGTTTTCTGTGTAGAGCACAAATGCCTTTTCAGGTGCTGAGTAAATTTTTTCTGGTGTGATTTCCAAGACACTGAGAAGCTAAACCTTTGAGGGCTGGCAGTTGCTTCTATAGAAAATTGTACATTGTATGACTTGTGGACTTCAACTCCCAGATACATTTTCTTTTCCTAATGATTCCTCTTATCTTGATGAGTTAAGTACATTTCCCTTGCAAACTTTATTAAGATTATTAAAAGAGGAATGTTTGTGTAAGGGCAATGATTAACTGATGGAATGGAATATGCTGCATTAATATTCTGGCTATCTTCACATTATAGTATTTCAGTAACCTGTAGATATAGTTATTTATCATGTATTTGGTTTCCTGATAAGTTGGGCAAAAACTAATGATTTTTTTTTTTAAAAAAGGATCTTATTCAAACCTATATCAGCTTGATCGTAGACAAAAGCCTAGAATTTATAGAGCCGTCTGGGTAATGTAGAATATTCACTGACTTTGTGTATAAGCTCTGCGAAAATTGTTTACAAATCATGTAACACTCCATATTTCTTTTTTTGTCTCAAAACAAAAGTAACAAAATAATGTTTCATTTACTTCACAAAACTTGTCAATATAGAAAGTATAGTTCAAGTTCAAATTCAGAATAGATAGGGGTCTTCTAGTCCATCCCTCTACATTCCAGACAAGTGGCTGTCCAATCTTCAAAACCTCCAGTGATGAAGCACCCACAACGTCTGGTGGCAAGCCATTCCACTAGTTAATTGTTGTTACTGGTGGAAAAATTCTCCTTATTTCCAGGTTGCTTCTCTCCTTGATTAGTAAACATTGTTCCTTGATTGAAATATACAGTCCCTTGGAGAAATTTAGAATATATATATTATATTGGGGAATATTAAGTTTGTTTAAGTAGAGGGAATAGCTGAGAGAATTTTGACAGGTTGGAAAAATACTACTGTATTACTCCAATAACTACTCCAATAACAAAAGCTGGATTCAAGAAATGTGCAATTTATTTGTTTTATAAAAGATTTTTTTCCTCAACGATTCAATAATATTTATTCAACAAACGTGCTGTCTGAGTTTACATTCACTAATGCATATTTAATTTCTAATCCTTTATTCTTTCCTCTAGCCATCGATAAAATAAATCCCAAGTTTGGTAATATTCCATTTCTTCTTTTTCTTTCAATCTCATAGTCAGTCTATCCATCTCTGCACATTCTAGTTTTTTTTAATTATTTCTTCATCTGGTGGTATTCCTTCATTTTGCCAATATTGCGCGAATATAATTCTTGCCGCTGTTGTAACATGCAAAGTCAAATATATACTTTGTTTATCAGTCTTTTCTGGCATTATACCTAATTTAAAAAGTTCAGGTTTAAAATCTACCTGTTCTCCCAACATCTTTTCTAGCCAAGCATGTATCTTTTTCAAATAACTCTTTACTTTATCACATGTCCACCAAACATGATATATAAGTGCCTGACTTATGTTTACATTTCCAACATCTATCTGACATGTTTTTGAACATTTTTGCTAGTCCTGCTGGTGGCAAGTACCATCAATAAAACATTTTATATAAATTTTCTTTGTAGGAAGTTGACATTGTCAGTTTATAATTTCTTTCCCATAGATTTTGCCATTTTTCTAATTCTATACTGTATCCAAAACTTTTTGCCGATCTTATCGTTGTTTCTTTAACTTGTTCGCTTTCCATTTTCAAAGTTAATAAAGAATTATACATTTCCTTAATTACCGGTAGTTTCTTATCAGAAGTTAACAATATCTTATCAAACACAGTTTGTTCCTTATAAAATCCATACAGTTTAACATCTTTATCATATCTAGCTTGCATTTGTAAATGTGCCCACCATGATAAATTGATACCCTGATTTTCCATTTCTTGTTTAGATTTTAAATTCCCTTCAGAGTTTAGAATATCTCTATATGTCCAGATTTTTTCAAAGTCCACTAAATCTGGGTGTACAAATGCTTCCATTGTTGACAACCACCCTGGAATTTTCAAATATATTTTACATTTTATTTTTCCCCATGTTATTAATAATGCATTTCTTATATAGTGATTTTGGGAGTATTTATGAATTTTATTTTTCCTGTACCATAAAAAAGCATGCCACCCCAAATGTAAATCGTGCCCCTCCAGATATAACAACCTTTTGTTTCTAAGAGTTATCCATTCTTTTACCCATGTTACTGCAGATGCTTGATAATATAGAACCCACTGTGGTAAGCCAAGACCTCCGTTTTCCTTGGCATCTTGTAACAATTTCATCTTAATTCTAGCTTTCTTTCCTTGCCAAATAAATTTCAAGATTAATGAATTTAGATCTTCAAAAAAAAAAATATCTCAAGTTTTATAGGTATTGTTTGGAATAAAAATAAGATTTTCGGTAATATGTTCATTTTCACTGTAGCAATTCTTCCTAATATTGACAATTGCAAATTTTCCCATTTTTCCAAACCCACTCTTATTTGAGTCAATAGTTTTATATAATTATCTTCTTTTATCATTGAACATCTTGCTGTTAAATATATTCCCAGATATTTGACCTTTTTAACTATTTGCAATTCTATTTTTTCTGTCATTTTTTTTTGTTTATCTGTAAGATTTTTAACTATTCCTTTGGTTTTTTTTCTCTTGTTTATTTTCAGTCCTGCCATTTCTCCATATTGTTCTATCTTTCCCAGTAGTTTAGGAATCATCTCCAAAAGTTCTGCCAAAATAAATACCAAATCATCAGCAAATGCTTGTAATTTATATGTTTCACCTTTTATTTCCAGTCCTTTAATTTCTGTATCTTGTCTAATATTTCTATTTAGAACTTCCAAGGTCAAAATAAATAACAATGGAGATAATGGACATCCTTGCCTCATACCTTTTCTTATCTCAAAGGTCTCTGTATAATCTCCATTCCCAATCACTTTCACTGTTTTTATTGTATATTGTTTTAATCATATTTATAAATTCTGTCCAAAGTCCATTATTTTTAATTGCTGAATCATAAATTGCCAGGAAACATTATCAAATGCCTTTTGGGCATCTAGAAATATTAGTGCCACTTGTTTCCCTGGACGTAATTCATAATATTCCAGTACATCCATTATCACTGTTAAATTATTTTTAATTTCTCTCTTTAGTAAAAAAAAACCATTTTAGTCTGAATGTATAAATTCAGTTAAGAATATTTTCAGTCTCTCTGCCATTATTGAAGTAAGAATTTTATTATCCACATTTAGTAACAATATCGGTCTATAATTTTTTATCTGTGTCAAGTCTGAATCTTCTTTTGGTATTAAAGTAATATTTGCTTCTATCCATGTATTTGGGAGTTTAGCCTCCAACAAAAGTTCACTGCAAATATCTTTCAGTGGTTCAGTTAATATATCTTGTAACGCTTTATATAATTCTGCCAGTGGTCCATCTGGCCCCCGTGTTTTCTCATTTTTTTTTGTCTTCTTCTGCCATCATTGTTATTTTTTCCCCTAGCATAGTCTTACAGGCTTCTGAAATTTTTGGAAGATTATTTTCTTCCAGATATTGAATCGTTCTCTCTTGGAATTTCTTCTATATCATACAGTTTCTTATAATATTCTTTAATTATCTTTTTTATTTCTTCATTTTTAAATTGTAGGCAACCTTTTTCAACTACCAAATTATTTATCAGTTTCCTTCTGTTTTTTAAGTTTATAAGCTAACCATCTTCCTGGTTTGTTTGCATTTTCAAAAAAGTTTTGTTTTGCTTTTTTTATTTGCTGTGCCAATTTTTCTGAATACAACAAACTTAATTTGTGTTTTATTGTTTCCATTTCTCTTTTCAGAATCTTCTTTTGCGGATTTCTTTGCAGTTCTGATTCTAGTTTTTCTCTTAATAGTATATATTGCTGACTTTTCTGTTTGTTTGTTTGTTTTTTACCATAGAGCTATACCTCTAAAGTATGCTTTGGCTGTATCCCATACGTTTTGTAATGTTGTGGCTTCTTTTTTGTTTTCTTTGAAGAAAAACTCCATTTCCTTTTTTTGCTAGTTCTATAAATTCTCTTTCTTTTAATATAGATTGGTTCAAAGTCCATCTTGATTTTTTTTTAGTATTTATTTATTTATTTATTTATTTATTAGTTTTTATAAACCGCCCTTCTCCCGAGGGACTCGGGGCGGTGTACAGAGGAAGGAAGGTATACAGATCGAACAATAAAAATAATAAGAAACACTAATGAACACAAACTGGGACCCCAATTAACGCTATCATGCCAGGCCAGCCTGCTGAAACAGGAAAGTTTTTAAGTCGCGACGGAAGGTACGGAGGTCAGGGGCCATCCGGATTTCTGTTGGTAAGGTGTTCCAGAGGGCTGGCGCACCCACTGAGAATGCCCTCCCCCTGGGGGCCACCAGCCGACATTCCTTGAGCGGTGGCACCCTGAGGAGGCCCTCTCTGTGGGAGCGCACAGGACGGTGGGGTGCTGACATCGGCAGAAGGTGCTCCCGAAGGTAGTCCGGACCCATGCCATGTAGGGCTTTGTAAGTCATCGTTAGCACCTTGAACTTCACACGGAAGGCAGCCGGAAGCCAGTGCAGCGCACGGAGGAGAGGTGTGATATGGGAGTATCGGGAGGCTCCCAAGAGTGTCCGTGCCGCCGCACTTTGCACCAGTTGAAGCTTCCGAGTGGATCTCAAGGGCAGCCCCATGTAGAGAGCGTTACAATAGTCTAGGCGAGATGTCACAAGGGCATGGGTGACTGTACGTAAGGAATCCAGGTCCAGATAAGGCCGTAGTTGGCGAATTAGTCGAACCCGGGAGAAGGCCCCCTTGGTCACAGCTCCAATGTGGTCTTCCAGGGAGAGCTGCGAGTCTAGGAGGACACCCAGGTTGCGGGCCCTATCAACAGGGGGAAGTAACTTGTCCCCAATGTTAAGCAGTGGGACGTTCTGAATCTCCTGGTTTCCCGGTACATACAGCCATTCAGTCTTGTCCGGGTTCAGTTGAAGCCTGTTTCTCCCCATCCATTCCCGGACCGCTTTCAGGCAGCGGGACATCACGTCTAGGGCATCACTGATATTGTTTGGAGTTGAGATAAAAAGCTGGGTGTCATCAGCATACTGATGGTACCCTACTCCAAAACTGCGAATGATCTCACCCAGCGGTTTCATGTAGATGTTGAACAGGAGAGGCGAGAGGACCGACCCCTGAGGGACTCCGCAAGCGAGAGGCCTCGGGGTCGACCTCTGTCCCCCTGTCAGCACCGACTGCGAGCGACCCTGGAGAAAGGAGGAGAACCAACGCAGAACCGTGCCTCCCACTCCCAGTCCCCTGAGGCGTCGCAGCAAGATACCATGGTCGATGGTATCGAAAGCCGCCGAGAGGTCTAATAAGACTAGGACAGAGGAATGGCCCCTGTCCCGGGCTCTCCAGAGATCATTCATCAGAGCGACCAATGCCGTCTCCGTGCTGTAGCCCGGCCTGAAACCCGATTGGTACGGGTCTAGATAAACCGCTTCATCCAGGATCTGAGGAAGTTGGTGCGCCACCACGCTCTCAACAACCTTCGCAAGGAAGCGAAGATTGGAGACTGGACGAAAGTTATTCAAAGAGGATGGGTCCAAGGTGGGCTTCTTGAGGAGAGGTCTCACCACCGCCTCCTTCAAGGCGGTGGGGAAGTGACCCTCACTCAGAGAAGCAGAGATGACCGCTAGGAACCAGCCTCGTGTCGCCTCTCGAGCTGCATAGGCCAGCCAGGAAGGGCACGGGTCCAGTAAGCATGTGGAGGAGCTTAACCTTCTCATAATCCTGTCCACTTCCTTAGGAGTTACAGGATCAAATTCTTCCCAGATGACGTCGACAAGACTGTCCATGTCTTGTTCTTCCATCTCAGCCCAGTTGGAGTCCAGACCAGTTCGAATCCGAGCGATTTTATCCAGCAGATATTGACCAAATTCCTCGGCTCGACCCTGCAAGGGTTCCTCCCTCACCTCTTGGTTTAATAGGGAGCGAGTCACCCTGAACAAGGCAGCTGGGCGATTATCTGCGGACGCGATGAGGGTGGAAAAGTAGTTGGATTTTGCCACCCTTATCGCAGCGAGATAAGACCTGGTGAGGATTCTTAGTCGCAATCGGTCGGATTCGGATCGACTGGACCTCCAACGGCTCTCTAGGCCCCGTCTCCGACGCTTCATCTCCCGGAGCTCCTCGGTGAACCATGGGGCTCGCTGGGATCTGCGCCGGGTCAGAGGCCGCAAGGGTACAACTCGGTCCAGAGCCTCCGTGGCTGCCTTTTCCCAGGCTTCCACTAAGGCTTCCGCCGAGCTGTGAGCAGGGGGTGCATGCGAGTCCCTAAGCGCTGCCTGGAACTTATCAGGGTCCATTAGGCGCCTAGGGCGGTACCATCTGACTGGCACCGTGCACCCACGGTGGGGGGTGGCAAGGGGGAAGTCTAGCCGCAGGAGGTGGTGATCGGTCCATGACAGGGGCGTAACAGTTGTGGCACCCCCACCGACATCATCACGCCACCGTCCAGACAAGAACACCAAGTCTGGGTTGTGGCCTCTCTCATGAGTCGGCCCAGAAATTATTTGCAACAGGTCCATGGCCGTCATGGAAGCCATGAACTCCCGAGCCAGTTCGGACGATCCTCCCAGGGACGGTAGATTAAAGTCGCCCAAGACCATGAGTCTTGGGAATTCAACCACCAACTCTGAGAGGACATCGAGTAGCTCGGGTAGGGCCGCCGCTGCACGATTAGGTGGTAGGTACGCCAGCAGCAGACCCAGCTGCGCCCCTGGGCCGAATCTCAGTAGGAGAGACTCACACCCGACCATCTGAGGGACGGTGGTCTCTCGCGGGCTAAGGGATTCCCTGATGATAACTGCCACTCCCCCGCCCCTCCCATGAGCCCGGGGCTGGTGCAGTACCTGGAAACCTGGCGGGCAGAGGTCAACCAGAGGAACACCCCCCTCTGGGCCCAGCCAGGTTTCCGTGATGCAGGCCAGGTCCGCATGCTCACTCTCCAATAGGTCACGAATGAGGTGAGCTTTGTTGGCTGCGGACCTTGCATTCAGGTAGACCAGCCTCAGCATGGGAGGGTGCGCACCTTTGCTCCCGGGTCCTCCGGGGGAGAACAGAGGGTCGGAGCGTCTCACCGCCTTTACAGAGCGGAGATGACACTCCCGGTGACGATACGGCCCTCTGTCTGTGCACCTTCTGCCATTCCCCACCATCCTAGGGATGGGACGTTCGTCAGTACGCCACTGGGTGTTATCGGCGACTGGCCCTCGTTGTACGCCGTCGCGAACGGCCGTGGGCCTGGCATGCGTTATGGTGGCTGGAAGGTGTGCCTTTCCCGCGCAACCATAGTCTCCTCCCTCCCCCCTCCCTAACCCCACAAAAAACGGGGTTGTGATTTGCCCATGTGCCTGGTTCTATCTCAATTTCCTGCATACTTGTCCTCAGTTCATATGTCATCCAAATCATGTCAATTCTGGACCAGGATTTATGCCTGTTTGAATAAAATGTGTATTGTAATTTTCCTGGATTGATTTCCCTCCAAACGTCTTGTACTCCAATTTCTTCTATTGTGTTGAAAAAAAAAATCTTAGGTAATCTTTTTCTTCCACTTTTTCCTGTTTTGCTACTTTTATAGTCTAGTGTCCCATCCAGTATTGCACTGAAGTCTCCTATTAAACAAATATTTTGATACTCCATTTCTGTTATTTTTCTATGGAGATTTTGATAAAATTCTTCCTGTTTATTATTTGGTGCGTAGATTACTACCAACAATGTTTGTTTTTGATGTAGATATATTTCTACCATCACAATTCAGCCTTCTTCATCTGAATAAATCATTTTAGAGTCTATTATCTCTTTAATATATATGGCCACACCTCTTTTTTCTGTTGTGCTGATGCATGGTAAAGTTTCCCAATTTTGGGGTATTCCAACAGTTTGTAATATTGTCTTTTTATATGTGCCTCTTGCAAACAAATTATATTTAATTTCTGCAGCTTTGTAAAAGTTTTGTTTCTTTTTGATGGGGAGTTTAGTCCATTTATATTCACTGAAAAAATCCCGCTTTCTTTCTCCATTTTGATTATTTATATTTAGGTCTTGTCGATCTCGTAGTCCTCTGTTCTTCACTCTCTTGGTCAAGTTTCTCTTTTCTACTGTTTGTATAGTATAGTTGTTTCTTCAGTTGGTTCTTCTGTTTGTTTCTGATCTTTTCTCTCCTCTTGTCAATATTGCACTCCTTCATCTAAGAATGCTCTATTTATTTCATCAAACTCTTCTGCTTTCCAAACTGAGTCCATTCGGTATCTTGTATTATTCCAGTTGATTAAGATCCCTTCCGGCATTAACCATCTGAAATTTATGCCCTTTGCAATTAGCTTTGTAGTTAGGAAGTGATGTTGTCTTTGGGTATCTCTTACTCTCTTGGGGATCTGCTTTAACACCACAGTTTGTTTATTCTTGTATTGTAATGGCTCATCTCTTAACTTTTCTTAGTATTTCATCGCTTGTTGTTTTCTTTATCAATCTTACATGAACTTCTCTGGGTAGTTTATATTTCCTTGCATAGCTTGAATTCATTCGAAATATTTCATCTATTTCCATTTGTATCTGTGCTCGGTCTGCTTTCAAAGCCTCTGCCAGGAGATCGATAATCACAACTGCTATATTTTCTTCTCTGTCTTCAGGAATATTCTTCTATTATGTTGAAAAAAAATCTTAGGTAATCTTTTTCTTCCACTTTTTCCTGTTTTGCTACTTTTATAGTCTAGTGTCCCATCCAGTATTGCACTGAAGTCTCCTATTAAACAAATATTTTGATACTCCATTTCTGTTATTTTTCTATGGATATTTTGATAAAATTCTTCCTGTTTATTATTTGGTGCGTAGATTACTACCAACAATGTTTGTTTTTGATGTAGATATATTTCTACCATCACAATTCAGCTTTCTTCCGACCCCTTGGGATTGCTGGGCTGAATGAAATTGGGTTAAAAAGCCGGAGCTCTGGCTTCTTCCACCCATCTCGTCAAATGCCAAACCAGAAGTCCCAGGAATACAGTTTTAATGCACCATTTGATGCACTGATATTAAATGATTCAATGAAAATGTGATATATGGAGGTGATTTATATTACTTTTATATATTGAAGTTTAGGGTTTGCTATACATCTTAGTTTTATTTTACTTTTGTGTTATCCTTTATCACTAATTAACTTAATAAATACTGCTGCTTTAATTTGTACAATTTTATCCTAGGTATTTTTTAAAAAAAATGCATTAAAAAAAACCCCTACTTTTGCTCAGAGGTGGCCCTAAAAGAAAGCAGTATACATTGGAAAAAAGGTTTCCCTTTAGCTGGGCAGGAGAATAATTCCAGTTGTAACCATCCACATGTAGGAGAAGGAGGGGAAGAACCTGGGGGAGGAGTTAAAAGAGGAACCAGCCTAGAATCCCTACATTGTCGCAAATAAACTGAGTTGAACCTCCTTTGAATTTCCTGGACCCTTATTTAACTCCAAACCAGTGCTAACTAACTGTTAGTTGAGAAAAGTCCTGGGCATAAGTAGCAATAAATCAATTTAACTGGCCCTTCATGGTTGGACCTCGTCTTTCACGTCTGACATCACATCAGTTTTGTCCTTCCAGAAAAAAATGCAATCTATAATCTTGCGGATCCATGCTGTGACTTGTGAGATCTCTGAATTTTTGCTGAGGTTGATTTGTCTGTGATGGCTCAAGTTTTATCGGCTTCTGTCTGGGTCTGTCTCAAATTTTTATTTAGTCTGACTCATATTGCTGGGCGTACCCTTGACTGGTGTTTTTCTGTGGTCTCCACATACTGTTGGTTTGGGTTTTTTTCAGAGCCCTGCTGGGTTGAGGGACTTCTTGTATTCTTGGAATCTGTTGAACTTGAATGAAGGACTTCTGGCTAAGATAGACAGTAGTCTCGTTGGTGCCTGGAAATAAGGAAATGGAATGATAAAATATGCACTCCGAGGCTGAATATTCTCTTCCAAGCCACAGTAGAGTATATAGATTTACTTCTTGATTTTCCGAAGAAATGGGGCTACAGGTTTCGAGAGAATGGATAGAATGCAAGTAGTTGAAGAGTAGATGGAAGTAACCAAGCATAGGCTATGGCCCATTTTAGGGCAGTGAATTTGGGGCCAAAACATATTTTTTGCCCAGACATCTGCTCCAGGCCGGTGGAGACCTCTCGTAAGTTGTAAGAGAACTGTTGCATTTTAGGAAATGATATCTTCATTGATTCTAAAGGTTAAGCCTACTCATCATTCTGCAAGGGGGAAGAGCCAAACTTGATACTGTTGTACCAAATCTGGCATTACATTTCTAAAAAAACACACCCATCATCCTTAACTCTAAATCTGAGGTGTCCAACCTTGGCAGCTTTAAGACCTGTGGACCTCAACTTCCAAAATTCCCCAGTCAGCCATGACCCGTGGAGAATTTTTGGGAGTTGAAGTCCACAGGTCTTAAAGATGCCGTGGTTGGACACTTCTCATCTAGAATAAGAGTGATGGTGTGCTTTTTCAAATTGTAACAATACAATGTCTTCCCTACCATCCCCAATCTTCTCTCAGATTGAAGATCTTAAGTCCTCATAGTGCATGTCTAAAAATCTCACAGTCGTTATTGTTGGCCTGTTCCGAACCTGTTCTACTGTGTCAATACATCCTTTTGGAAAGGAAGAGTCAGAATAAAACACAATTTTCTACTTTTGCGTTCATCAGCACAAAAGTAAAGGTAAAGGTTTCTGCCCTGTCCAGTCAGGTCCAATTTTAAGAAGTGGTGCTCATCTCTGTTTCTTAGCCGAGGGAGCAAGCATTGTCCAAAGACATTTCCATACTTATGTGGCCAGCATGATTGCATGCCGTGGCGCACGGAATGCTGTTACCTTCCCACCGAAGTGGTACCTATTTATCCACTCCCATTTTGCGTGCTTTTGAACTGCTAGATGTGCAGGAACGGGAGCTTACCTCATTGCGCAGCGCTCCGGTCTTAAACCCAGGCTGCCAGCTCTATAAGCTCAGGCATCTTTAACCACTGAATCATAAACCACCACCTCTCAGCACATAGTAGAGGAGAATAAGAACTTTGTTTTTTTGATACAGTGCTTCTTCAGATTTATTTTTAGATTGCGTTGGCTCTTTTAGCAGCTCTGTCACACTGCTGGCTCACTTTCAGCTTGTTGTCAATATCCAGGCTTCTTCTGTGTCACCCTAGGCATTGTTAACCAGCATTAGAATTGTTTTATGTTAGCTAGTAGTTGGCTCACTTCTGTTTATATAACAGCAAGGTGTTGGTCGGGGACTAGTGGAGATCCACGTACCTTGACCTCAGAAGCTACTAGTTCATGCGAATCTAGTTTCACTTCTTGAAATTTTTTTTTTTGTCTTTAAGCGGAAACTGCAGCAGAATCATTTGTAAGACAAGAGGGCCAGGTTTAAAATAATACATCTCTCTTCCTCTCTGCTTCCCTTCCAGCCTTCTGAAGATCTGCTCTCTTCTACCTGAAAATGTCCAGCCGAAGTATTGAGTATGGACAGCTCCCGGAGTATGAGAAGAGTCAGATCAAAAGGACTTTGGAGCTGGGGACGGTGATGACCGTATACAGCCTCAAGAAAAGTAATCCAGAGAGAAGAACCATTCAAGTCATTATGGAAACCAGGCAGGTCGCTTGGAGCAAAACAGCGGACAAGATAGAAGGATTTTGTGAGTATCTTATCTGCTTCACGGCATCCCTCTTATTATTGGAATTGATCATGTCAGGTGGCGGGGAAATCAGAAAACCCAGCCAGTTCAAATGAGTATAAAGCTTTATTGCAAGCTTAAGTTCTTCACAAGAACATGAACTACTCACAATCAAAGCAAATTGGCGGGAGATAAGAGTCAAAAGAATTCAAGGTGGGATGGACTTAGATCTCTATTTATTTTTATTTTTTATTTTTATTCCATTTATATCCCGCCCTTCTCCGAAGACTCAGGGCGGCTTACAAGCTTAGCAGTGGGCCTGAAGGGACTCGAGACTGACAACGCGTTTGTCCCTTCCTTCTTGCAAGTGTTCTGGGAAAGGATGAGAGGAAGGCAATAGATGACAACTTGTGATCTCAATCGAGAGCAGAATTTCCGTTGTTAAGCAAGGCGATTTTTAAGGGAGTCGTGCCCAATTTTATGTCCTTTTTTTGCCACAGTTGTTAAATGAATCATGCGGTCGGTAAGCGAATCCGGCTTCTCCCATTGACGTTACTTGTTGGAAGCTGGCTGGGAAAGTCACAAATAACTATCACGCAACCCCTGGGATACCACATGTATTTGTAACGTACAAATGTATTTTAAATACATGCCAGTTGCCAAGCACCTGAATTTTGACCATGTAAACTACATGAACTGGAAAGAACTTCCCTTTTCACAATTGCTAGCACCGTGGTTAATATCTCAAGATAAGATCAGAATATGGACCCATTGATAAGATATTCATCACGTTTGCACAAATGCTTCAAAATCAGATGACATTTATTTCTTGCTGGTTTGCTTAACCATCCTTCCCTCCCTGCTATTCAATTTTTAACTTGCCACAAATATCATGAAAGCATGTTAATTGGAGACTAGAGGTTATATCCCAGGGGTCTTCAAACTTGGCCCTTTTATGACTTGTGGACTTCAACTCCCAGAATTCCTCAGCCAGGCATATGTGCGTCAACTTCCGGTGTCAACTTCCCTCCGCCCTGTGCGTTCCCACAGAGAGGGACTCCTCAGGGTGCCACCGGTCAGAGAATGTAGATTGGTGGCCCCCAGGGGGAGATCTTTCTCTGTGGGCGCCCCGGAGTTATGGAACCAGTTACCGGTTGAGCTCCGGACGGCGCCCGATCTTCGCTCCTTTCGCCGCGATCTGAAAACATACCTGTTCGAACAAGCCGGCCTGGCCTGAGGGTGGGATTGGTGGGGTTTTTATTATCATTTTATTGGGGGTTTTATTAATGTATTTATTGTTTTTTATGGGCATGTATTTAATTACTTTTTAATTTTTGTAACTTTATGTTTTTTATTCTTGCCCTGTACACCGCCCTGAGTCCTTCGGGAGAAGGGCGGTATAGAAATATTAATAAATTAAATTAAATTAAATTAAATTAATCTTACCTAGTTTGGGTAATGAAACGTCTGCAAGAAAACAAGTGGAATTTTGATCATGTAACTCTGGGGATGCTGCATTGGTTTAAGCACAAGGATCGGTTGTAAGTCCCTTCTTTTCAAGTGCTGTTGTAATGTTGA
This sequence comes from Vipera berus, assembly GCF_964194415.1. NCBI lineage: Eukaryota > Metazoa > Chordata > Lepidosauria > Squamata > Viperidae > Vipera > Vipera berus. Next base: position 15,632,848 of record NC_138213.1, read on the forward strand.
ACAGTCCCTAAACAAACAGTTGTAAGTCAAAGTTTACCTGTATTGAGGTCTCCAGCCTCATGTTCCTAATCTACCTGTCATTTAGCATAGAGGTATGGTTGCAGGTAGCAAGAAAATGAATTTCCCCCAAGATTAGGCCTTTTATTGTACATCTGTTTCCAGAATTAACACTGCTATGCATTTGTGGCTTTAATGATACCCAAAGAAATTCTGTGTTCATGCTTCTGTAAATTCCAGAGCATTTCTTCTGAATGAAATTGAAAACATTGTGCAACCCTAATAAATAAGTAGACTGAAATACAGTCTGGTCATGTTAATGAGATAACACATGTGTGATTGGGGAAAAAAATGGCTTAATGCACTGGTTCAGCTCGGCTATTGCATCATGTCATGGTTAAGTAGGTTTACTTATGGTAAGATCTAAATTGAGAAAGCATTAATTGTCTCCAAAATTACATATCCTGGGAGATTGTAATTTACTTAGTCAAACAGCGGGCTTTGAATGTGGGATACAAACCAGGTCTGAAAAGGGAAAATCAGAAATGGTGCAGGAATCATAGTTTGGCTTTAAATCATGGCTATTGCAAATCATAGTTTAGTGTGGCATCTGAATGGAACCGATTCATTGCTCCGCTTGCTACCAAGATATATTTGCCATGTTTTGAGGCGGTATTAGTATTAACAAAAGCAATTGTGCATTTGTTAAAGATACATAGTAGTAAGGTATACCAAATAAACCTATCCGTTTATAGCTTTGGCATTTGATGCAGCACGTAGTTAATCCCCCTAAAGAAAGCCTATGATGTTAAGGCTTCCTTTAATTGGGGAGAATAATTATTAATCAGCGGCTGTAGATGTAAAACATTATTTAGCATCTGTGTCTTAGTCGATCTACTACATGAACTGGAAAGAACTTCTCTTTTCACAATTGCTAGCACAGTGGTTAATATCTCAAGATAAGATCAGAATATAGATGTATTGATAAGATATTCGTCATGTTTGCACAAATGCTTCAGAATGTAACCATGGCTTTCTGTGATGAGCTTCACACCTGAGTGTCCAGCTTATGGTCATGTGACTGCAGGGGTGCTGCAATGGCCCAAACTTAAAGGATAGGCTATAGTATACATTCCATTTTTCAGTATCACCGTAACTTTGAGTGGTCACTGAATGGATATAAGCCAAGGGCTACCTGTGAAACCTAATTTTTTAGCTACTATTTTGAAAGCACACTAATCAAGGAGAGTATTTGTAGATCAGGGTTGAAATAAGGAGTCCTTGGGGAAGCCTGCAGGAAAAGTCACAACCTGACCTTGTACCTTCCGCTCTTCTGTGTTCGCGCTCCGCTGTCCACTTAGTATCCTATCTGTGTTGGTGTGGCACCATGCCCAACGTCCCATGGCCTTCCTGCACTTGTACAGTCCTGCTCTGGGCTCCCCCAGCCTCTCCTAACCCACCTGCAATCTACACAGGGCCTCCTCCACCCTTCCACGGCTCCCCTGTGCTGCCTGACTGGGACTCCTGCCACTTCTCCCTTAATAACCAGAGTATCTTGGGGTTATGATGGCAACCAAGACTGCTGGGATTGTTGTCCCTAAGCAATTGCACTTTAAGACTCGCTTAGTGGTGGCAATTCCAGTCTTGATTGCCGTCATAAGCCGGGGACTATCTCTACCATTTCTAAATGAATATATTTCTTTTTGATTCAAGTGGACTGGAATTTAAGTGGATCTCAAAGAGAGCATTTCACACTGAACCAGGATTTTTTTCATGAGCAAGCAGGAAGGTAGGGTTATCTTGGTTTCATGCGTTTAAAATAACTTTTTTTTTAAAGTGTTAACGTATTAGTAAGAATGAAATTCCCTTTGCAAATGGGCTTACGTTCATTCTTTAAAAATAGCGGTCTTGAAGCTAGTGTGTGTATGTGTGTGTGTGTGTGTGTGCATATATATATATATATATATATATATATATATATATATATATATATATATATATATATGTAAATTACTAACAAAGAATTAAGGGAGTAATTTAGTAATTTACACAAATATATGAACTGTCCAGTGTGACTACAGCCTGTTCGATGGCCTTCAAGATAGGCTGAAAACAGGAAATAAAGATTTGCCCCATGTTTGGGGCCTAGCAAGGTAATCTAAATAGTTAACATTTGAATATATATATATATATATATATATATATATATATATATATATATATATATATATATATGTGTGTGTGTGTGTGTGTGTGTGTGTGTGTGTGTGTGTGTGTGTGTGTGTAGGTCTAGAGTCTCGGGTTTCTTCCCGCGTTCCTTTCATCTTCAGAAAGCTGTGGCGACGTTTCGACGAAATCCCATCCGTCATCATCAGGCCGGCCGCGAGAATCTACGAAAACATATATATATATATATATATATATATATATATATATATATATATATATATATATATATATATATATATATATATATATATATATATGTGTGTGTGTGTGTGTGTGTGTGTGTGTGTGTGTGTGTGTTATATTAAAAATATTTTCTGTGGCAAAAAATAAAAACATTTTATTGCTGATTTGGAAGTGTATTTTTTTACTTTTATTGTTGAGGTTTTTTCTTCTAAAATGCTTGTGGGAAACGGGTTTTACATTGTTAACATACATAACTTTATCAGTGTAAATATTCGAAATGGTTGGCGTACAGTTAGGTAACTTCAGATAAATTGTAAATAGGAGTAAAAGCTTAAACTAATTACAGTAAGCTTTGTGGTTGAAAAATTTGCAGTTTTCATAGTGAAAGCATCATGTTACAAATCATACACTGTACAAATCAGAATGAAACTGCCTGTTAGAAAAATCACACGGAGATCTAATAAAAATTCAGCACACCTTTGAACAGGTGTGAGTAGAAAAAGAAAGAGCTTTATAACTTAGCAGGCAAGTGTAACAGGTAAACGTGTATAAAATCCCATGCTTATTTTGCACATGTGTAAAATAATTAAACTTAAATAGATACAAAATCTTATTTTATGAGCATTGTATTTAATGGATGCTCTTTCACTTTCACCTATTCTTAAATTGATGGTCCACTGCAGTGTTTCTCAAATGGGTGGACTTCGACTCCCAGAATTCCCCAGCCAGCTTAAAGTTGCCAACTTTGAGAAACACTAGTCTACTCTATTAGCATCACTACCTTAAAGCTCTTTGACATATTATAAGTTATAGTTATAATTTATTAGAACAAAGCACATTTCTAAGCACAGTTCTAAGATGGCGGCGCCTGGAATGGCTGCGGCTGCATTGGCTCTTGAAGGCGAATAGTTTTGGGAGGGATAGTAAGGGCTATAGGCCACATGATCAGGAAGATTTTAATGTGTTTGAGCAACATGGTGGAACTAAGGTAACATACGACATACGACCGACAATCTTTGCTGGCCTGGCGAGTTTCTAGTTGTTTAGGAACTGTTGGTGAGACCGTTAAAAGTCGTTGGCGCTGTTTGAATTTGTTCTGCCAGCAGCAAGATCTGACTGCTGGCCCAGTGATGGATTCTATTGCAAATCAGGGCTGTTTCCAGAGGAGGAGAGGACCTGGAGCTTATGGGGCGAAGGAACTGGATGAGGCTGTCGGCAGGCCCAGAGGAAGGGAAAGAGGCTTTTGGAGGAGTTGGTGGCGGCGGCAGCATGCTCCAGGGGCGAAAAGAAGCAAGGCCTCTTTAAGGAAAAGGTGGAAGAGTCAGGATCAGAAAAAGGAAAGAAGGCGAGGTTGTCAGAATACAAGCTAACTTGAGGGCTAATCCACATGGAGCCCCATTTCCATCTGTTCTCTTTGCCATCGTTCACTCCCTAGAGACTAAAATGGACAATGTGAAATTTGAGCGGGCCCCGAACAAGGAGTATATATCGGAGGTGGTGACCCTTTGAGAGCTGTATGCAAGGAAATTTCATTTTGATGTATGCCGATTGGTGTACATTCAAAGTGACAATAAAGTTATCATCATCATTTAGTTTATACTCTTGCTTACTGCTGCTTGATGTTCTTGTCCTTCTTTTGATTTCATTTGATTTTTTTTAGCATGATCCAATCTGTGATTGAAGTTAACCACTACTACTTAATAGCCAGTTGAACTAATTGCTTCTAACTCCCAAGAAATGAGGCTCGGTGTTGCATCCTGGACCTCTTTCAGATGTTTGATCTCTTTCAAGACTGACGTTCAGAATGCCCAGCATTCTGCAAAATGTGCATTCCAGTTTGTGGTTTTCGCCTTCCTGCCACAAATACAGAGTTGGATTATGCCTTTTTTTTTCTTTTCCCAAAGCAGACTGTTAACTGGTTGAGTGCAAATTTTAGCTTGTCTTTTTTGTTCAAGCCAAAATGTAATTGCTTGTTATAGTTAATACAACTGTTTATGACAATCAGCTTTTGTGGGTGATCCATTCTGAACATACTGCCGCAGGGCTTGTGCATATAATCCTCAATTTTGCATCATAAAAGGAAATGTTGACGGTTAATTATTCATTGGTTTTAAAAGAAGTTGCTTGGTTTCCTTTAAGGATAGTTAAATATACATTTTGCTGCTTTCCAGTATCTTGAAAACATTATGGCTTATTGAATGAAGCTGTACGCTGTTCCCTTTCCTCTTTGTCTTAGGTGCAAGACTTACATCTAAACTGCTTATAAATTTGCCCAGAATTTCTAAGTGTAACTTCTATTTTTAACAGTCCCATTTTTCTCTCTCTCTCTGTGTAAGCACTTTTGTTGAATCTACGTCAGGTTATTAATGGAGCTGATGCAACAGAGCCCTTTGAAATGCAGAATTATCAGGCAGTCTTACAGTCTTGCCATGTCATGGCTGGTTTGTATGATTGTAACAAAAAAGCGAGGCAGATAGGAAAATATCAGGTAAGGAAGTTAGGACGTTCCTTTGCAAACTTTTTGGGTGTGCACCAAGATTTGCGCAAGGAATGCTTTGGAAATGACCATTTTGCACACCCCTGAGGACAGGTATCTGAACATCTGGGAACTCCACTTGCTGCTTTCTTGGTGAAGCCCTTGGTGCTATCTGAGCTTGGTTGTTTGCTTGCAGACATTCGTTACCTGACTAGGTAACATCATCAGTACTAGTAGGAGTGGGGGTTTGCTCTCTGTTTATATACAGTAGATTGCCCCGCCAATGTGGGTGGAAGTGTGGTTTTCTCCTTGGTAGTTCCTCGATTAGGTTTACTTTCTGATTGATCGTTTGGTTGTTATTAATCCGCACACTCACCAGCACTGATGATGTTATCTAGCTGGATAATGAAACATCTGCAAGGAAATAGTTCAGAAAGCACCAAGGACTCCAAAGTTCAACTTTGAACTTCTACAAATATTCTCTCCTGTTGGTGCTTTTTCAATGTCTGGAATGATGCCACTTATAGATACCCAATATTACCTGTGTAGGGACTTGTCAAGGCAAGGAATATACTCTCACCACTAAGTCACAGACCCTTATAATTCTACTGAGTAAACCTTTGTGTCATCAGTGTAAAGATGACGAGTAGAAATCCTCCAGTAATCTCTATAAAGCTCAGGGCCTCCAAAGCTAATCCATTTTGGCAACACAAGGGAAAGAAGAAGATGGGGTGGCAAAGTATCCAAGTAGCGACCTTGGGAGCTAGAGATCCTGTCCAGATCCAGGTAACGCTGGGTCTGAAGGAATGAAGAGAGCTTTTCTTTAAACATGAAAAGGGAAGATCAAAGGCAAGCAAAGGAAGCCAAAATTGCATGCTTATAGAAGCCACAGCTGTTAGGTTACCAGCATAGGACAAAAAGTGAGACAGTTCTGAACCAATTAAAGCCTGCTGAGATGACCAAGAGTCAGGATGTGGCAGTAGGGATGAGCAGAATTGGCTCTTCTTGTTCATTATACTAACAAAGTGATCTCATGAAAGCTTTTCTGGAGCAGTCTTTAAAATGGTCTGTACTGGGGAAATAATAGCTAAATGTTATTTACTATGGTCTGGGCTGCTGTGTTTTAGGCAAAATTGCACGACAGAGAGCAATCCCTCAAACTTCAAATATCCCATCACACGATGGTCCTGCTTGGATACATCTTCACCAAACGAGCAAATTATTTAACACTGGAATATTGCTTTTAAGTTTTCCAAGTCTTGCTGGTCTGTTTGTGTCTGAGAGAAAGGGAAACTTGTTGAATGCCCTTCTAGTAAGGCAGAACATTTGGCTCTTCGCCCCATCTTCCCTGTCATTGGCAGATGGTGTTGATCTTGCCTCAGACTTTGGTTGTTGGAAGCCAGCTGGGAAGGTCTTAAATGGTGACCATATGACCCTGGGTTATTGCAACCATGGTAAATACATGCCGCTTGCCAAGTGCCTGAATTGAGACCCTAGAAAGAACACAGAGAAGAGCAACAAAGACGAAAAGGGGTCTGGAGGCTAAACTGTATGAGGAACAATCGAGAGAACTGGGTCCATCTAGTCTAATGACAGAAGGACTAGGGGTGACAGCCTTCCCAATACTGGAGTGGCTTTTACAGAGAAGAGGGGACCAACCAGTTCTCAAAACACCTGACGGCAGGACAAGAAGTAACAGGTGGGAATATCATTAAAGGAAGATCTAACTTAGAACTAAGGAGACATTTCCTGACAGGGAGAACAGTTAATCAGTGGAACAGCATACCTCTGGAAGTGGCGGATGCTCCATCACTGGAGGTTTTCAAAAAGAGACTGGATAGCCATTTGTCTGGAATGGTATAGAGTCTCCTGCTCAAGCAGTGGGTTTGGACTAGAAGACCTTCCATAATAGGGTTGTTATTATAGGGAATATTATTATTATCGTCAATTTTGTTCACCATATCACAAAAAAGATGTTGAAAGTTTGGAAAAAAATTCAGAGAAAAGCAACTAAGATGTTCAAAGGCCTGGAGACCAAAACATAAGAAGGAACGGCTGCAGAACTTGGGTTTGGCTAGCCGCTAGTCTAAAGAAAAGAAGAATATAGGGGAGACATGATAGCAATGTTCCGGTATCTGAGGGGCTGCCACAAGACAAAGGGGGCCAGGTTGTTCACCAGAGCACCAGAGGGAAGGACGACAAACAACGGTTGGAAACTGATCAAAGAGAGAAGCAACCTGGAATTAAGGAGAAACTTCCTGACGGTGAGGACAATCAACCAGTGGAACAGCTTTGCCTTCAGAAATCGTGGGCGCTCCATCACTGGAAATCTTCAAGAAGAGACTGGACAATCAGCTGTCAGAGATGGTATAGGTTCTCCTGCTTGAACAGGGGGCTGGATTAGAAGACCTCCAAGGTCCCTTCCAGCTGTATTCTGATTGATTGACTTGTTGTGAAGTCCACGGCAGGGCTTTCAGCAGAAGGCAATCTTTGGTGCTCCTTATCTCTCCCCACTAAAATCATAGCAAGATACAATTTCAGATTCTCTCTCCAATTGCTGGTTCCCGAGAGGGAGAAAGCTGTTGATTTTCCTGCACTATCACTGAACAGTCACTTCTGCCTTCATGAGTGAATCATGACACAGCAAACTTGCCCTTATTAGATTCACTGGCACTTCCTCTTTGGTGAAGAAGGCTGCAAAAGTGATTTTATCTCTTGCACTATTAAAAAAAAAAAGAGTTGCCATTCTCTTCGAAATTGCTTTTAGACCACCACCAGCATGTTTGGCTGCATAAAATGCAGCATAGGGCGGACTTTCTAGTTAATCAAACTAGTCCGCCAAGATGCGAGAGGCTGCATTCCCAACGCTGCATTTTATGCAGCCAAACATGCTGGTCTAAAAGCAATTTCAAAGAGAATCGCAAGGTCTCCTGTTCCTAAAAGCAAGGCTGGCATTTCCCCCCCTCCTCTCAATTACTCTGTGTCATTCATTGCTTAAAGCTAACTTCCTGACAGTGGGGGTCCAGAGGGTCCCCACCCATCTTGTTTTTGTTTTTGTTTTTGGTTTAATCTCTTTGGAAATAAGCCATGTAAACAGCTGTTGCTCCAGATGTGTACTTTGCTGTGTGCTCCTTGGGTGGGGCAGTTTAAATATAGTCTGTCTCTCTGCAAAAGTTAATGTTGTGTGCTAACACAGCACAAAGCATCCATTTCCTCTTTTCTCCACATAGCAGCCCTGCAGTGGCCCGCAAACGTAACTAAGTATTTGCTGTTGTCTGGGCCACATTGTAAAATTACAAAGAGCAAATTCAGATGCATTTTCTGAATTCTGGTAGGAGTCCCCTTACGTTGGTGCCCTTTGTTTAGACCTGACTTTAGGGAATATTTATTATACATAAGCCTAGTGTTTCTCATCCTTCAAAGCTTTAACATGGGGGGAGAGTACTTCAGTTCCCTGAATTCCCCAGCCCGCAAGTTGATTCTCCTAACAGTTCATAACTTGTGTGTGGAGTCCTCTTTGTCAAGCTGTGATGGTGAATTTAAGGAAGCATGAAACACCCACCTTGGATAGCCTATTCATAGTTTGGTTCATATTTGGGGGTTATGCCCCTCCTGTTTATCAGATATTCCCCAACTGTAGCTTCTCTATCCATTCATGGCACTTCCCAAGTTTTATTTATGAGCTGTGGTGGCACAGTGGTTAGAAGGCAGTACTGCAGGCTAATTTTGCCGACTGCCAGCAGTTCGATTCTCACCTGCTCAAGTTTGACCTTCCAAAGTCAGTAAAATGAGCACCCAGATCGTCGAGGACAATATGCTGACTTTGTAAACCGCTTAAGGGGGTTGTAAAGTACTGTGAAGCGGTATATAAGTCTAAGTGCTATTGCTATTATTTTGTATGGTTGCCCAATCTCTTCTTAAAGACCTCCAGTGTTGGAACACCCACAATTTCTAGAGGCAAATTGTTCCATGGTTAATTGTTCTCACCGTCAGGAAATTTCTCCTTAGTTCCAGGTTGCTTTTCTCCTTGATTAGTTTCTATCCGTTGCTTCTTGTCCTGCTTTCAGGTGCTTTGGAGAATAGCTTGACTCCCTCTTCTTTGTGGCAGCCCCTTGGATATCGGAAGACTGCTATCATGTCACGGCTAGTCCTCCTTTTCATTAAACTAGACATGCCCAATTCCAGCAGTGTTCTTTGTATGTTTAAATCTCCATTAATAGCCACAATATCTTCAGCTATTTTCATTTTGGCAAATCTTACTTTGTTCTTGCCCCTTGGGAGAAAAATGTCACTTGGACTTGTGACCGACCCTTTATTTTCTCTCCTACACCCAAGTGAGAAACTAAAATTAGTTAACTTTCACCTACATGGAAACACAGGTGAACATTTGCATAATTGGACTGCATGACAAAGGAAGTCACAAGTGCTCTTCCACCATCACCTGACTGCCTATTTTTACCAATTTATCTCCCCTTGTGCACCTCTCCAGTTTAGAAGCCATCCTCCGGAAGGAGGTTTAACCTGTTGAAAATCAGAGGACGAAAAGAAAAGAGTGGCATAATGATGATGGAGCAATCTAAAAGATACACCTTCTAGCACTCTTTTTCATGCAGCATGCATAAAAGGTGCTGGTGATGACCTATAAAGCCCTAAATGGCATGGGCCCGGATTATCTAAGGGAGCACCTGCTGCCAGCGTCAATTCCCCATCGTCCTGTGCGCTCCCACAGGGAGGGCCTCCTCAGGGTACCGCCGGTCAAGGATTGCCGACGGGCGATCCCCAGGGGGAGGGCGTTCTCTGTGGGCGCGCCTGCCCTATGGAATCAACTGCCAACGGAACTCCGGACTGCCCCCGACCTTCGTTCATTTCGCCGGGACCTAAAAACCTGGCTCTTTGAGCTATCTGGTCTGGACTGAGGGGTTTAATGTTTTTAAATTGTGATTTTAATTTTTTGCGACTAGACTTAATTTAATTTTATTTTAATTTTATATTGTATTGTTTTTAAATTTTGCCTTGTAAACCGCCCTGAGTCCTTTGGGAATAGGGCGGTATATAAACCGAATTAATAATAAATAAATAAAACCTCTAATTTCTTCATCGTATACTGTATGAATTGTAGATTTTTTCCCCTCAGTTTTATTTCATAGGCCATCGAAAGGAAGGAAGGAAGGAAAAGAGGGAAGGAGAGGGGGAAGAAGGAAGAAAGAAGAAGGGAAGGAGAGGGAAGAAGAGTTCAGATATAGATTATAGATGGAATATATCCATAATAGGAAAAACAAAAAGGAAATTGATCTGTATTTACATCTGCATAAATGGACAGAGAATCAGAAAAGACTAATGGCAGATTTATACATTCAAACACATAGGAAAAATTGGGGTGGGGTCTGAACTTTGAAAACTAAAGCTACTAAGTTAAACTAAGCTAAAAAGTGAATGAGAAATGCCATTTTTCCTGCTCTATGCCCGAAAACCCTATGGACAGTACCAAAAGGCAAAACGATATGACGCTGGAAGATGAGACCCTCAGGTCGGAAGGCGTCCAATATGCTACTGGGGAAGAGCAGAGGGCTAGTACTAGTAGCGCCAGAAAGAATGAAGCGACTGGGCCAAAGCCGAAAGGACGCTCAGCTGTGGATATGTCTGGTGGTGAAAGGAAAGTCCGATGCTGTAAAGATTTTTTCTCCATAGGAACCTGGAATGTAAGATCCATGAATCAAGGAAAGCTGGACGTGGTCAAAAAAGAGATGACAAGACTGAACATCGACATCTTAGGTATCAGCGAACTAAAATGGACAGGAATGGGTGAGTTTAATTCAGATGACCATCAGGTATACTACTGCGGACAAGAATCCCTCAGAAGAAATGGAGTAGCCTTCATAGTCAATAAAAAAGTAGGAAAATCAATACTGGGATACAATCCTCAAAATGACAGAATGATCTCAGTTCGAATCCAAGGCAAACCATTCAATATCACAGTAGTCCAAGTCTATGCCCCAACCACCAGTGCTGAAGAGGATGAAATTGACCGGTTCTATGAAGCCCTACAGCACCTTATAGAACTAACACCAAAAAATGATGTCCTTATCATCATGGGGGATTGGAATGCTAAAGTAGGAAGCCAAAAGATAACCGGAATAACAGGCAAGTTTGGCCTTGGAGTACAAAATGAAGCAGGGCACAGGCTGATAGAATTTTGTCAAGAGAATACGATGGTCATAGCAAACACTCTTTTCCAACAACCCAAGAGACGGCTCTACACATGGACATCACCAGACGGTCATCACAGAAATCAGATTGACTATATGCTCTGCAGCCAAAGATGGAGAAGCTCTATACAGTCAGTAAAAACAAGACCAGGAGCTGACTGTGGCTCAGACCATGAGCTTCTCCTTGCAAAGTTTAAGCTTAAACTGAAGAAAGTAGGGAAAAGCACTAGGCCAGTCAGGTATGAATTAAATCATATCCCTGTTGAATATACAGTAGAGGTGACAAATAGATTTAAGGAATTAGATCTGATAGACAGAGTGCCTGAAGAACTATGGACAGAGGTTCGCGACATCGTACAACAGGTAGCAACCAAAACCATCCCAAAGAAAAAGAAATGCAAGAAAGCAAAATGGCTGTCTGAGGAAGCTTTGCAAATAGCTAAGGAAAGGAGGGAAGCGAAAGGCAAGGGAGAAAAACATAGATATGCCCAATTGAATGCAGAATTCCAGAGAATAGCTAGAAGAGATAAGAATGCCTTCTTAAATGAACAGTGCAAAGAAATAGAAGAAAACAATAGAATAGGGAGGACCAGAGATCTTTTCAAGAAAATTGGAGAGATGAAGGGAACGTTTAATGCAAAAATGGGCATGATAAAGGACCAAAATGGCAGGGACCTAACAGAGGCAGAAGAGATTAAGAAGAGGTGGCAAAATTACACAGAAGAACTATACAAGAATGAGCTTAATGTCCCTGATAATCACAATGAGGTGGTCACTGACCTCGAGCCAGACATCCTAGAATGTGAAGTGAAGTGGGCCTTAGAAAAGCTGAGCAACAACAAAGCTAGTGGAGGTGACAGTATTCCAGCTGAGCTATTCAAAATCTTAAAAGACAGTGCAGTAAAAGTGCTACACTCAATTTGCCAGCAAATTTGGAAAACTCAACAGTGGCCACAGGATTGGAAAAGATCAGTTTACATTCCAATTCCAAAGAAAGGCAGTGCCAAAGAATGTTCAAACTATCGCACCATTGCACTCATTTCTCATGCTAGTAAAGTCATGCTTAAAATCCTACAAGCTAGACTTCAGCAGTATGTGGATCGAGAACTACCAGAAGTACAGGCAGGATTTCGAAGAGGCAGAGGAACTAGAGATCAAATTGCCAACATACGCTGGATCATGGAGAAAGCTAGGGAGTTCCAGAAAAACATCTACTTCTGCTTCATTGACTATGCTAAAGCCTTTGATTGTGTGGATCATAACAAACTGTGGCAAGTTCTTAAAGAGATGGGAGTACCAGACCATCTTATTTGTCTCTTGAGAAACCTATATGCGGGCCAAGAAGCAACAGTGAGAACTGGACACGGAACCACTGATTGGTTCAAAATTGGGAAAGGAGTCCGGCAAGGCTGTATACTGTCGCCCTGCCTATTTAACTTATATGCAGAGCACATCATGAGAAAGGCAGGGCTAGATGAATCAAAAGTTGGAATTAAGATTGCCGGAAGAAATATCAACAACCTAAGATACGCAGATGATACCACTCTAATGGCAGAAAGTGAAGAAGAACTAAAGAGCCTCTTGTTGCGGGTGAAGAAGGAGAGTGCAAAACTTGGGTTGAAACTTAACATTAAGAAAACCAAGATCATGGCATCTGGCCCTCTCAATTCCTGGCAAATAGATGGGGAAGAAATGGAGGTAGTGACAGATTTTATTTTCCTGGGCTCCAAGATCACTGCAGATGGGGACTGTAGCCAAGAAATTAAAAGACGCTTGCTCCTGGGGAGGAAAGCCATGACAAATCTAGACAGCACACTAAAAAGCAGAGACATCACCCTGTCAACAAAAGTGCGTATAGTCAAGGCTATGGTCTTCCCAGTTGCAATGTATGGCAGTGAAAGTTGGACCATAAGAAAGGCTGAGCGCCAAAGAATTGAGGCCTTTGAACTATGGTGCTGGAGAAGACTCCTGCGAGTCCCTTGGACTGCAAGGCGATCAAACCGGTCAGTCCTAGAGGAGATCAATCCTGACTGCTCTTTAGAAGGCCAGATCCTGAAGCTAAAACTCAAGTACTTTGGCCACCTAATGAGAAGGAAGGACTCGCTGGAGAAGAGCCTAATGCTGGGAAAGATCGAGGGCAATAGAAGAAGGGGACGACAGAGAATGAGGTGGCTGGATGGAGTCACTGAAGCAGTAGGCGTGAGCTTAAATGGACTCCAGAAGATGGTAGAGGACAGAAAGGCCTGGAGGAATGTTGTCCATAGGGTCGCGATGGGTCGGACACGACTTCGCAGCTAACAACAACAACAACAATGCCCGCAAGCTTCAAGAATTTGAGAACAAGAGTAGAGATGAAGCATTATGTTGTGAACCTTAGCAGCACTTTCCTGCTCTTTTAAACATCTGATATCCTTTTGATTTTCAGTGAAATGTCCAGTGTTTAACCTGCAGAATTCTGAATATAGCATCTAATTTAGCTCAGTGGCTTAAATTTCAATTTGCCAAAGCCCACTGCAGAAGTCTCTCCCGGATCATTTTGAAGGATGGAGTGTGGGGAACGGCACAAGGACTAGAAATTGGCTCATCATAGCTGTTAACCACAAAACTGAGTACATTGTGTGTGCTGCCTTTGTGTTGCTTGTGACCTGTTTTCTGGTTTTTATTCTCAGGGTGGTTGTAGAAACCTAATATTTATAAATACCCTGTTCAGCTGTTAAGAAAGAGAAGCCTTTAGTGTCTGACACAGCAAATCTGAGGGAATAAGAGTTGGAAGGGACCTTGGAGGTCTTCTAGTCCAGGCTTTTCAACCAGTGGTACAGGTACCACCTGTGGTACATTGGCACCTAGCAGGTGGTACGCGACCATACTAGAAAAGTGGTAGTTGGGGAGGGGAATGAGCTGAATCGGTGGCAGCACCGCGCAAGCCTGAGCGAGAGATGGCTGGAGCTGCAGGGCTGTTAGGGCTCAGCAAAAGTGCCAGGATCAGCACCAGGCTCCAGCTGGAGCTCGGTGCTGATCCCGGCGCTTTTGCTGAGCCCAGAAGAAGCACCGATCAGCTGGAATGTTGCAGCATCTCCAGGGTCTTGTGATTTATTTTATTTATTTTTATTTTATTTTATTTATTTGTTCTTATATACCGCCCTTCTCCAGATGCTTGGCAACTGATTCATATTTATGATGGTCACAGTGTCCCAGGGTCATGTGAAGTGACCAAAACCTGCTGTGACCACCCAGCAGATGGGGGTGGGGGAATAAAAACCAAACACCCCCCACCCCACACCTGCTGCCAATCCTCAACAGAAATGCTCACAACAATGAAAACCTCGGACAAGAGGAAGAGCACCGCCGGATGGACAGGCAGGTGTCCTGCTCGGCTGTGGCTTGGGGGGCACTTTTTTAGTGCCATTGTAGCTTCAAACAGTCACTAAGTGAACTGTTGTAAGTCGAGGACTACCGGTACTTCATCACTTTTTTCCTTTTTTTTTTTTTTGGTCATCAAGTTTTTGACACCTTGCTAGGCGATTGGTGGTGCTTGGATGTTGCCATATCCTTAAAGTGGTACAATTGGTGAAAAGGTTGAAAAGCCCTGCTCTAGTCCAACCCCTTGCTCAAGGAGGAAACCCTAGACCAGGGGCGTCAAACTCAATTTCATTGAGGGCCGCATCAGCATTGCGGTTGCCCTCAGGGGGCCGGGTGGGTATGGCCTGGGTGGGCGTGGCCTACTGGGTGGGCGTGGCTAGAGTGCGTATGGCCTGCTGGGTGGGCGTGGCCAGCTCTACGTCGTTGGCATCAAGGGTGCCTATGGGGGCCTGGGCAGGAGTGGGACAGATCTGAGGGTCTCTGGCAGAAGGAGGGTCTCTGGGCCAGGGCCAAGGCAGTGGGGGCCGTTCCCTCACTGTTTCCAGGATGGCTTTGCGGGCCACATGAAACCACTTTGCGGGCCGGATCTGGGCCCCGGGCCTTGTGTTTGACATGTCTGCCCTAGACCGTTCTGGACAAGTGGCTGTCCAGTCTCTTCTTAAAAACCTCCAGTGTTGGAGCACCCACAATTTCTGGAGGGAAGCCATTCTGCTGATTGATTGTTCTCACGGTCAGGAAATTTTTCCTTATTTTTTTTGGGGGGAGTTGCTTCTCTCCTTGATTAGTTTCCATTCTCGTCCTGCCTTTCAGGTGCTTTGCAGACTAGGTTGACCCCCCCTCCCCTCTTCTTTGTGGCAGCCCCTCAAATACTGGAAGACTGCTATCATATCTCCCCAGTCCCCAGTTTTATGGGAAGGCATGCAAAAATAATGAAGCTGATACCCATAACTTAAAAGTCCCCCCCCCCGCCTCCCTAGATTCATGTACTAAGGCAGGGGTGTGAAACTGCCGGCCTGAGCTCCAGCAAAAAAAAAAAGTCGTGATATTTTATTTATTTATTTTTATTTTAATTCCATTTATATCCCGCCCTTCTCCGAAGACTCAGGGCGGCTTACAAGCTTAGCAGTAGCCTTCATTCTATGTATATGCCTGCTTATTAGGGCTTTCGCCCCCCCCCCCAAAGCGGCATTATTACAAAGTCAGCTTAATTGCCCCCAACAATCTGGGTCCTCATTTTACCTACCTCGGAAGGATGGAAGGCTGAGTCAACCTTGAGCCTGGTGGGACTCGAACCTGCACTAATTGCAGGCAGCTGGTGTTACTTAAGGAGGCATTAGCCCACTGCTCCACCAAGGCTACAAGTCGTGGCACGTCACGTGACGCAGCGAGTTTTGACACCCGTGTACTAAGGTACCAGCTGTGTTTTCAGCTACACGAAACGGAATGCCGAGCGAGGTGAAGCAAGAATGAAGCTATTGTTTCCACTGTTTAGGGTCAGTGAGGCAAATTTGCAAAGGAAACAATGGCTTTTATAATTTTTTCCCATATCCAAGGCTGGTTGGTGAAAATACTGGTCATGTTGACTCCCCCCCCCAAAAAAAAAAATAAACACCAAAAAAGCAAAAACAAAATCCCATTGTTCTTGTTTGGATTCCGTTTTATACCTGTATTTGGTGAATGGATGGAAAGAGATTGAAAAAAAACACAACCCAGCTGTCTTTTGCATTTTCTGAAATATGGAACCAGACTTTCTTTGTTTCAGTTGATGTCTGTTTTATTTATTCAACAGTGTTTAAATATTGCTGCCATTGGTATTGACCCTGGGGAAGGTACTTAGTTAGACTTTCCCTAAATTTGATATAAAGGAGGGGGAAAAATGGGTAGAGACTAATTTGAACACCTGCTCCATCTTCCCATTTATAATCTTAATGTCAGTTCTTCGGCTTTAACTTGAGTCAGCTTTTTCCCTTTCCTTCTTTCCCTTCTCCTTGTTACTGTAGTCGCTGAAAGTTGAGCCAATGTTCTTCTACAAACAAAGATTTAATGAACCCGTCAACTGTTATCTATCTACTTTGCCTTTTACGTAAGTGCTCAAGTCAATAGTTTGATAGTGGTAGTAGTAGTAGTAATGGAAGCTATTGTATTAGCCCGTGAGTATGAAGACATTTCTGGAATCGGCCCTCTTATAAAGGTATTTGGGGGTACCATTTTAAAAACATAAGACTCCTTGGTGATCTCTGAACTTGGTTGTTTCTGGCAGATGTTTCATTACCCAACTAGACCCAAAATATCTGCATGAAAACAGTCATGCTCAGAGAGCACCAAGGACCTTGAGCTACGATATTCTCTTCTATTGGTGAAAAAGCAAGAGCTGAACAGGATCAGAGTACAAAGCCAGAATTAATTGTGCCTTCTTTTAACTCATAGCAAGATACATTTACATGCATATCTTAAATTTCCATTGCTATCTCTCCTTCCCTATAAACTTGACCAGACAGAGGTAGTCTTGAATATACTTATCTCTTGGTAAAGAGAGGGGGACAAAGTGATTTTCTAGATGACTGGCATTTTACAAAGATCCGTAAACAAAATATAGCCCTAAGGCTTCTATATTATTCCTTACCTTTGCTTTTCGTAAGTTTGTTCCGTTATTTCTAAAAGTAGTCGATAAGCCCGTGACCATTGTTACACTGTTTGCTCGTGAAGTCTGCAGCTAATTATTTTATTATTAAATTATATTTATGTTACTCAAAAATATTAAATCATGTAATTATGTTTTAATATCAAGGTATAACTTAAATATTTTACCTATTTGAATATTAAATTATTAATTATTATTATTATGGCTTGTTTCACAGTCAGCCAGATGTTTAGATTGGATTTGTCCATATCAAGCCCTTCTCAAGGACCTGGGATAGGCAGATGTTGTTTCATGGTGTTATAGGTGTGGTTACAAGTTTTAAATTTTTCCAAGTAAAGTTGCCTTTTGCAATTGACTGATGGTGAATTTGTCAATGCCAATGGTATGCAAGTGGTGGTCCAGATGTTTTGGCATTGCATCCAAAGCACCTATTACTATTGGTACCATCTTTGCTTTCTTTTGCCACAGTTGTTCTACTTCTGTTTGCAGGTCTTTGTATTTTGTTATCTTTTCAAATTCTTCCTCTTCTTGTTCCACTGTCTGGGGTGTTGTCACGTCCACTCTCCAGACTTTTTTTTTACTTTAAATTATTATTTATATTATTTTAGGATGGTTTTAAACTGCCCAGAGTCATGTTGGTTGAGATGAAAAGTGTAGAAATTTGATAAAATTTGATAAATAACTGCTGCCCAAAGAAGTTTTCTTTACTCCTGAATTTTGTACCACTTAACTTTTTTGACACTTTTTCAGTGCCGTGGTAACTTCAAATGATTGCTAAGCAAATGTTTGTAAGTCGAGAACTGCTTTTCTTTCTCTATGTATATGTATATATTTGTGTGAGCATGTATGCACATTTATATGTCTATACACAAACGCACATCTACCCTTGTTTACACCTACATTTTACACTTATTCAGTAAATCGCTTAGGACTATTATCATGTAAATAGCATGGGAGATCATTCCGATTCTAGACTGAAACATTCAAATTTATTCGTCTCTGCTCAACTCTAACCTTTGACCTGTAGGAAAGTCTGTCTCTTCTTACATCCAGTTTGCATAGTGGAATGAAACCACTTCCTCCCTTTTTGAGTCAGGGTTTTATCGAAAGAACGCACACTCCTCGTGTTTCAAATAAAGTTGATTTTTTTCTCTCTCTTCCTTTCCCTTCCGTGTGATGTAATTACGTTAATAAAAACCTTGCATTTTTTTTGTGGGGAACCCCCTCCCCCCTCCAAACCTTTGAAAAATATAACATGGACAAAGCTATCCTTGGCCAAGGATAATTTTGAACCCCAAAATGCTCACAGAAGCATCAGTCCTTCAGAGGTCATTTCAGTATAGAAGGTCTCCACTTCAAATAACTTCTTTAGAAATTTATGAAGAGCTGTTCCACATGCAAACAAGACGACCTCAAGGCAGAAGGTTTTTAGTCAAATATGAAAGAAGATGCAATAAATATTTTATCATACAGTTTAGGATCACTAGAACATTTTAAATTCTTGGGACAAATTGTCTTCAGTAGACGGAAGCGTTTGCAATAATACAAATATTCACACATGTTTAGTCCACAACATGCAAAATAAAGAGTTTGGAAATAGATGTAAATATATCAGTTGTTGGGTGCTCCATCACTGGAGGTTTTCAGGAAAAGATTGGACAACCATTTGCCCAGAATGAAATAAGGATTTCTTCCTTGGGCTAGAAGACGTCCAAGGTCCCACCCAGCCCTATGATGATTGCCTGGTATAACTGGTAAACGAATCAGTGTAAGGTTTGATCCAGTGCCACCTCTTTTATTTTCACTGAGCCAGGTTGAAGCTTCGGCCTGTCTTCTTGTACTGTGACCTGTTTGTCCTTAATGGAATAGCAGCTGCTGCCGTCTGTCAGAAAAAAGCCCTTTTGTGTTCTGTAAACATTTTTTGAGATAATAATAAGTTGGAAGGGACCTTGGAGGTCATCTAGTCCAACCCCCTGCTCAGGCAGGAAACCCTATGCCATTTCAGGCAAATGGCTGGCCAGTCTCTTCTTAAAAACTTCCAGTGTTGGAGCATTCACCACTTCTGGAGGCAGGTTGTTCCACTGGTTAATTATTCTAACTGTCAGGAAATTTCTCCTGAGTTCTAGCTTGCTTCTCTCTGGTTAGTTTCCATCCGTTACTTCTTACCTTGCCTTCAGGTGCTTTGGAGAATAGCTTGACTCCCTCTTCTTTGTGGCAGCCCCTGAGATATTGGAACACTGCTATCATGTCACCCCTCACCCTTCTCTTCGTTAAACTACACATACCCAATTCCAGCAACCGTTCCCTATATGTTTTAGCCTCCAGTCCCCCAATCATCTTTGTTGCTCTTCTCTGTACTCTTTCTAGATGTAGAACAGCTGGTGAATGAGAAGGAGCTTCCTGGTTTATTAGACCAGGGCTGGTGTCTCAGGTCTTTGTGTGGTCAAAATGATGCTTTTGGAAAGGCGCAACGCTAGACATCCCTGAAACTCTGGAAGTACTAGCCTTAAATCTACAGCAAGGTTAAATGTCTATGGAGATAGATTCTCAGGCCTGGTTGTCCCAAAGGTGTTTATTTAGGAGACAACTGGACTTTCTTGTTTTTCTTTGAAGACGTTTCACGACTCTCTAAAAGAATGCAAATGGCCAGCTGTCTGCAAGAAGTATAAATCCTTCCATTCCCCACCATTCAGCCGGAGCTGAAGAAGCTTCTTGGATGAGAAGTGAAAGCTCTTCAAAGAAAAAAAAGAAAGTCCAGTTGCCTCCTGAAAAAGCACCTTTGGGGGATATAGTAACAGAATTTTGCAAGTCTGGAGGTACATCTTTATTCCCTTCCCTTTACAGTCCAAGAAATTTGGGAGAGTTTCTCCTGAGATGTTTGCCATTCCTTCTGCTGATTCACCTGACCATTGTCTACTCTGGAGCAATTCCTCCTGTCTCCCAGGATCATTCCCATACACATAGTGACTTACTTATTATGTATCTACTTACTTATTAAGTGAATTTATATATCCACGCAGCCACCCGAGAATCTCTGGGCAGCGAACAGAGCTTAAAAACAAAACTCAGATATACAGAGGGTAAAAAAACTAGGTAGCCTCTTAAGAACTTTCCACACTAGATTCATTCATAACCACACCACACCAAGAGCCCCATTAAAATCCTGGCCCTGGTGCCTAGTGGGAAAGGTTTTTTTCAGAAAACCAGCAGGGATAGGGTGGTCCTTATCTTTGGGGACGGGGGTGGGAGGGGTGGGGAGCTGTTCCACCAGGCTGCTGACATATCAGAGAAAACCTCATTTAACCTTTTGGTGCCAAAATGAAAGAAATACCATTTTGCTGACGGTTGAGTAGACACCTGAGAAAGTGCTCTTGAATTGCAAGCACAAAAATCACCCCTTATTTACAAAATGCAAAATTCACCTTGCACCCTGGTGATCAGGTAAGAAATACAACTAATTAAACTTGCTCCGGTTTTTCTGTTGGTTAGATGGCAACGTTTTTTTTTGCACTGTTGTCCGACACAGTGAGTTTCCTTGCAGCAATTTTTACCCAAGAGTAAAAACGATCATGAAATAGGACTCAGTAGTCATCCTGTAGAAATCTGCTTTAAGCCAAAGCGACCTTTACATTTTAGATTTCTTTTGTTTTTCTTTCCAGTGGATTTAACAGAAATAAAGGAACTCAGACCAGGAAAAAATGCGAAGGATTTTGAGCGTGGAAAAGGTGCACGTCAAAAGGAAGAACATTGCTTTACCATTTTCTATGGCTCTCAGTTCGTCCTCAACACTTTAAGTCTGGCAGGTAAAACCTATTTTGTCTGAGTCTCTCCTTTAAAATCTGGGATTGCGACGTTGCTCCTTCCAGATGCTTGCTGACATCTTCTTAATTCTTATTCCCATCTGCAAATATTCTTTAAGCTGAACATAGGTGCCGTTTGGAAGAATAACAAATAAATCAAACAAATATGGTTAGTCCTTGACTCAAAACCACAATTGGGACTGGAATTTCCTTAACAACAACAACGATGATGATGTTGTAAGGGACCTTGGAGGTCATCTAATCCAACCCCCTGCTCAGGCAGGAAACCCTATGTAATGCATTTGTAATGTGAGCCACACCAAATTTTATGATTTTATTTTTTATTGTTTGCCTTGGTGGTTAAGTGAACCACTGTAGTCGTTAAACGAATCATACAGTCATTAGGCTAATCTAGCTCTACCCCCCACCCACCCCAGATCATGTATGACAATCAGATAACCTTGGGATGCTGCAATTGTTATAAATGCCTGAATATTGTTCATGTGGGGATATTGTGATGGTCATAACTGCCAGTTATTTGTTTGTAATTCACTTTTTTCGGCGCCACTGTAACTTTGAACGGTTGCTAAACAAATCGTTGGAAGTCAAGGACTAGCTGTATGTGGGAGAGCTAGAAAGAAGATAGGATATATGCACACAGTTATTGATGCAGGATTATAAGTGTTTCTGTATCTCTATTCTTGCATCTTCTAAAGCAATGTTTTCCACTGCTGGTTTGTTTAATGCAGCATTTTTCATTTTAAGATGTGTGAATTTCATCTTCCAGAATGCTGGGAGCTGAAGTCCACATATATTAAATTGGCCAAGTTTTGGGGGGCGGGGGGAAATCATGGTTCTAATTTTTTTTTTAATTCAAGGAATTCCTTTTAGGCATTTTGCTTTCCTTCAGAAGTATGCAATTTATTCTTGGCATCATGAAGCTGTGCGGTGGGATAACAGATGTCCCCCCCTTTTTTTGCATCATCAAGTTTCTTAATTTGCATCTTTAAATTTCCTTTCCGTGGCAGCTGACTCAAAGGAGGAGGCTGACAAATGGCTTTGTGGATTGAATATTTTGCACCAGGAAGCTATAAATGCAGGCACCCCAGCAATTACAGAGAGGTATGTGGAAGAGCTGTTTTGTATTTATATATATTCTGGTAACAGAATAACAGAGTTGGAAGGGACTTTGGAGGTCTTCTAGTCCAACCCCCTGCTCAAGCCGGTGCCATTCTAGACAAGTGGTTGTCCAGTCTATTCTTAAAAGCTTCCAGTGATAAGAGCACCCACAACTTCTGGAGGCAAGCTGTTCCGCTGATCAATTATTCTCACCGTTAGGAAATTTCTCCTTAGTTCTAACTTGGTTCTCTCCTTGATTAATTTCCATCCATTGCCTCTTGTCCTGCCTTCAGGTACTTTGGAAAATAAGTTGACCCCCTCTTCTTTGTGGCAGCCCCTCAAACATTGGAACACCACTATCATGTCGTCCCTAGTCCTTCTTTTCACTAGACTAAAAAGGTAAAGGTTCCCCCGCACATGCGTGCTAGTCGTTTCCGACTCTAGGGCCCGGTGCTCATCTCCGTTTCAAAGCCGTAGAGCCAGCGCTTGTCCGAGGACGTCTCCGTGGTCATGTGGCTGGCATGACTAGACGCCAAAGGCGCACGGAATGCTGTTACCTTCCCACCGTAGTGGTCCCTATTTTTCTACTTGCATTTTTTACGTGCTTTCGAACTGCTAGGTTGGCAGAAGCTGGGACGAGTAACAGGCGCTCACTCTCAGGATTCGACCCGCCAAACTGCCGACCTTCTGATCGACAAGCTCAGCGTCCTAACCCACTGAGCCACCGCGTCCCTTCACTAGACTAGAGAAACCCAATTATGTACACTATATCCCGGTACATATACAATTCATTTAACTGTTCAGTCTCACCTGAATTTAGTTCAGTCTTCAGAAGTTCAAAAAAGAGACTGCACAACCATTTGTCTGAAATGGCATAAGGTCTTTTGCTTGAGCAAGGGGTTGGACTAGAAGGCCTCCGAAGTCCCTTCCAACTCTTATTCTATGTTATTTGTTCTAGTCAGGGTTGTTGCCTTCTGAATCACCTAAATTCATACGTATATTTCGGAGCCCGTTCAACTACTTTGCAAATCTAGAAAAACTCCGTGAATGAGCTGCCGATAGGTAGAGTGACGTGCTTCTAATGGATCTGAAATATCTTTGTCTCCTTTGGACTTAAATTCACACCTCACGTCCTCCTCTTCCTTCCCTTCCTTCTCTTTCTCCATCCCTCCACTTCCTCTTCCTCTTCCTGGACTGATTGTCTATAAGTAATTCTAGTATGCCGTCTTAGCTCCCTGCTGAATGATCTCCGTACTCATAAATAAACATTTTTCACATTCACATGTGTAATTTGTGCTGTTTGATGCCGAAATGTTAGACAGGCTCTTCAGAATCTGTCCCAGAGTCACAGAAGAACTAAAAAAAAATACTTTGGATCAGTTTGCGCTTCATAGAAAGTTATGTATTGAAACAGGAGCGTTCATTTCTGTTTTGATGTTTTATATGTTGAAATTACAACACATCATTAAGTTCGGTCTTCTGTTTACCAAACTAATCCTGGCTGTATTTTCATTGGCTCTTTAAAGCTGGCTGAGGAAGCTGATTTACTCGGTGGATCAATCCAGAAGAAACAGGTACTCATTCATTTTAGATTCTAAAGCTGTGCTCTGTTTTTTTTATTATGTATTTTTGTTGTAATTAAGTCACTTTAAAAAAGTCTCCTAAAACCCCATGCGACCAAGCCTTATATTTGGGATGGGATGGGATGGGATGGGATGGGATGGGACGGGACGGGACGGGACGGGACAGAATAGAATAGAATAGAATAGAATAGAATGGAATGGAATGGAATGGAATAGAATAGAATAGAATAGAATAGAATAGAATAGAATAGAATAGAATAGGAGCTGGAAGGGACCTTGGAGGTCTTCTAGTCCAGCCCCCTGGTCAAGCAAGAAACATGTACCATTTCAGACAAGTGACTTTCCAGTCTCTTCTTAAAAACCTCCAGTGATGGAGCACCCATGATTTCTGGAGGCAAGCTGTTCCACTAGTTAATTGTCCTCACTGTTAGGAAGTTTCTCCTTAATTCCAGGTTGCTTCTCTCCTTGGTTAGTTTCCATGTATAGTTTCTTGTCCTTCCCTCTGGTGCTTTGGAGAATAGTTTGATGCCCTCTTCTTTGTGGCAGCCCCTCAAATACTGGAGTAGTGCTATCATATCTCCCCTATTTCTTCTTTTCTTTAGACTAGCCAAACCCAATTCCTGCAGCTGTTCTTCATATGTTTTAGTCTCCAGGCCTTGATCATCTTAGTTGCTCTTCTCTGAATTTTCTCCAAAGTCTCAACGTCTTTTTTGCACTATGGTGACCAAAATTGGTTGCAGTATTGCAGATATGGTCTTACTAGGGTTTTATAAAGCGGTCCTAATACTTCACACGATCTTGGTTCTATGCGTTTGTTTATGCAACCCAGGATTGTATTAGATTTTTTTGCTGCTGCTGCGCACTGCTGGCTCATGGTCAAGTGATCGTCCACTCACAGTTACTGCCAGGTCTCGCTTAATCTGTACTTATATCTTTGATTTTTCCTGCCTAAATGTAAAACTTTGCTTTTCTCCACATTAAAGTTCATTTTACTAGATAGGCCCATTGTTCAAGTTTGTCAAGATCTGTTTGTATCCTGAGCTTGTCTTCTGGGGTGTTGACTATTCCTGCCACTTTAGTGTCATCTGCAAATTTGATGAATTCTCCTCATCAGATAAATCCTTCACTTTTAACCTTCCATGAGTTTGTAATCCTAGAAGTTTGGTTGGGTCAGGAGCAGCTGCTATATTGATTTTAAACCGGATCAGTTTTTCTCCCCCCTCCTGATTTAAAAATGTAGATGGGGCAAATAAAGTCTGAGAAGGTATCGGGAACCACAATGATAATTTTAATTTCCAAGATTAACTATAGTTTGTCAGGAGCTTTAGTGTTTAACTGAGATTGAGAGTCCTGTGAAACCAGGATTGTAATAAACCAGAAGCATGGGGCTGGAAGGGACCTTGGAGGTCTTGTAGTCCAACCTCCTGCTCAAGGCAGAGACCTTATTCCCTCCTGGATGAATGGTTGCCCAATCTTCTTTCTTTTTGAAAACCAGCAGGGGGTGGGGATGCACAAACATACACACCTCACTCACTCACATTGCACATAGGGTGTACCAAAAGTCGGGTCCCATAGGCTAACTACAACGTGTTGGATTAATTTAATTAATTAATTTTCCCCTCCCCCAGAGAAAAATGTTACTGTACCTAGCAATGTGTAAAGGTCAGGCATCAAACACGTAGGGAAGTGTTTAGAAGAAAATGGCAACCAATTTTCAGCAACACTGTCCTAAAACATGGTCACGTGACTCCAAGACTCTTGAATACAGCTGTGTGTGAATTACAGCAGCCATGTGTTCCTGAGTGTTGGAAATGCGGTCTCATGATTGATGGGGTGACTTGTCAGAACTTCAGATCTGAGTCATAAGTCCCCTGTTTCAGGTAGCTGGTAACTTTCACCTGTTGCTAATCAACCAATTATTAGTCAAGGGCTACCTCTATTCTGCAGTGGCACATTATTGTTTTTATTTTTGCAGACCAATTCAGTACAACTGAACACTCCTTCCTGTGGAAACTTGCTGCTTACCATGTAACATTTACTCCCCAGAGCAGCTCGTTTTACATTTAATTCTTACTTGGTTCGGTGCAACTCCCTGTCTGCTAGTTCCATGCAGGCTGCAGAACACCTGAAGGCAAATTCTGATTGTGACAAAGAAGCTGGTTGGAGGTTTATGGAGATGCTCCATCATCCAAGTCATGGTTGCCCCAAAGATGCTGTTTACCAAAAGGCGCAAACTGGACTTTCCGAAGGTAGAGCTCGAAGGAGCTTCTTGAGTGAGAAGCAAAATGTTTTGGAAAATATCCAAGGAAGTCCAGTTGCCTTTCGAAAAAAAAACTCCATTGGGACAAGCCGGTTGGAAGGGGGCAAGAAGTAACACCGGTGCCAGTGGCTGCATCTTGGACACATGGCTGCATTTACAGCTGTTTTCAGAGCCCCGGAGTCAAGTGATCACATTTTATGACGGTGTTGCTGAAAATTGGTTGCCAGTGGGCACCAGGGCTGGATTATTGTGCATCAGGTCATAAGATGCCAAGGCAGGTTTCCCCAGGAACTGAACTGGTGCGACCAAGGTTGAGTTTTGAGTCTCCGGAGATGGCTGGAGGGCTCAGCCCATCCTGTTATTTGATCCTAGCCCACAACACCAAGCTGGCACCTTTGTTTAAATAAGAAACAACACAATGAAGAAAAAGCGTGATGAATGAGAGGCCCAAGGGGCAGCAGGATCTTTTCTGCTGCCCTAAATGTGTCGCATCTGACCTTGGCTGCCTCTTGATTGTGTTCATAATACAAAACGGCAACACAGCTGGTGTTATCCTAAGGTCAGGGAAGTGAGATGGTTCTGCCTCGTAACTTGCCAGACTGGATAATTATATTGCATTTTGCAGAAGGCTTTGGGAATCTTGGCTTCAGGATCTTTGGGGAAAATGCCATTGCAGAAGAGAAACAGGTCTGAAGATATTTTTGCAGTATGCTTCCAGGATGGGAAAAAAAAAGTCTCAGCCGAATAGCCAGTGACTTGTTTTCCTTCTAAAATATGACCTTGTATAATGAAAAGACAATTTATCAACATAGCAGCTGACAGGAGTGAATTAGTAAAGTGCACCTTTCCTGCATATTAGAGTTGCGTTTTATCATTTCTCTTAAATAGAGTAACTGTCTGAGTTCAAGGCAGCATCTATCATTTCTCCTTGTGCCACATAATGATAATGTGCTAATTTAGCGTTGGCCTTCAGAATTTTTGGATGCCTTGCTGGTGTTATTCCTTCACAGCGTGTAAGGGCCAGACTGTGAGATCAGCAAAGCACACAAATGTCCAGGGGCCTTATAAAATCAATACTTTCATTGAAGTAGGGATTTTTCCACAAATCGTTTCTCTAGCCACCATACACTACAGCCGGCGGGTGGGAGTCAGCACTGCTTCTGACCAGTATTA
Organism: Vipera berus; assembly: GCF_964194415.1. NCBI lineage: Eukaryota > Metazoa > Chordata > Lepidosauria > Squamata > Viperidae > Vipera > Vipera berus. The sequence goes on from NC_138213.1 coordinate 15,659,875, forward strand.
TAAACCTTTGGGCTGTGTTGCATTGATATTATGATTTGTTGTTTTTAAATCATGCTGGTTCCATGCTGGGGGTTTTTTTTTTGTTTTGTTTTGCTTTATCTGTTTTGGTCCTGAAGGGTCATCCGAACGAGGCTGTCCTCTGTTGGTTTTTCATTCGGAAAGTCTGAGCGGCAGTAAGAGAGAGTTTACTCAGGGTGCCGTTGGTCAGGGAATGTTGACTGGCGGCCCCCAAGGGGAGAGCATTCTCTGTGGGCGCGCCTGCCCTCTGGAATCAGCTTCCGGTTGAGCTCCGGATGGCTCCCGACCTTCGCTCTTTTCGCCGCGACCTGAAGACTTGGCTATTTGAACTTGCCGGCCTGGACTGAGGGACTAGGATTTTAGATCTTAAATTTTAAAAATTTTAAATTTTAGAATGTGTTTTATTGTTTAGGGCTATTTGGTTTAATTTCATTTTAATTTTTATATTATGTGTTGTTCATAGTATTTTAATTGCCCTGTACACCGCCCCGAGTCCCTTGGGAGAGGGGCGGTATATAAATCCAAATAAATAAATAAGTAAATACTGTGGTTTCCTTGGTGCTCTCTGAGCATTGTTGCTTTCTTGCAGACATTTCATTACCCAACTGGGTAACATCATCAGTGCTAGAAGGGAGTGGGTTTTGCTCTCTGTTTACATACAAGGAATCAAGGAACTACCAAGAACACTTCCACCAATACTCACAAGCAGAGTATCTAAACAGAGCGCAAATCCCACTGCCTTCAATTCCTGAAGCTGTTACCTAGTGGGGTAAGGAAGTGTCTACAAGAAAACAAGCTCAGAGAGCATCAAGGACGCCACAGTTCAACCCTGATCTCCAAATATTCTCGGCTGAAGATTATATTTTCAGTAGCGATACCTCATCTGTGAAATGTTCTCGTCACCAACCTGATTGGGAAAGAGTCTAGTCTATCCAATCCTTCAGCTTCCTGAGGTTTTGGGGTGGTGTTTTTTTTTTTAGCATCCTGTGGACATCATTTCACAGCTAGTCCTCTTTTAGTAACCACAGTTGGGATCGACAACCCCGTTGTTGAATAAAGAATGTTGAGTATAAACCTGAAAAGAATGATGTTCTTGGTATTTATTCTTATTCAGCATCAGCCTGAGAGAGTTGAAAACAATACTTCCCTCCATCAACTTCAAAGTGAACAGTGTGAAATACTTGAAAGATAAGTTTGCGGTGAGTATTGGTTTAGGCTACGTGTCCTACAGCTTACTTATTACCCTGCGTTTTACATACTTCCAAAATAAACCCAGTCTTCTGGGTTTCATTGGGGAACAGGGTTTTTTTCCCCCCATCTTGGATGTTGTTAATGGCAGAGGGTAAGAACTCTCATCTCCCTTTGCTGTTCCATGGGCATGGGAAAGGTGTGTAAATGTAGCTTTTCAGTGTGCACACCACAGTCATCCAGAAAATGGTTACTTCTTCCTATTAAACCGATGTGGCATCTCTGGGAAAAAAGTAATGTCTCTGTGTGTTTTCTTCCTGGCTAGTGCTCTTGCTAGAATAGCAGGAACTTGGATGTTCAAATTACAGTCAAAGACCAGAGACCAGAACAAATGAAAACACTCAATAAATATCCAGTTAAAAATTCTAGAATAAATAATAAATAACACATCAAATGTATATTAAAATCACAATTTGGCATCCAGTCTGTCAGTTACACATGGCCTAACTAGACTATAATATCAGTCCATAAGCTGCGGGGCCCCTAGCCACGGAGGCAGTCCACTGTGATGGCCGTAACATTAGAAAGCAACTTATGTCCCAAGTTTTGCCCTGGAGGTTTTACTACTAGCTTTTCATAGAACTGCCAAGATGATGGATGGGTGGGAGTTTTGATATTTGTTTCCTCTTTGGTGTTTTTTTTTTAAGGTGAGGCTGGCCTGCCATTTTTATTTATTATTTAGGTCGTGTTATCATCTGGTATCGTTGATCTGGGTTGTTGAGTTTATTCAGATTCTAATCTTCGGGTACTGTAAGCTGCTTGGAGGTTTGGGAACCAGGCAGCCTACGCATTTAGGCAAGCAAATTAATAGAAGCCATATTCTCCAGTTGTGCACAAATGCAAAATCTTCATCAGAATAACAGAGTTAGAAGGGACCTAGGAGGTTTTCTAGTCCAGGGGTCCCCAACCCCCGGTCCGTGGATCAGTAACGGGCCGCGGCATTCCAGCAACTGGTCCGCACAAACAAGCAAAGCCTCGTCCGTGGGATGCAGGCAGCACACAAAACCACCCACCCTCCGATCTGCGGAAAAACATTTCTCCATGGAACCGGTCCCTGGTGCCCAAAAGGTTGGGGGGCCTCTGTTCTAGTCCAATCCCGTGCATAAGCAGGAGACCGTATTTCATTTCAGACAAGTGTCCAATCTGTTCTTTAAAAATCTCCAGTGATGGAGCACCCACAGCTTCTGAAGGCAAGAACTTCATCTCTGAAACTTTAGTGCAGAATTGTCTTTTTGCTAGATTTGCTAGAGAATACTTATCTGCCTTTCCTCTAGCCTGGGACAGGATAAATGGCTTTGGGGTAGGTGTAGCTCTGGTAAAATCTAAATGCTGCCTCATTACTTACGGCTGGCTTATTTATATCTTTTTACTCAGGAAATAAAAGCTGCTAAAGAAGAACTTAGCTTTGAGCAATTTCATCTGTTCTACAAGAAGATTATGTTTGAGCAACAGAAATCGGTAAACGTTCCGCTCTTATCTTACTTCCTCTTAATGTGGAGAGTGTCGTTCTGTGTTGTAACCTGAAATGTAGTAATTAGGTAGTACATATGTTTTCAGTCTTATATTTAATTCAAGCATGATACCAAAGTTCCTTGCTTTTAATTGACTAGATTCAGAACTATAAGTCTATTATTCATGCATGCATGCATACATACATACATATATGTACATACAGAGAGAGAGAGAGAGAGAGAGAGAGAGAGAGAGAGAGAGAGAGAGAGAGAGAGAGAGAGAGAGAGAGAGAGAGAGAGAGAGAGAGAGAGAGAGAGAGAGAGAGAGAGAGAGAGAGAGAGAGAGATACAAATATAGATATAGATAGAAATAAACCAAAGCTTTTGATGATTTTCACTTGTTTGAACACCTGTTTTTCTCCAGGCAATAACTCTTCTATGCAGAAGAAAATTATTTGTTCATTATTCATCATTTTTCTCTTCCCAGGTTCTGGATGAATTCAAAAAGGATTCTACTATGTTCCTCTTAGGGTGAGATATTATATGAAGCAATTTTATTCACAACCGCACTTAAAGTGCTTCGATCAGAATTTTCCCTGCGATATAATTTTGTCGCTTATTCTTTTTGTCACAGTAGATTAATGAGATACATTTAACTGTATTTGTGTATTATTTTAAGCAAGGGATGCTGGCTTAGTAAACCACACTATTGAGAAAATCTCATCTTGCGGTCTGCATCCTGTTCATATTGATATAACCTATACCAAAACCTATGGCACGCGTGCCAGAGGGGACACTCGGAGCCCGCTCTGCGGGCACGCACGCCTCGCTCTTTTGGCTATGTTTTTGCAGAAAAAAAGCCATTTCTCAAGCCCCTTCATAGCCAAAACAAGCCTCTGAAGCGAGTGCACTGTTTTCAGCTTTGAATTATATCAAATCTGACATCAGAAACAGGCTAACAGATGAGCTGAGGGCTGCATGTGTTGCTCTCAAACTTACAAAGTATAAGCCAAAGTTAGACAAATTACCAGCGTGCATACAACAGCAAAAATCACATTAATTGTTCAAAGGCATGCCAAATGCAAACTTTTACCTTTCAGTAAAAAGTTGTAATCGCTGAAAACTTTGTTATTGTGTTTTTCTTTTAAGACAAAAGATGCCAATGTATGAGTTGTTTTTTCTAAACTAAAACCTCAGTATTCAGATTAAATTGCCCTGTGGGCACTTTGCGATAAATAAGTGGGTTTTGGGTTGCACTTTTGGGCACCCGGTCTTTAAAAGGTTCAGTTAACAACTGCAGTGATTACTTTGGCAAAAAAAAAAGATCATAAAATTGGATGCGGCTCGCTTAAATAACCATCCTGGCTCCAAAAAGCAATCGTTCCGCCTTCAACTCTTTAAAGCAGTGCTCCATCCCATGAAAAGAGTCGGCAACTTCGAAGAGCCACGTCTGTTTCCCAGGGACTCCCAAAGCCCTGATCTGAATTATTTCCAAGGTGTTACACAGCCCTGCTTTTATAGTGTTATTTAAAATTCAGGAAATGAAACCTTCACTTCCTCAGATGCAATAATTCTTCTCTCTCTCTCTCTCTCTCTCTCTCTCTCTCTCTCTCTCTCTCTCTCTCTCTCTCTCTCTCTCTCTCTCTCTCTCTCTCTCTCTCTCTCTCCTCTCCCTCTCCCTCTCCCTCTCCCTCTCCCTCTCCCTCTCCCTCTCCCTCTCCCTCTCCCTCTCCCTCTCCCTCTCCCTCTCCCTCTCCCTCCCTCCCTTTCCTGTCTGGTATTTGTGTTTAAACATTTCTCATCTTTTCAGCCGATGTTGCTGTACGATTTTTCTCTTTTGACCTACCCGGCAATTTGGGAGGGGAAAAAATAATTAAGGAAAGTAGTTCCAGAAGCAGATAATTGCTTTTAAATTATGATAATTAAATCCTTTTTTTCCCCAAGACCTTTGAACCGGTAGACAACTCAGATCTTAGCCTGCCTGCAGTTGTTTTTGGTTAAAGACAACGCTTCCCTTGTTTTCCAAGTCTTAGTCTCAGCTTTGTCAGAATACATACTGAATATTGTGCATTTTTTCCCTCCAGTCTGGCGTTTTCCAAATTGGCTTTAACTTTTTTTTTTGTTGCAGAAACACAGATCGGCCAGATGCCTCAGCAGTACATTTACACGATTTTCAGAGGTTTCTGCTACATGAGCAGCAGGTGAGAAGATCCTAATGCTCTTGTTTTTCAACGTTCATGTATGTATGACATCATGGTTAAATATGGTAGGATACATTGATTAGGTCCATGGCAGAGCAAAAGAGTCATGCTTAGAAGACTACCTTATTCCAGGGTGTTATGTATGGGGATAATAAATATAGCAGCAGTTCATAGTGACCATCAGGTGGCGCTGTACTGTAACTGGATTGGCTGGTAAGCCCTCGGCGAGAAAACCCAAATACGGGATTGGCTGCCAGTGCACCTGGCCAAGTATATAAGGGGGTACAGGTAACCCCTTTTTTCGCTTCAGTACTACCACCAATAAAGAGCTGCGATGCTGAGTCCTTTGCCTGTTGTCTGACCATGCGGCCAAGAACCCACTACACAATACAGAGACTGGTGCTGAACAATACAATTTTATGTCTGAAGGAATCAGTTTATCTCTTCCTGCTCCTAGTATAATACCTTTGCCAACCAGTACAAGTTCTTTTAGGCTGAGCCAGAATGCTATCATAACTGGGGTGGGGGCAAGGTTTACAACCTAGATCAGGGCTAGGCAACCTTGGCTCTTTTATGACTCGTGGACTTCAACGCCCAGAATTCCTGAGTCAGCTGGCTCAGGAATTCTGGGCGTTGAAGTCCACGAGTCATAAAAGAGCCAAGGTTGCCTAGCCCTGACCTAGATCTTCCAGTTCCTGATCCAGTATCTTCACCTGCTACCACAGCATCCTGGATCTTGGGCAGAGAGGGAAGGATTCACCCAAAGTCTACCACGGACCTTCTCTTGATTGAACAGGAACTTGGGCCTTCTCACTCCTAGTTCCCAACATCTTAACCATTACACCAACCTTGGCAGTGTTCCCATGCTGTGGCATCACTGTTTCCTTTCAAAGATGATAATATTGGAGATGAGCAGACATGTTGGATGATACTCTTTGTAATTTCAGGAATCTTGGGCACAGGATCTTAATAAAGTAAGAGAACGGATGTCCAAATTTATAGATGACACTATGAGAGAAACAGACGAACCTTTTCTCTATGTTGATGAGGTAAATGGGGCTGTTTGTTTGCAAGATTTCTCCCGTAAAGAATATTGTGGGGCTTCAGAGTCCAACCGAGGTCTAAATTTCCAAGTGTCTCATTTTATACCGACTCTAGACAGCATTTAATTATATCATAATAACTCCTCTCCACTCTCAGTTTGCATTCAAAAGGTATCGATGTGTAAATTATATTGCCCTCAAGATGTAAAAATCTTTAGTGAACCTGTTCTCCACAAACTGGCCATTTGCCCTTAAAAGTCACCTTACTTGATGCCATTTTAGGGCAGCTGTGCAATTAAAATTGTACATTGGACCTCCCGGAAATAAAAGCCATAGCAGTAATATAAAACATTTGGATATTTTCAAATGCTGGAAAATATTTTTTAAAAAATCATCATCTACCATTTTTTTAAAAAATCACAGGCTGTGGTTTCCGCAAACCATGTTAAGAAAAGATATTCCAAAGACTTTTCCTATACTGGTGTGTGTGTGTGTGTGTGTGTGTGTGTGTGTGTGTGTGAGAGAGAGAGAGAGAGAGAGAGAGAGAGATAGAGAGAGAGAGAGAGAGAGAGAGAGAGAGAGAGAGAGAGAGAGAGAGAGAGAGAGAGAGAGAAACCTGCCATTTTTCTCATGCCCTGGATCCACTTTTAATTAGTTTGTTTAACATGTCTGGAGGGTAAATCATATGATGAATGAGTAAGGGAATTAGTCTGTTTAGCTTAATGAAGAGGAGGCTTGGGGGTCATGATGGCAGCCTTCCAAAATTTGAAGGGTTTTCCAAGGAAAGCGGGGGTCAATTTGTTCTCCTTAGCATCTGAGGGCAGGACAAGAAGCAACAGGTGGAAGTTCATCAGAAGGAGATCCAACCTGGAAATAAGGAGAAATTTCTTGACTCTTAAGAACGATTAATCCAAGAATTGTGGGTGCTTCATTGCTGGAGGTCTTCAAGAAAAGATTTGTCCAGGATGATATATAAGGACTCCTGCCTTGGTCAGGGGGATGGACCAGAAGACCAACCTCCAAAGTCCCTTTTAGCCTTATGATTCTATAGGAGTAACTTTAGAGATTTATTTTTACCAGTAAATCCATGCCCTTGCTTTTACTTTGTGAGTGTTCTGATGAAAGAAAAAACAGTCATGATGTAGGCCAAGTATTGATTGATTGATTGATTAAGTTAAGTATGTAATAGAATGCATTTGCATGGGGTCTCTCTCTCTCTCTCTCTCTCCCTCTCTCCTTTTGTCAAGCTACATCTTCTGAAATTCCTTCATTCTTGACCTGTTTCCCCCTATTATTTCTTAAAATAGCAACACATCCGCAAACGACAATGGGGAATGGTGGGGTGATCGCTGAATTGATCCATCTTAGGTAAATAACATCTATTTATATTTTTCCATCTCTCTCTCTCTCCCTGTGTGTGTGTCTTACTTTATTGTAGTTTCTTACCTACCTTTTTTCGAAAGAAAACACCATTTGGGATGAGAAGTATGCTTCAGTGGACCCACAAGATATGAATAATCCTTTGTCCCATTACTGGATTTCTTCTTCCCATAATACGTAAGTATTATGGTCTTTTATCTGACTGTATTTTATGACTATGATCATGATTTATCTCTTGTTGCTTGTAAGTACACTGAGAGCTTATGCACCGGAGACAAATTTTATTTATTATTTTTATTTATTTATTTTAATTCCATTTATGTCCCGCCCTTCTCCGAAGACTCAGGGCGGCTTACAAGCTTAGCAGTAGCCTTCATTCTATGTATATGCCTGCTTATTAGGGCTTTCGGCCCCCGCCAAGCGGCATTATTACAAAGTCAGCTTAATTGACCCCAACAATCTGGGTCCTCATTTTACCTACCTCGGAAGGATGGAAGGCTGAGTCAACCTTGAGCCTGGTGGGACTCGAACCTGCACTAATTGCAGGCAGCTGGTGTTACTTAAGGAGGCATCAGCCCACTGCTCCACCAAGGCTCATTAGCCCACTGCTCCACCAAATTCCTTGTGTGTCCAATCATACTCGGCCAATAAAGAATTTCATCCGTTCTATCTGTTCTCCCTTGATACTGTGGAAAGCTGCATTTCATTTTTCCATGCTGCTCTTTCCGGCTTAGTTATCTCACTGGAGATCAGCTTCGTAGTGAATCTTCCCCAGAAGCCTACATCAGATGTCTCCGAATGGGGTGTCGATGTATTGAGTGTGAGTAATCTCTTTCTCCCTTTTTATCCCACACCTACAAATTCATTAATAAAGGAGAATATTTGTAGTTCAGGGTTGACGTGAGGGGGTCCTTGATGCTCTCTGGCCTTGCTTGTTTTCTTGCAGACGTTTCATTGCCCAAAACGGTCTGGCACTGATGTGGTTACCTAGTTTGGGTAATGAAAGGTCTGAAAGAAAACAAGCAAACTCAGCAGAGCATCAAGGACTCCTCGTAACAATTTGTATCTTCTTAAATTATGGTAATAATGTAAATCCTGAGGGGTCCTTGGTGCTCTCTGAGCTTGGTTGTTTTCTTGCAGATGTTTCATTACCCAGTGCTGATGATGTTACCTAGTTTGGTAAGGAAAGGTCTGCAAGAAAACAAGCAAGCTCAGAGAGCACCCTCATTTCAACCTTGAGCTACAAATATTCTCTCTTTATTGGAATCTAAAATCTTCTAATATTTTTAGAGGATCATTATCATCAAATCCTTGTTTATTAAACTAATTCTACTTTTGATGCCGCAACGCGTCTGCAGTTCACCAAGGGAAGATGAAATTACAGATAGTAGAGTTACAAGTTAAAATAAACAATTGCCGTCAATTATTATGAATTTCCTGTTGAATTACTCCGGACTTCACTGTTCACAGCAGCCACCGGCGTGAATGTTTATGCGTTGCTTCTTTATCTGGTATATTAAGGAACTAACCCTGGGGTTTCTTGCTTTGATTTGTGAAACAAGTCTTACCGAAATGGTGACAAAAAAAAAAGCAGAATTGTAGTTGTAGAACTTGTAGTTCAAATCTGTGCAGCTCTCTTTTTTGTTCTTCAGACGAGAAATCCTTCTTTTAAAGAGGTTGGGCTGACCAGAGGAAGCAAAAAAGAAGTGATACGACTTTTCTCTCCAGGATCTTTAGCTTCTGCTTTTTTGATGTGTCAGGAATTGTATGACTGCCTTTCAAAATGAATAGCTGATAAGAATTTACAGATGAAGGATGTCCCAGGATAATGGTGCAGGATCCAATCTGGATTCATTGCGGGGACCAGAGGTTTAGTCTTCCAAGCTTTAGGAGACCATTTTCAGGGAACTGCTCTCTAACAAAGTGTGTGCTTTGGGCTGTTCTATGTGTGGTATTCATATGTTGCCTCATGCATGTGGTTTTTTAGATGATGATTGAAGTGTTAACGGCTGGCTATTTAGTCATTGGCTGTTGTTTCCTTGCCTCCTAAATATACGTATTTAATTTGTCACTCACTATTCTCATTTACTTATTGGGCAATTAAATTTTTAACTTTGGGGTTCTTGGTGCTCTCTGAGCTTGGTGATTTTCTTGCAGATGTTTTATTACCTAACTAGGTGGCGTCATCAGTGCTGCCGATGTTACCTAGTTGGGTAATGAAACCTCTGCAAAAAAAACAAAACAAAAAAAAAACTACCAAACTCAGAGAGTACCAAGGGTCTCACAGTTCACCCCTGAGCTACAAATATGCTCTTATTTAACTTTATATTTCCTGTGTTGCAATTAAAATATTTTACTTTTGGTTGTCTGCATTAGTGGATTGCTGGGATGGTCCCGAGGGGAAGCCCATAATCTATCATGGATGGACTCGAACGACCAAAATTAAATTCGATGATGTTGTGCAGGCAATCAAGGACTACGCATTTGTAGCATCTGAGTAAGTGCTGATCATTTTTAATTACCCCAAAGAATAAACCTTTTCAGAGTTTTCTGCTCCAAAAATATTTTGAATTCCACTATTCCCCTCTTTGTTCTTAAACCTTCCGAGCATGTTTGCCCTTTAAAAACGTCGTCTCACAGACTAGAAGAGACTTTCACAAAATTTCTACTTGGGTGACACAAAATCCAGGGTGACCTCCTGACTATTGTCAATTGCTTGAAGTAACTTACTTAATTATAATTAAATAATTGTAACATTTATCCGATTGCAACTCTGTGGTGCCATATTATGGTGATTTTTATCATGATTTTACTTTAATATTTTATATTGTATGTTGTATTTTCTACATATTATTTCTCTCTCTCTCTCAATCTGTCTCTATCTATCATCTATCTATCTTATCTCTCTCTCTGTCTCTATCATCTATCATCTGTTTGCTGATGCTTTATTTAAACATTTGTGTTTGTATTTACAATGTGTTTTATTAGTGTTGTATATCAGTGATTGCGTGACCTCTGCTGATGCCGTACGCTAAATAAACGAATAAACGTACTTGCTTTGCTATAAAAGCTTTGTTCGATTTCCTCAGTACCAAATTGATACAAATATCACGAGAAACCCTGGCTAAACCCAAAGATGCTTTTTTTTTCTAAAACGCAACAGACTTTCTTGGTGTTTTTTTTTTCCTTTGAAAACGTTTCGCTTCTCATCCAAGAAGAAAGAACATTTTACAGCAGCTAAAAAAATGCAGCAGAATGCGCCACACAGCAAACTTCAAGTGCAAACAATATTTTGAAAACCATGGCCAGGTGCCAAAAATATTGCAAAAAAAAAAATCTACTTCCATGGGGAGTATGTTGTATGGGTGGGATGCCACCGGACAGAAGAATAGAATATAGAGTAGACTAGAGTAGACTACACTAGAGTAGAGTAGAGTAGAGTAGAGTAGGAAGGGACCTTGGAGGTCTTCTAGCCAACCCCTTGCTCAGTTTCTTGGATGGGAAGCAAAATGTTTTTTTTTTAAAGAAAAATTTGGAAAGTCCAGTTGCCTGTTGGAAAAAGCATGTTTGGGACAATCATGACCTGGATGATGGAGAATCTCCATAGACACTGGACTAAACATTAGTCTACCCCAGTCATGATGGATCCAAGGGGATTCCTATTACCCTCTTCACGAGTATTTCTCTCTCTTGCTGAAGGTACCCAGTGATCTTGTCCATCGAAGAGCATTGCAGCGTGGAGCAGCAGCGTCACATCGCAAAGGTGTTCAGGGAAGTGTTCGGAGACCAGCTTCTAGCAAAGCCCGTTGAAGCCAGTGCTGATCAGCTCCCGTCCCCAACTCAGTTGAAAGGAAAAGTCATCATCAAGGTAAGTTGGAGTTGGCAGTGAAAAAAGAAAATGTAATAAAGTGCACGGATGCTTAATTGTCTCCCTTTGCCTTGCTCTCTTGAAGGGAACTGAGACGGCAGTTTCCTGTTCTTGAGAACTTTCTCCCTGGATGGTAGAAAGTATCAAGATTTAGGAAATGCACCAAGATGGGTTTTTTTTATTTATTATTCATTTCTCTTCTCCAGCTTTGGATTTGGTACGGTGCTGTCTTTCTACAATTCATCCATCTGTCCGCTCATTCTTTTAAAAGTTTACTTAATTTTAAAAAAAGGAAAAAGAGGAAAAGAATAAAGCAGTAATAGAAGAATGGAATTGGGTATGTGTAGTTTAATGAAGAGAAGGGTGAGGGGTGACATGATAGCAGTGTTCCAATATCTCAGGGGCTGCCACAAAGAAGAGGGAGCCAAGCTATTCTCCAAAGCACCTGAAGGCAGGACAAGAAGCAACGGATGGAAACTAGTCAAGGAGAGAAGCAACCTAGAACTAAGGAGAAACTTCCTGACAGTTAGAACAATTAACCAGTGGAACAACCTGCCTCCAGAAGCGGTGAATGCTCCAACACTGGAGGTTTTTAAGAAGAGACTGGACAGCCATTTGTCTGAAATGGTATAGGGTTTCCTGCCTGAGCAGGGGGTTGGACTAGATAACCTCCAAGGTCCCTTCCAACTTTTATTATTATTATTATTATTATTATTATTATTATTATTATTATTATTATTATTATTATTATTATTATTATTATTATGAAAGGCAATGCCACATTAAGAAAGATTTTTCTAAAATGGCTTTTTTATACATTTATGAAGCTCTGCAAAACAGTTTCAGCAAAGGATAACTATGTTTCATTATAACTATCCATCTACCTGTCTGTAAGTACAGGTGATCCTTGACTTACAACTGGTAGCTTAGCCATGATTTGAAGTTACAGTGGACCCCAGTTGCTACACACACACACACACACACACACACACACACACACACACACTTGCATTTGGGGCACTCAGCTCATCTTTTCGTCCATTTGCAGTATCCCCCCCATCACCTGATCATGTTTTTTGACAATTTTTGCTGGTTAGCAGTTCTGCTTACAGCTGGTGATCAGCAGCTTTATTAAGCTATGATAGATCTATGCACAGAGGAAGGGCTGAAATCTGTTATCGTTTTTTTTCCAGCAAATGCATTATTTTTTAAAATTTGGTGATATTAATCTAATGATAGCACATGGTTGGCATTAAACGGAAGCAGTACGCCTTAAATTTTCTACAGTTAAAAGCCAGCTTTCATCCAGATCAGAAATTCACCATTCATTAGAATAATTTCATTTCTAACCAACGCCTACCGTAAAACAATTCATCTGTGCTTAATAATTCTGAGCAACAAAGCAGGTGTACATCTTGGCAGGCTTATCTTTCTCATGAACAAATCCTGGAAATACAGAAAATTTCACTGGGAGTAGCAAAGGAAATTGACTTTTGCATTTGTATGTTTCAAAGTCAAATTGTTGAGCATTCCGTACCATTGTGATATTAAGCTTGAGTGCCAGAGATCCTCAATAATGGAAACTGGAATTTTCCAAAGTAAGTAAGCCATATACAATTAGGTTGTAGACAGAGACTTTGATTTTCAGTAAATTTATGTAGGTTTCTTGAACAATTTATATTCCCCCACGGTTATTTTCTGTATTTAGAATTAATCAATTAGGTAGGATAGTAAAATCAACTTAAAACAGCTGAGCAGAAATACATGTAGGCAAAGATAAAACCAATTTATTCAATATTGGAAATTTTCCTTACTCCAAAATAAATAAGACTATGGGTTGTTCTCAACTTACAACCACAATGGAGCCCAGATTTCTGTTGCTAAGTGAGACAGTTTTGCCCCGCTTTGCAACCTTTCTTGCAACAGTTGTTAAGTGAATCACTGCAGTTGTTAACATGGTAACATGGTTATTAAGTGAATCTGGCTTCCCCGTTGATTTTGCTTGTCAGAAGGTCGCAAACGTCGATCACATGATCCCGGGACACTGCAACCGTCATAAGTACATGCTAAGCATCTGAATTTTGATCGTGTGTCCCATGGGGGATGCTGTAACGGCCGTTTGAAATATGGTCATAAGTCACGTTTCAAAGTTGCTTTTGTAACTTTGAATGATGACTAAATGAATGGTTGTAAGGACTATCTATGTATCTCTGGGGATTTTCTGTAAACTCACTAAACTAAGACATTCCTGAAGCCAAGTGGCCTTCAATCTCAAAAGATGTTGGCGGGCTTATAGGTGAACAAGTGATATACAGTATTAAGAGTTTGTTGTGGTGTATTTGAGGAGATCATGCCTTATATGCACAAAGCTACCGGGTGACTTTGGCTCAGTCCATATCTTACAGCCGTAGGAAGAAAGCAAGGACAGACCACTTCCCAAAGTGGCCAGGAAAACTTCAGGAATTCACCCATGTACTCATCAGAAACCAAGACTAACCCAAATAAGAGAGCCAGTTTAGTGTACTGGTTAAAGGGACCAGGCTAGAAATAGGGATACTATGAGTTTTGGGCCCAACTTAGACACAAAAACCAGCTGGGTGACCTTGGGCCAGTTCATCTTTCTCAGTCTTAGGAAGAAAACGGCGGCAGACCACATCCAAGATAAGTTGCCAAGGATCAAAAATTGCCTCAGAGGCCCCTCTACACAGAAAGTGTTACCTCATAACCACATATCCCAAGATAGACAGTGTGGCAGCCCTTAAATTATGCTATCAGATTGGGTCAGCAAATCATGTCTTGGTCAACAGTGAAGGACCAGCATAAGTTATTATCATGGGAAAGTGAAGAGGAAGTGGTTGGTCTTGGAGCAGAAGATGTTCGTACTGTTTGAACAGGGCATTGTCTTTTTTAAGGATGTTGTTTAGAGCCGAAGTTCAAGGGAAAAATCTTGGAGAACTCATCCAAGGTGTTCGTTTCTCATAATTGCTTTCTTCGTTTACACCAGCATAAAAAATTGGGACCCAAAGGTGATGTAGATGTGAACACAGAAGATAAGAAAGAGGAAAAGAAACAACAAGGGGAACTATACATGTGGGACACCATTGACCAGGTAACCAAGGATCCTACTTCTCCCGTTTAGCACAGAAGTTCCTTTGTAGCTGACGTTCATCATGGAGAAATGAGGGAGAGAGATATTTTGAGGAGTTTATTGCTATCTTTTTTCTGATGGGACGGCAAAGTTGTCTTTCAACCATTTTTGGCCTTGTAGGAATGGACTCGTCATTATTGTGCTATAGCCAATGGAAAGCTCTCCTTTAGTGATGACATAGAACAGAATGCCGAGGAAGAACCCCCAAAGGTATGTAAACTGCTCGTGTTATGTATTTTACTTATTTATTTTTTTATTAAATTCACGTGCCACCTGACACACAGCGACTTCCAGAAGATTTAAATCAAAATTAAGGCAAAAATGATATCCGAAGTTAAAATTAAATCTAAAATTTAAATAAAAGCATTAAAATTGCATCAAAAATTAAATCAATCAAATTACATCAAAGCTAGCCAGCAGCTACCCCGCTTCTAAGGTGGGTGATATTTCAACCAGCAACTGAAAATTTATTTATTTATTTATTTATTAGATTTATATACCGCCCTTTCCCGGAGGACTCAGGGCGGTTTACAGGGCAGTTTAAAATCATACCAATACAAAATGATGGGTAAACTATTACAATCCTATCAAATCTGGCCAAGCTGCTCATGAGTACAGGTAATCTTTGACTTACATTCATGTAACAATGGTTCAAAGTGACAGCGCTCTTGGAAAAAGTAACTTCAAAGGTAGGACTGTCACACCACCCTCCCACAGTTGCGTGGTTTGGTCTCTTTGTCTTTGACTGTAATAAACTCAAATGCATGAATGGGTGCTTGACAACCAGCTCTCACTGACGATGGCTCCTGTGTTTTGCAATCACTTGATTGCAGTTTCCATCCTTCCCAGCTGGCTTCTGGCAAGTAGAATGAATTGGGGAAGCCGGATGTGTTTAACCCTGTGATTCGCTTAATGACCGCAGTAAGGTAAAAGGTAAAGGTTTCCCCACACATGCGTGCTAGTCGTTTCCGACTCTAGGGGCCGGTGCTCATCTCCGTTTCAAAGCCGAAGAGCCAGCGCTTGTCCGAGGACGTCTCCGTGGTCATGTGGCCGGCATGACTAGACGCCAAAGGCGCACGGAACGCTGTTACCTTCCCACCGTAGTGGTCCCTATTTTTCTACTTGCTTTTTTACATGCTTTCGAACTAGGTTGGCAGAAGCTGGGACGAGTAACAGGCACTCACTCTGTTACGCGGCACTCGGGATTCGACCCGCCAAACTGCCGACCTTCTGATCGAGAAGCTCAGCGTCCTAACCCACTGAGCCACCGTGTCCCTTTTATGACCGCAGTAGAAATGCTCATAAAATGCGATCCGGTCATGTGATGACTCACCTAACACCTGCACCGCTTAGTAACCAAAATTCTGTGGTTGTAAGTCAAGGACAAGTTGCATGTGATCCATAGGGAAGGACCAACTGAAGAAATATTCCTTGCTATATTTTAGGAAGCGAAAAGCACGGAGCTACACTACGGCGAGAAATGGTTCCATGGGAAGATGGCGGAAGGGAGGACCACAGCCGAAAAGCTTCTGCAGGAATATTGTGCTGAGATGGGTGGCAAAGACGGGACCTTTTTGGTCAGGGAGAGCGAAGCCTACCCAAAAGATTACACCCTCTCGTTCTGGTAACAGCTCATTTGGAACATGCTTTATCCTTTTTTGGCGCACGAATCAAGTTTTGTCTCATTGGGGAGGACGGCGCATTTGGGGGGAAAAATGTCCTAAAACTGCTGTCGGTTACATGAGTCAATTTAGGGAGGCTGAATCGGGCTCAATGTAATCCACAAGGGATCCCCCCCCCCAGTGCCCAAATTCTGCTCTTTCTGTCGACCTGTTATGAAATGTAATACTTAATTGGAAGTGGAAAAACAAAACATCCTGATTTAGCTGAGTCAATTGTTTAGGAGCTAAGCAAGCTATTTCCTGAATTTGTTCTTATGTTTTGGCTGCCTTAGAAGCAAGACTAAGGAAGTGAAGCACTCCGAAGCAGTGCTTTATCAAACTTGCCAAACTTAAGAAGTCTGGACCTCAGTTCAACCAGCTAGCCTACTTTTTGCCCAAAATTGGCATTTTCTTGTTTTGTTTTGTTTTGCTAAAAGCAGCCCATAGCAAACCATAGCTTGTTTAACAATCCCCACAAAAAATCAGGTTGTGGCTCACCATCATGAGTTACAACCATGATGGGCAGGTTCCATTACAGTCGTAAGTCAAGGATTATCATTATATATCACTGAAATCCTAGATGAGAATATTTGTGTCTCAGGGTTGAACAGTGAGGTGCTTGGTGCTCTCCGAGCTTGATGGTTTTCTTGCAAATGTGTCATTACCAAACTAGGTAACATCATCAGTGCTGGAAGGCAGTGAGGTTTGCTCTCTCTGTTTATCTCAGTCAAGGAACTGCTGTCTCACACATATAATCAAAGCAATAAACAGTCTAATCAAGGAATTACCAAGAAGAAAACAACATCGCCACCAAAACAGAAAACAAACTGCATTTCCTTCTAACATTGATGGTGTTGTCTAGTTTGGTAATGAAATGTCTGCAAGAAAACAACCAAGCTCAGAGAGCACGGAGGACCCTATCGTCGACGTTCTCCTCCTCCTCCTCGTCCTCCTCTTCCCTACAAACCCGTCACTTCGAGCACTGATGATGTTCTCTAGCTGAGTTGTGAAACATCTGCAAGAAAACAACCAAGCTCAGAGAGTACCCAGGACCTCACAGTCCTCCTCCTCCTCCACCTCCCCTTTCTCTTACACTCCACAAATCTTACTCCCTTCTAGCACTGATAATGTTACCACTGATGATGTTACACTGCCTTGGTGGAGCAGTGGGCTAATGCCTCCTTAAGTAACACCAGCTGCCTGCAATTAGTGCAGGTTCGAGTCCCACCAGGCTCAAGGTTGACTCAGCCTTCCATCCTTCCGAGGTAGGTAAAATGAGGACCCAGATTGTTGGGGGCAATAAGCTGACTTTGTAATAATGCCGCTGGGTGTGTGTGTGTGAAAGCCCTAATAAGCAGGCATATACATAGAATGAAGGCTACTGCTAAGCTTGTAAGCCGCCCTGAGTCTTTGGAGAAGGGCGGGATATAAATGGAATTTTAAAAAAATGGGGGGAAAAATGAAATGTCTGCAAGAAAACAACCAAGCTCAGAGAGCACCTAGGACCCTATAGTCCTCCTCCTCCTCCTCCACTCCACATATCCTATTTCCTTCTAGCACTGATGATACTAGCTACATTGGTAATGAAATGTCTGCAAGAAAACAACCAAGCTCAGAGAGCACTTTGGACCCTATAGTCCTCCTCCTCCTCCTCCTCCACTCCACAAACCCTACTCCCTTGTAGCACTGATGTTACCTACATTGGTAATGAAATGTCTGCAAGAAAACAACCGAACTCAGAGAGCACCAAGGACCCCACTGTCCCTCCCCTCCTCCTCCTCCCCCACTCCTTTCTAGCATTGATGATATTACCTAGCTGACTAATGAAACGTCTGCACGAAAACAGCCATGCTTAGGGAGCACCCAGGGGCCCTCCATCTTATTCCTATTCTGCATAATTGAGGAGACCCAGTTCCCTTCAATCTTCCTTTCTCTTTTTCCAGGTGCAAACAGTTGCAGTTCACAAATGAAAGAAGAACAAGACTTCTTTTTTTAAAAAAACAAAACACTTTCTTTTTCCCTCATTTGTCCTAGGAGATCAGGTAGAGTCCAACACTGTCACATCCGCTCTTCTTCAGATGGAGACAGCATAAAATATTACCTGACCAACAACCTCACCTTCGACAGCATTTCTGACCTCATCCAACATTACAAAGAAGCCCATTTACGGTGCGCTGAGTTCGAGCTGCGTTTGACTGATGCCGTCCCGAATCCCAAACCCCACGAATCTAAG
The DNA here is from genome assembly GCF_964194415.1 of Vipera berus. Classification (NCBI taxonomy): domain Eukaryota; kingdom Metazoa; phylum Chordata; class Lepidosauria; order Squamata; family Viperidae; genus Vipera; species Vipera berus. The sequence continues at coordinate 15,678,126 of NC_138213.1, forward strand.
AAGTACGTAGAGCCGAGGGGAAAAAAAAATTCCAGGGTGGGGCGAAATGCTATTTTTAATACTGAAGCTTGCTGTTGGTCTTTTGCTGCGGTGGCAGAGGGAGAATTTGATTGAAAGCAAGAAGGAAAGCCAGCTAAACTGTCGACAGTGCTGAATTATGCCTTGAATATGCAACTTTAACCTCAGCAGTCTGGAAAGAGCTGCAAACTTTCTGGGGACAGTCTAAGCTCTTAAGATATTTAACCGTTTGGCCAAGAGAGAATGGGGAGATGTTAAATTGAGGAGGATTCTCTTGCTTTACTTTCTCTCCTTTTAAGACCGCAGGCTTTTGCCATTTATGGATTTTGTCTCTCTGGCAGTTTATCCGGCTTAGTTTTTGTAATTTTTTTTTCTTGGGTTGGCTTTTCTCTCTTGAGAAAATTTTGAGAAGTAGTGCTTGGTAGAGCCTCTTGGCATAGGCACATGAGCTGGAAGCCACAGCCTTGTCCGTCTGTCTCTCTTATATGTGTGAGGTGTCTAACATTACAACACACCCTTGTCCTCTTGTTCAAAGGAAGACATGGGTAATTGTCTGGCTCTGAGGTACCCACTTCATCCTTTGTTGCCAGTCCAAGGAGTGAAATGGTTTAGATGGAGAAATATTGTCTTAAGGCAGAGGATTACAGAATAACACAGAACAACAGAGTTGGAAGGGACCTTGGGGGTTTTCTAATCCAATCTCCTGCTTAAGTAAGAGACCCTATACCATTTTGGACAAATGGCCATCCAATCTCTTCTTAAAAGCTTCAGTGAAGCAGCATCCACAACTTCTGGAAGCAAGCTGTTCCACTGATTAATCGTTCTAACAGTCAAGAAATTTGGTTCTGTCCTTCATGAGTTCCATCCATTACTTCTTGTCCTGCCTTCAGGTCGTCCTCTTCTTCTCTGTGACGGCCTCTCAAATATTGGAAGTCTCTTTATCATGTCACCCCTGGTCCTTCTCTCTCTCTTTAGACTAGAATAAACATACATTTCATTTTGGTTCCCCAAACCAGAATTAAACTAGGTTGCAAAATTAGCTTGATCAGCTAAGTTTTATAGCATTTGTTGGGACTTGTAGGGATGAACGAAGCGATCTGGATACAGCTTTCTAGCTCCCAGCCACTAGTTTAAATCTTCACCTGCTCCAGTCCTGCGTGAAACAAGATCAGAGGGTTCGATTTTAGGGAAAAGATGGACGTTCTGAAGCTTCCCATCCTTGGGCAACCTATCTGCCCACAGTTTGGTCAGAGTCCTTGAGTGGATTCACAAGCCAATATCCTCCCAGAACTTGCTTTCTAGCTGAATTTGAATAAAACATGGCTCCAAGGCAAAACAATAAGATTTAGAATGGTAGTAGGAGCTTACATCACCCTATGCTTGTCTTTCTGCTAAATCAGGTGTCTGTCAACTTGGCAACTTCAAGACTTGTGGACTTCAACTCACTGAATTCCTCAGTCAGCCATACTGGCTGGGGAATGCTGGGAGTTGAAGTCCAAAAGTCTTAAAAGTTGCCACATTTTGGAGACCCCCTCTGCTAAATCAGACTATACTCTGGATAATGAGGATAGGCATGATCTTCCAGGCTTGTGTCTTCAATTTTGTCCTCTCTTTAAAGCTGTAAATTAACTCTTACAGTCAGTGCTTTTTTTGTAAAAGAAAAAGGTGCCGGAACTCACACATGTCATACAACCCACCTTGCCTACCCTACAAGGTTCCATCCAAAAAAGGTTGCCGGAACTCCGTTCTGAGCGTTCTATGAGAAAAAAAGCCCTGCTTACAGTGCTTCTTCACCTCTGAAACTACCGCAAATTAACTCTTACAGTTCTTCTGTCTGTACCTTTGAAATTGGGTTTAAGGGGGGGTAGTTTTTGGTGAGGTGGTTTCTTTTCCCTCAGTCCACCTGGAATTGAGCTGGTAGGAAAACCTTATCTTTGTACTAGCTCCCCACCTATATTTGACCACTGGTTTGGAGGTCTAAAGGACTGGATTTAGACGGCAGGAAAGGAAAAAGCCAACAGTATCAACATTCAAGAGTAACTTGTTGATTTCAGGAACAAAGGAATTCTCTGCTCCTTTCACCCTCTGGTGTCCCTCTTTGCTATTATTAATGAGATTTAAGTTTGAAACTGCAACCACCTTTGTCTTTGTTAGTTGGTATTACAGCAACCTGAGCCGTGGAGAAGCAGAAGACATGTTGATGCGGATTCCAAGGGATGGAGCCTTCCTGATAAGGAAGAGAGATGAACTGGATTCCTATGCCATAACTTTCAGGTAAGATAAGACACGTGGTGTTGTGATTCAGGGTCAGCCTGTGGGTTCGGCAGTTGGGTCGGACGACTCAGAGGAGGAGGGGGGTGTTGAAGAGCTTGCTGAGGGAGTTGGAGAGCTTGCTGAGGGGGTTGGAGAGCTTGCTGATGAGAGCCCTCAGCCAGGCCCCTCCCACCTGGTCACGACGGAGACCCAACTGTGTGAGCCTGACAGCGTGGATGAAGATGACCCACAGCTGGCCCTGTTCAAGGACGCCCAACGCAGGAGGCAGTCAATCAGGAGTAAACAGAGGAAGGCAATGGGGCACTTCGGAAGGAGGCAGAGAGAAGCCACGCCCTGAACTGTATAAAAGGGGAATGTGTGGGAGGGCTGGTTTGCTGAACGCAACCGCTTGAATAGTTCCTGTTTGATAGCTCCTGTTTCATGGTTGGTGTCTTGTTTTGCTCTGTTTTATGTTAATAAATTTGGCAGACTTTATTCCAGCCTCTTGCCATTTGTAAAGGGGTTGTCCCTGCTTTTTCTGCAGGGCCGGTAGCAGGCTGGTACAGAACACGTGGGATGACGATTAGATAAATTTTCAGAGCGGCCTTGTGGCTGACTTCACAGAAAAAAACAATGAATATCAGGGTTATCTGAAGCACTGATTCATCTATTACTGCATACGCTTCGAAAGGGTCTTGTCAAGCTTGTTAGATTAATTAGATGACAACAGTGTCATGGTCCACGGGTTCTTGAGCTAGATAATCTGTTTAGTCAGCCCTCAGAGTTGCAGAGATGGGTAAGTCTCAGGTTAAGCCTAGCTGATTCTCTCTTCTTCTCTAAAAATGAAAGTAACAATAGCACTAGCGTTTAGACTTATATACCACTTCATGGTGCTTTAACAGCCCTCTCTAAGCGGTTTACAGAGTCAGCCTATTGCCCCCAACAATCTGGGTCCTCATTTTACCAACCTCGGAAGGATGGAAGGCTGAGTCAACCTTGAGCTGGTCAGGATCGAACTGCTGGGAGTCAACGGTGTTAGCCTGCAATACTGCATTCCAACCACTGTGCAACCACGGCTCAAGTACTTCTGTTTACACCTAGTTCAATCCAAATCTGCTAAGATGGAACCTGAGAAACATGGCTATTTATTACTCATCCAGGTTGTCCCAGCTGTCAGTAGGAAAAGAAGAGGGATGAACCTTATCTCATATGGTAGGAGGCTGATTGGACAGCCAGGAGAATGGAAACATTTTTGAGAAGCTAGAAGATCTTATAATGGTCTGTGGGAATCACCTTGGGAGACGGAGGAAGAGTCTTAACCTAGACAACTGTCACGCAAAGGGTGTCTTAGCCAACAGAAGGAAAAAGGACACAGGATGTCTCAGAAGGGACCGTCTGTAGTTTTCTGGAAAGTTGAGAGAAGGTCTTTCAGACTTTCAAGATTCTGTTAATGTAACCTTAGAATAAGGGTAGTGTTGATACTCATGGATGTGCTTCTTGCCTGGTCTACCTCAAAGAGTCAACAGATCCTCTAATACTCCCTTTGCAAATATTTTGTGTCTCTTCTCCTGCGGATGCCAGGAAATAGAGCCATCCATAAACTATCATCTCTGTTTGCAAAGGGTCAGCTAAATAGAGAGCCAGTTTGGTCTAATGGTTAGTTAAGGCATCAGGCTGGAAAGTGGGAGACGGTGAGTTCAAGTCCTGCCTTAGCTGTGAAAGACTGTTGGTTGACTTTGGGCCAATCACCAGGAGACGGTGAGTTCTAGTCCTGCTTTAACCATGAAAGTCAGCTAGGTGACATTGGGCCAGTCCCTCTCTCTCAGCACAACCCATCTCACAAGGTTGTTATAGGGAAAATGGAAGGAGGAAGTTGTCTTGGATCTTCTCTGCCTTAATAAAAGACCGGATTTAAATTAAATACATAAATAATATGGAATTCTGAGGGCTATTCCTGCTCACAGACAGATTGCCTTAAAAAAAAAGGCCATCCTTGTTTCTTCTGCAGAGCGGAGGGGAAAGTGAAGCATTGTCGAATTAAACAAGAAGGCCGTCTCTTTGTCTTGGGAACCTCTGCTTATTTTGAGAGTTTAGTGGAGCTGGTGAACTACTATGAGAAGCACCCCCTGTACAGGAAGATGAGGCTGCGCTATCCAGTGACTGAGGAACTTCTGGAGCGTTACAGCATGGTAGGTCCCTCTTTTTTAAGATGGGTGCTTAAAAACCACTTATGGAAGCCTGGCATTTGGTCATACTTGTGATTTTTGGGATGAGAAGCAATGGATGGAAACTGATCAAGGAGAGAACCCACCTAGAACTAAGGAGAAATTCCCTGACAGTGAGAACAATTAACCAGTGGAACAGCTTGCCTTCAAAAGTTGTAGATGCTCCATCACTGGAAGTTTTAAAGAAGAGACTGGACAACCATTTGTCTGGAATGGCATAGGGTTTCCTGCTTGAGCAGGGAGTTGGACTAGATGACCTCCAAGGTCCCTTCTAGCTCTGTTTACTATTTTATTCTGTGATATACATGTGTGTGGCTTTCCTTTCTCTCTGTCTTCGAGTCAGTATTGACTCTTGACAACTAATGATTTCTTTCTACCATCCTACCCTCCTAGGTTCTGAGATAATTAGATAATTGAGGGATGTAGTCTCTTCATTGTATTATAAATAAAGTTAAATAAAAAGGTAAAGTTTCCCCCGCACACGCGTGCTAGTCGTTTCCAACTCTAGGGGCCGGTGCTCATCTCCGTTTCAAAGCCAAAGAGCCAGCGCTTGTCTGAAGACGTCTCCGTGGTCATGTGGCCGGCATGACTAGACGCCAAAGGCGCACGGAACGCTGTTACCTTCCCACCGTAGTGGTCCCTATTTTTCTACTTGCATTTTTACGTGCTTTCGAACTGCTTGGTTGGCAGAAGCTGGGACGAGTAACAGGCACTCACTCTGTTACGCAGCACTTGGGATTCGACCTGCCAAACTGCCGACTTTCTGATCGACAAGCTCAGCGTCCTAACCCACTGAGCCACCGTGTCCCCATAAAGTTAAATAAAGAATGCTAAAATAATTATTGTAAGATCAATAATAATAGTAATTAAAAACATAGCGATATTTATAGGAAGACATGCAGCCAAGGTGCTAGATAAATTGTTGATCCCTTAAAGTTGCCATAAACACACTGCATCCTTTAGTTGCGATTCATCACTTTAGAACAGTCCCTAAAATCATGTACTCACTTTAAGAGCACAAGATTGGAAAGTGGGGATTTCAATCCAGCCAGCCTCAGACTCCAATTAAGAAACTCAACTATCTTATATCCCAAGCAGATAAAAATAAGCCACAGCAAAATCATTTCTGGCTGTGTGAGAAAATAAATGTGTGAGATGCTGAATGATTCTACCTTGGACTGTTAAAATCCTCTGTGTTACATACCACTCTGGCTGCAATCAAACAACACAATCAGGACCCACAATTAGCTTAGGGTGGCAACCTAGACAAACATGGCTCTGAATATAAAGTCAGGTACTTTTTTTTTTTAGCAGAAGACTAAGAAGAAAAAAGACCTAGATCTTAAAAGACAATGAAATTATCAGTCATTATGAAAACTTCTCTTTTCTAGATAGCTCAAATACCAAAAAAGTTCCCCCAAAATTTTGCGTTAGTAGTGCTGGATTTTTTGGGGGGTAGGGGAATATCCCAAAAGTGAGGAGAAAGGGAGAATCCGGTAGATTTTCCAATATTCAGTTGCTGTATGCTAATGTAAGCAAGGAAAAATGCCTAAGACTTGAGACTTCGATGGTAACTCGTTTTATTTTGATTTTCAACCTAGGAGAAAGATCCTAGCTCTTTATATGAAGTCAAGATGTACGTGGAGCCCACCGAAATAACACCTTCTGTGGTGAGTGATACCCAACTTCAAAAAAAAAAAAAAACACACACACCAGGGAGCTAATTACTCTTTATCTTCAATTTTTCCATTCAAACATCAAAGCGATTCCTAGCATTTCTCAAAATTCAGCCGACTTGTTGATCTGAAATGTTTTCCGTTGCTTTTTTTTCTCGAAGCCCCAGAGAACGGTTAAAGCCTTGTACGACTATCAAGCTAAGAGAGATGATGAGCTGACATTTTGTCGGGGAGCTTTAATTCATAATGTCTCCAAAGAAAGTGGTGGCTGGTAAGCTTTGGATTAATATATATATATATTTTTGTATTGTTGAATCTCCATGGAGATTCTCAGTCATCCAGGTCCTGTTTGTCCCAAAGGGTTGTTCCCCCCCCCCCCAAAAGGCAACTGGACTTTATTTTTCCTTGAAGATGTTTCACTTCTCATCTAAGAAGCTTCTTCAGTTTCACTTCTTCAGGCAACCTCTTGGATGGGAAGCGAAATGTCTTCTAGGAAAAACAAAGAAAGTCCAGTGACCATTTGAAAAAGCACCTTTGGGACATATTTTCGTTGAGGTTGTTATATACAGTACTGGCAATGTGCAAAAAACTGGGATCATATAGAATGCCTAGGAAATCTTTAGAATGGGTGACATTTTTCAGGCAAAGTGTGAAATGTCTCTTATTATTTTAATACACCATATACTTTCCCTAGGTAAAGGTAAAGGTTCCTGTTGTGACTCAGGGCCAGCCTGTGGGTCCGGCAGCCGGCTCAGATGTCTCGGATGACTCAGATGAGGGGGAGGAGGAGGGTGTGGAAGACGAACTGGCTGATGATGGCTTGGAGGCTTCGCAGAGCCCCCAGCCGGGGCCCTCTTCTCAGCTGCGTGAGCCCGATAGTGCGGAGGATGATGACCCACAGCTGGCCCTGTTCAAGGACGCCCGACGCAGGAGGCAGTCGAGCAGGAACAAACAGAGAAAGGCTGTGGGACTCCTCGGGAGGAGGCACAGGGAGGCCACGCCCTGAGCTCTCTATAAAAGGAGTGTTTGGGGAAGGGCTGGTTGCTGAAAGCAACCCTTCCGTTTGAGGATTCAAGTTCCAGTGTTTTTGTTTCTTGTTCTGTTGTTTGAGTAATAAATCTTGGCAGACGCTTTTCAGCCTCAGACGCTCTCCAGTCTCTACTGTTTGAACAGGGGTTTGCCTTATTGCAAGGCCGGTAGCAGGCTGGTTCAGAACAGTTCCCCCGCACATGCGTGCTAGTCATTTCCAACTCTAGGGGCCGGTGCTCATCTCCGTTTCAAAGCCAAAGAGCCAGCGCTTGTCCGAAGACGTCTCCGTGGTCATGTGGCCGGCATGACTAGACGCCAAAGGCGCACGGAACGCTGTTACCTTCCCACTGTAGTGGTCCCTATTTTTCTACTTGCATTTTGACGTGCTTTCGAACTGCTAACCCACTGAGCCACCGCGTCCCATATATACTTTCCCTAGGCATGGCATATAATACCTAGGCATTATGCAGAATGACAAGAAGTATTTAAGCTAAGTATGAAAAGAGAGTCATGAAAGGGGTTAGGATTTCAGTTAGCCTAACTCTAACCCTTTATTAAAAAGACATATATGAAAACGAAGGAAGAAATGCAAAATAAAGCACAGGATTTTCTTACTGGAAAAAAAAAGAGAGAGAGAAAAAGACCAGCAATGATCTACTTGTTGCAAGAAGGAAGGCTAGAATTGCAAAGTATGTTATACTTTGCCAGTTTGCCTTTTGGCATTGCGTAGATACCTAGGAAATGTATTGAAATATTAAGCATTTCATAGTTTGACATCCCACTTTTGGCGTTCTCTAGATTTCGAAGGCGTTCTATAAAATGCCTAATTTCACACACTGATGGTAACGTATAGACTACTGTTAGTCTTTTCATTGGTTGAGGGCTACTTGCAAGCTGCTTTCCAACGACAGATTTCTTCATAGGATTTTTCTGTTGTTTCAAGTGGAAACTTGACTGAAAATGTGCGAACCAAAGCTTTAAAATGATGATGATGATGAGATGGTACAGAATGCTTTTATCGGAGTTGTAAAGTAGCCAACGTGATTTTGTTCAGTTTTGGGGAGGCCCGGAGTGGTGGTGCAGAGATAGTTTTGTGTCACGTTGCATGAAGAATCACATTCCTTTGTTCCAATTTCCTCTGAATTGTTTTTCTCTAGCAGCCCACTCAATGTAATGTAATCCAAAACTACATCAGCTTCTGGTTTTCTTAAATTTCAAAGCATTTTAAAGGAACAAAAGAATGTAAAAAGCAATGTAGGTGGCACAATTTAAAATCAGTTATGCAGGAGCTGAAATGGTGCATAATTGTGTTGACGGCCCATAAGTGCTATTCCATTAACCACGGCCCCTTTGAAATTGTGTTCTTCTTGTTAACTTATCTTCTCCAGAAATTGTTCATACTTGATTTATTCTGATTAGGTTGCACATCTCATTTCTGCTCGGGAGCAGGCATTAAGTTTTAGAGACTGCGTATGTTATTTTACGATTAGATGTGACGATTGCTAAAAGCATCTTTGAAGGTTTTTCCCGAGGTGGGCAGTTTTAAAAGATTCAGATCTAATAAGCAATTGCTTGATGATTATAATTCGATTGATAATTTACACGTCATTGTTCTTGTTATTCAGATCCCACTCCTTAGTTCTTTCTCCTTTTTAACCAGGTGGAAAGGTGATTATGGCTACAAAGTTCAGCATTATTTTCCGTCCAATTATGTTGAAGACATGTCACCTGACAATATGGAGGAGCTTGAGAATCAGGTGGGGAAAGTTTTGGGTGCGATCCACGTGTCAGAATGTATTCTTGATTCTCAAGTCCATTAAAATGATTTATTAGTGTATAAATACTGCATCTAGTTTTAGTCACCGTATTAAAAAAAAGATGTTGAGACTTTGGAAAAACTGCAGAGAAGAGCAACTAGGATGATTAAAGGCTGGAGATTAAAAATCTTACTACCAGTCAATATTTGAGTAACTAGAAAGTTATAACTGTGCCACTCTGATTATACAACTATAGAATATAGTCAAAACCATTAGAATTAAATAATTACAGGTTGGTGGGTAAGGTGGGCAGTAAAGAGATTTCTTTCTTTGTTCCTTGCTAATGTTACCCAGTAATAGAAAAACTGTATATTTTAGGAACTGTTTTTATATTGATTTGTATGCTATTAATGATAAACGTACAGTAGAAAAACCAGGGACTATTGATAAGTATAAAATATAAGATGGATTTTTTTCCTTTTCTTTCTTGATTTGTGATTTTTAATTTTTCTTTTAAGTTAAAGTTTGTGAAAACGTATTGTAGAACAAATTAACAGATGTCCACCTAAAATATGTGCCACCTCTCCTATTGCAACTGTCTATTTAACAGAAATTAAAAGACGCTTGCTCCTGGGGAGGAAAGCCATGGCAAATCTAGACAGCACACTAAAAAGCAGAGACATCACCCTGTCAACAAAAGTGCGTATAGTCAAGGCTATGGTCTTCCCAGTTGCAATGTATGGCAGTGAAAGTTGGACCATAAGAAAGGCTGAGTGCCAAAGAATTGAAGCCTTTGAACTATGGTGCTGGAGAAGACTCCTGCGAGTCCCTTGGACTGCAAGGCGATCAAACCGGTCAGTCCTAGAGGAGATCAACCCTGACTGCTCTTTAGGTCAGATTCTGAAGTTGAAACTCAAATACTTTGGCCACCTCATGAGAAGGAAGGACTCACTGGAGAAGAGCCTGATGCTGGGAAAGATGGAGGGCAAGAGAAGAAGGGGACGACAGAGAATGAGGTGGCTGGATGGAGTCACTGAAGCAGGAGGCGTGAGCTTAAATGGACTCCAGAAGATGGTAGAGGACAGGAAGGCCTGGAGGAACGCTGTCCATGGGGTCGCGATGGGTCGGACACGACTTCGCAGTTAACAACAACAACTTTTAACAGAAAAAAATGTGACTAATTTTTCTTCAGAGCTGTAGTTAAAATCATTGATCATTTCTCAGTGATTAAATTTCATGGTGGAAATTTATTATTCTAAAACGTTGCTTTTGGAATTTTTAACGGATGCATGGGAATCGGGCTTATTTACTGTACTCCTACTTGTGAAGATGAAAGGGTCTTTTATTAAAAAAACAACCAAAAACCTATATAATGAAATATAAATCTTTTCTTTCCAGATCTTTGAGGACAATCCTTTGGGGTCGCTATGTCGGGGAATTCTGGATCTCAATTTATACACAGTGGGTATGTAGAGGCTGGGCTCCATTTTTTTTGTTTCTTAAATTAGAATTAATGTAGGTGACATGGAGGGGGGTTGAAGCTAGTTGTAATAGAAAAACGTAGGATCCTCCTCCTCTTCCTACTCCCACTCCTCCTCCCCTCCCTCCTCCTCTTCCTCCTCTTCCTCCAAGTTCTTCATAAGGGCAATACTACTGATTATTTTCTACCTAGCTTATGAAAGAGCGATCCTGTTAGATGTTTTGTGCCAGCCATTGGCAGTTCCCCAAAAAGGTCATCAGATGGGAGCAAAGAGGCTTCTTTGCTTCCACTGATGAGTCAGGGGTCCCAGACCCCTGCAGCCCCATTGGAGAGAGTGTTTTATGGTTAGGGAGGGGCCGAGACCCCCCATAAATACCTCTGCTCAAGGGGCTGCTCTTTGTTCAGTTCAGTTCAGTTTCTGCTTCTACTTCTTGTTCTGTTCCAGTTATGCTATGCTAGCTTGCTTTCTTTTCTTTTGTTCTCTCTCACATGCAGGCATGAATGCCTTCATGCCAAGTAATTCTTTCTATCTAATCTATCGTTGAATAAAGCTTCATATGATTGCATCTCTGCGTGATGCCTTTTTACTTGGAAGCACCTTAACGATCCATCGACCTCGTGAGACCATCTCACAGATCCAACCTAGAACCAGAGAAATTTCTAATCAGTGGACTGACTGACCTCCAGAGGTTGTGGGTGTTCCATCACTGGAGGTTTTTTAAAGAGATTGGACAGCCATTTGTCCAGAATGATAATAGGGCTTCCTGCTCGAGGAGAGCACTGGACCAGAAGACCATCAGAGTCCCTTCCAACTCTTTGTTATTCTGTATTCTCTCAAGTCCACATCTGCGTGGATCTTCAATCTGTTTTAACTCAATATTACAGCTTTTCCTTACCGCGTTTGCAGTCCCGGCGGGTGAACAGTGCTTCCAAGCTCATAAATGCACTCCCTACTGAAGGAACCTTTGAAGGCATAATTAGACAAGATGAGGTTGGCATTTTATGGCCTGAAAAAAAAAGAGGAGCCCAGAGGCCCCTGTAGAGCATTTGGCTAGAACAGGGGTAGGCAACCTCGGCTCTTTTATGACTCGTGGACTTCAACTCCCAGAATTCCTGAGCCAGCTTGGCTGGCTCAGGAATTCTGGGAGTTGAAGTCCACGAGTCATAAAAGAGCCGAGGTTGCCTACCCCTGGGCTAGAAGAATGTTGAGCCAATTCCTCTTCTCTCATTTCCGATAGTGAAAATGCCTCAAGGCAACCATGGGAAGAGTTTTGTCTTTGTCCTGGAGCCCAAGAATCTTGAAGACCCTCCCGTTGAGTTTGCCACTGATAAAGTAGAAGAGTGGTTTGAATGGTTTCAGAGCATCAGAGAAATCACCTGGAGAACTGTTGAAGAGGTAAGAGCCCTGGCCTTTCCCAAGCACCGCTCAGCCATTCAGCCAAGCTGGTTGTTAAGTAACTCGTACCCGATTTAGCAGCCTTTTTTTTTCTTTTGGCCACAGTTGATTAGTGAATTATTGCAGATGAAAGGAATCATACAGTTATTAAATAAATCTGGCTTCCCTGGCTGACTTTGCTTGTGGGAAGCCAGCTGAGAAGGACCACATGACTCCAGAAGAGCAAGAGCAAGAGCACTTAGACTTATATATCGCTTCACGGTGCTTTACAGCCCTCTCTAAGCAGTTTGCAGAGTCACCGTATTGCCCCCTAACAATTTGGCTCCTCATTTTACTGACTCTGGAAGGGTGGAATGTCTGAGTCCCCCTTGAGCCGGTGAGGATCGAACCGCTGGTAGTTGGCAGAGTCAGTCTGTAATACTGAATTCTAACCACTGTGCATCATGGATGGATAGAAGGAAGGGCAATAGCAATAGCACTTAGACAGTCCTTTACAGCCCTCTAAGCGGTTTACAGAGTCAGCTTTTTGCCTACCAACAATCTGGCTCCTCATTTTACTGACCTCAGAAGGATGGAAGGCTGAGTCAGCCTTGAGCCAGTCAGGATCGAACTGCCAAAGTACGGGCAGCTGGCAGTCAGCAGAAGTAGCCTGCAATACTACATTATAACCACTGCGCCACCAGGGCTCTTCTTGAGCATCCTGCAATCATCTTAAATCCATGCTGGTTGCCTAGCACCCAAAGTTTTGATCATGTGACCTTGGGCATGCTGCAAGGGTTGTATTGCTAAGCAAATTGATTTGTGCTTTAAATTGTAAGCCACCCTGAGTCTTCGGAGAAGGGCGGGATGTAAATGGGATTTAAAAAAAAAGTGTTTCAGTGCCAGTGTAACTTTCAGTGGTTGCTGAATGAGTGGTTGTAAGTCAAGGATTACCAGCATCACACAACTGTTCCTTAAATTATTCTTCTAAATTGGCTTTTACCCCCAATTGTCATTCTCATTACACAATGACAGCATGAACCTTGGTGGAGCAGTGGGCTAATGCCTCCTTAAGTAACACCAGCTGCCTGCAATTAGTGCAGGTTCGCATCCCACCAGGCTCAAGGTTGACTCAGCCTTCCATCCTTCCGAGGTAGGTAAAATGAGGACCCAGATTGTTGGGGGCAATAAGCTGACTTTGTAATAATGCCGCTTGGGGGGGAGGGTGAAAGCCCTAATAAGCAGGCATATACATAGAATGAAGGCTATTGCTAAGCACATTTGATTTGTGCTTAGATTGTAAGCCGCCCTGAGTCTTCGGAGAAGGGCGGGATATAAATGGGATTAAAATAAAAAAAAATATTCTTGACAGTAAAATAGCTAGGTTACCTGGAAATGAAATAGTATAAACACTTGTATGTTTCAAGATGATTCAGAGGGAGTTGTTCTTTTTTTGGGGATGTGTGTGTGTGTCTGTCTAAAAAGGCTGACTTCAGTGAGATTTCATAGTTGGAAGTACTAGTGAAAATATTTGAAGATCTTCTGGTGACAGAATTTCTGTAGAAGCCAGCCTAAAGTTGACATCCGATGTGTGATTTTTGTGAGGTTTCTTTTCCTGTTGGGTAACTGCCATGATCTAATGTATACTTTGCTTTTTTTTCTTTCTTTCTTTTTCTTAAATCTTAAAACAGAAAACTTTAAAAGGATACTTGGAAAAGAAGCAGTTAATTGCCATGGAATTGTCCGACTTGGTAATCTATTGCATACCCACGAGCAAAACCAAAGACAGCCTCGGTAAACCATTTTTTAATCCAACGGTTAGCTTGCTAAACCAAAAAAGAATATTTGTTGTTTTTCCGGGAAGAGAGGCAGAGGTCTCTTCAACCCAAGCTATTTGCTATTTGCATGTTTTCCAATATTGCACACCTGGGAGATCTGCAACCTAAGGGATTTGGTAGGTCCTTCTTTCTGGCTATGATGTCTAAAAGTTGACTCCACGATGTCTCTCTATTTGAAGTGAGATACCGATGGAAATTGCCATAGAAGCCAAGCTATCTCTTTCCTGCCTCTACTTTGCAACCTTTTGCCATCAGCATACTCCTTCACCAAAACAGAGGACAGTTACTTCTTTGGTTCCCACATTGGCCTTGTAACACGTACCACATAATGATTGGGTTCAGAAATTGTGATGTCCTATCATGGAATGCTAGTAGCTAAGCTATGGATGAATCATCTTTACCGAAGGCAATTTATTTTTCTCATATGTTTTAGTGAGATTTATTATCACACAAGATACAATGAAAATAAAGGTAAAGGTAAAGGTAAAGGTTCCCCCGCACATGCGTGCTAGTTGTTTCCGACTCTAGGGGCCGGTGCTCATCTCCGTTTCAAACCCGAAGAGCCAGCGCTTGTCCAAGGACATCTCCGTGGTCATGTGGCCGGCATGACTAGACGCCAAAGGCGCACGGAACACTGTTACCTTCCCACCGTGGTGGTCCCTATTTTTCTACTTGCATTTTTACGTGCTTTCGAACTGCTAGGTTGGCAGAAGCTGGGACGAGTAACAGGCGCTCACTCTGTTACGCGGCACTCGGGATTCGACCCGCCAAACTGCCGACCTTCCGATCGACAAGCTCAGCGTCCTAACCCACTGAGCCACCGCGTCCCTTATATGAAAATAAAAGACCTGAGGAAAAAACGGGAGGGGGAAAATTGCACAATTATTTTTTTTAAAGAAAAAAAGTATTGATTTCTGACCCTTTCCTTTCCTCCCCCATATGTTTTATTGATTTTTTTAAACATAAATCACTTCATGGTTGGTAAGCAGTGTGTTTGCCGGGTTTACATTTGTAAAGAAAAATCATTAACAATTGGTTTCTATAATCCATAATCCACATAGCACGTTTAGTTGATTTCCCCTTTTCCCCAAAATGTCCTCTTTGCAAACCTTGAAATAATAGTGTCTTATTATTTTGATAAATAACAGTTACATATATGACCTTTTCCCAATATTCCTAGAAATAATGATCATATCAATATATTTGTTTTCTATCTAATCCAGGGGTGTCAAACTCAATTTCATTGAGGGCCGCATCAGCATTGCGGTTGCCCTCAGGGGGCTGGGTGGGTGTGGCCAGGGTGGGTGTGGCCTACTGGGTGGGCGTGGCCAGAGTGCGTATGGCCTACTGGGTGGGCGTGGCCAGCTCTACATGGTTCGCATCAAGGGTGCCTATGGGGGCCTGGGCAGGAGTGGGACAGATCTGGGGGTCTCTGGCAGAAGGAGGGTCTCTGGGCCAGGGCCAAGGCAGTGGGGGCCGTTCCCTCACTGTTTCCAGGATGGCTTCGGGGGCCGCATGAAACCACTTCGCGGGCCGGATCCGGCCCCCGGGCCTTGTGTTTGACATGTCTGATCTAATCATTCTGGTTGCCTCATCTTATATCCTGTTACAGTCCTTATTTAGATTTGTTTCTCCCATAAAGTTCAAATTATTCTTGGTGGTTAAGAATTTCTCAACAGTTAATTACATTTAAAGATTTAAATCCATTTTTCCCATAGAAACCATCTCAACTCTTTTACATTTCTTAAAGAATAGGGAAAAACAGTAAAGGAAAGGAAATAGAGCAAGAATAAAGAAACATAAAAAGTAAAATATTACTTAAAATATATATTCCTCCCAAGCTAATATATATTCATTCCCCAAATTTCTTATTTTTTTAACCATAATTAAAAAATATATTTAATCTTTAAATATTCCATTTAATGTGTCTAATCATCTAATCCTTTAACACTTATTCAAAACATTTTTTTCTTTTTTATACATTATAATTTCCCTAAATTCAAACACATTTCATTATCTAAAACATTTCCTTCATCTAACCCATTTCAACAGTATTATATTACTTATATCAAGAAATAAAATGGAAAAGGGGAAAAAAGCATACAGCATTATTTAAGGAATTAATCTCTCTTAGAATGACAGGTGTATTCAGAATCTTTTCTATTTCTTTAACCATATTCAAACAAATGTTTCTTTTTTAAATATTCTCTCTGGTAGATCCCATCATCTATTTTCTTAATTTTCATTTGAACTTTTTCCTTTGACCAGTATCTTTCTTGATCAATGTGTTTTGCTGAATCAAAATGTTTTTCCATATGTTCATGACTGTTGCTGTAGGTATAAGAAGTAAATCGAATAAAGTGTCTTTATATGATGCTTTTGCCTTTCCATGTTTCTTGAAAATCTTTTCTTTTTCTCCTTCTTTGCTTCTCTTATCACTTCCTTTCTTTCTGATGTTTTCAACATCTCTACATTCCATTTTATCCTATTTGATTTTTTGGTCCTCAGATTTGTTTTGTAGTCTTAAGGGATGAGTTGTTTTTTCCATTTCTTGTAAATTTCCCCCCACTAGGATTAAATCGTTTTTTCTTGCTTTGTTAAGTTCTTTGAGTCTCTATTTTCAATTTTATGTCCACTTATTTGTTTTACTTATTTGTTTTATTTATTTATTTATTTATTTATTTATTTGTTTGTTTGTTTGTTTGTTTGTTTATTTATTTATTTAATTTATTGAACTTATATACCGCCCTTCTCCTGTAGGACCCAGGGCAGTTCACAAGGCAGTTAAAACAACATTACAATACAAAAAGTTAATAACAATTAAAATAGATTAAATTATCCTTGATTAAAAATCTAAAACCCCTATAACTCTGATTAAAAACCCAATTACAATAAGTTAAAAATTAAAAATTAAAAATTCTCAGTCCTGGCCGGAAAGCTCAAAGAGCCAGGTCTTCAGGTCCCAGCGGAACGAACGAAAATCAGGGGCATTCCTCAGCTCTACGGGTAGCTGGTTCCAGAGGGCAGGCGCGCCCACAGAGAAGGCCCTTCCCCTGGGTGTTATCCTCCGGCAATCTTTAACCAGCGGCACCCTGAGAAGACCTTCCCTGTGGGAGCGCACTGGATGAAGGGAACTTGATGCCGGCAGCAGGTGTTCCCTCAGATATCCCGGACCCAAGCCATTTAGGGCTTTATAGGTCATCACCAGCACCTTGAATCTCACCCGAAGGGCAACCAGAAGCCAATGCAGCAGTTTTGTCTGCTCCTTCTCTGTTGTTGTTTCCTGTAAGTTTTTTTTTGTTGTAGAGTTAACTTAGAAATATATTGATTTATATTTTCAAAGTTATTTTGGATTTCTTTGTGATTTGAACTCAGTGTTATTTGAATTAATTGCAGTATACTATATATTTCCTCCTGAGAGGTATTTATGTTTTCTTGCTGGCTTTTATTCCTAAGGTGGGACTCCCACTTTCTAACTTGGTGCTTTGACCACTAGATCAAACTGACTCTCTTATTGCAACTCTGCAGTAAGTTATGTGGGTATATATTTATGAAATAGCTTCTACCTGCACCTTCTTTTTGTAGATAATCCCAGTTTCAAAGAAATTCGTTCTTTTGTGGAAACCAAAGCGGACAGCATTGTCAAGCAGAAACCGTTTGACCTCCTGAAGTACAATCAGAAGGGGCTGACTCGAATTTATCCCAAAGGGCAAAGAGTGGATTCCTCAAATTATGATCCTTTTCGCTTCTGGTTTTGTGGGGTGCAGATGGTGGCTCTTAATTTCCAGACACCAGGTGAGACAAAAAAGCAATTTTCTCATTTACTTAACCACCTACCGAAATGATCCCGCTGAATGTTGAGAGACAGAGAGAGAGAGATTATGTCTTCTCTACACAATTTTGAAAAGTCATTTTCTTCTCAAAATGAGAACCTGGATCGGTATTTTTTGTGGTTTCTCTATAATCAGGTTTTTTGAGGACTGAATTCTGTTATACTAGTTTATAGATTTTCCATACAGGTTGGTTTTCCTTTATCATTAGGATTTCTTTCCTTCAGTGTTTAATCATTGATATATATATGTATGTATGTATGTATGTATGTATGTTAAGTATTTGTCAAGTCTTTTTGAATACCATGCTGGTTAAATCTTCTTTCCTGTTTCAGCCTGACCCAAGGCTATCCGCAGGCTATAGTCACAACTTACGACAGTTCATTATTTGTGTAAATTATTCAAATTGCTAATAAAGAATTTGGGAGGCCTCCCTAATTCTTTATTAGCAATTTGAATAATTCACACACACACACACACAAACACACACACACATAGTTTTTTAATTGCCACATTGCTGATGTATTTTGCTACACATTTGTAACAAAAGCATTTTTTTTCTATAATTCCAAACAATACTGTTTCAGTAAGTGGAAAAAATATATATATCCAGTCCCATTTGCCACATTTCACTGGAATTTAATATTTCAGGATACAAGGGAGCACAATATCTCAAGTTTTATTCCCAGGTCAATTTAAACCTGACAGTTCCCAGTAATAGTAGCTTGTTTGTGTATATATTTATAAAATGTATAGGCCACCCATCTTACCTCAAGGTAACTCTGATTGGTGAAATTAATAAAGAATGGTTATTAATAAAGAATATCAATGTCTTCCATTGTTACACTGTGCTTGAATGTAGTACTGTTGCTGTAGAGAGGCCCTCAAACTTGGCCACTTTTAAGACTTGCGGAGTTCAACTCCCAGAATTGTTGAAGTCCACTACAAGTCTTAAAGTGGCCAAGTTTGAGGACCCCTGCTATAGATAGTCCTCAGGTTGGTGTAGAAAAGCTCCAGGCCCTTTATTATTTTGCCAATCCTTCCCCTTAGTTAACCAGGCAACCAGGACATCCAGCTAATCTCTTTTTTCCCCCCCCCCGCCATTCCAAATATTTTCCTCAGATAAATACATGCAAATGAATCAAGCTTTGTTCTCACTGAACGGTTGGACCGGCTACGTGCTGCAGCCAGAAGGCATGAGAAATGAGGCTTACGATCCGGTGCTCAATGAATGCAAGAAGAAGCTGCAAATGATTTTGACCGTGAGGGTAAATGTTTCCCCCCCCCCCGCCATTATTGGCAAACAAGGAATCTTTGGAGGAGGGGTGGGGGAGGGTGTTCCATAGGAGGTTTTCCTTTGAATTATACTTGGCAGCCTTGTTAGTGTCATGGTTCCGATAGATGAAACCCGATAAAGAACTTCAAGGCAAGGATTCTTCCTCAAAGAACATTTTATTCAGGAGACAAAGTATCGGCACTATTGAACCCAAAACTAGTTTCCCTTCCCCCTCCCCAATACCAAGTAACAATTTGCAATTCCCACCCCCTAATAAGCAGTCATAAATCACATTCTCCAATTAGCCTGAAACAAACGTTATCAAATCGTCCTTGGGTTCCCATAAAGCAAGAGTTACTATTATTTATTTATTTTTATTTTTATTTTAATCCCATTTATATCCCGCCCTTCTCCGA
This sequence comes from Vipera berus, assembly GCF_964194415.1. Lineage (NCBI taxonomy): Eukaryota > Metazoa > Chordata > Lepidosauria > Squamata > Viperidae > Vipera > Vipera berus. The sequence goes on from NC_138213.1 coordinate 15,697,299, forward strand.
AGACTCAGGGCGGCTTACAATTTAAAGCACAAACCAATGTGCTTAGCAGTAGCCTTCATTCTATGTATATGCCTGCTTATTAGGGCTTTCGGGGGCCCCCCAAGCGGCATTATTACAAAGTCAGCTTATTGCCCCCAACAATCTGGGTCCTCATTTTACCTACCTCGGAAGGATGGAAGGCTGAGTCAACCTTGAGCCTGGTGGGACTCGAACCTGCACTAATTGCAGGCAGCTGGTGTTACTTAAGGAGGCATTAGCCCACTGCTCCACCAATGACTCCACCAATGGCTCCACCAATGACTATTATGGCATTCATTACACACACACACACACACACACACACTCTACACCGGTTTCTAAATAGGAGAAAGATCATGAAAAAGTAAAATAGAGAAAATGGCTGCGATTTCCACTAGTTATTAGAGCTGGAACATCCAATGTTAGCAGCGTGGACAGTTTGATTAGAACATTTGCAAATAGTGCCGAAAGACTGGAGCCCTTTCATGGGCCAAGAGAAGACCTGTGGCTTTTCTGCCTGTGGCTTTTCTGCCCACGATAGCAACAAATATTAGACTTAACCTGTGGGCGAACAAATATGAAACTGTACTTATTGGGCCTCTGTCATCAAAGCACCTCTTTCCAGGGATCTGCTCAAATGTAAGCCATCAAGTCGATTGCCAGCAGTTGCTACCGCAGATACTTGGCTTTTTTAGTTATATATCTGCTAAACCAAAGTTGGCTGTTTGTAAAATCGTCCTCATCTGATTCTGCTATTGTTCTGACCCCTAAAACAACGATATACTTTGCCGCAAGCAAGTTTCCTTGCTTAGATTTATTGAATAATTATTACCCTTCCAAGAGAACACTCGTAGCTCAGGGTTGAACTGTGGGGTCCCTGGTGCTCTCCGAGCTTGGTGGTTTTCTTGCAGATGTTTCATTAACCAACTAGGTAAGATCATCAGTGCTAGAAGGGGGTGGGTTTTGCGGAGAGGAGGAGGACTGTGGGGTCCCTGGAGCTCTCTGAGCTTGGTGGACATTTCTTGTAGACATTTGATTACCCAACTAGGTAACATCATCAGTGCTAGAAGGGAATGGGGTTTGCTCTCAATTTATATACTAGTGGCTTGGCCTGTCAGTGTTGGTGGGAGGTATTGTTTTCTTCTTGATAGTCCTTGATTAGGCAGTTGTTTATTGTTTTTGATTGTATGTCTTGAGTTAATACTTCCTTGATTGGGGTAAACAGAGAATAAACTCCCTTGGTAGAACTGATGATGTTACCTAGTTTGGGTAAGGAAATGTCTGCAAGACAACCACCAAGCTCAGAGAGCACCAAAGACCCCACAGTTATTACCCTGCCTACTGTAGGATAATAGTATAACCTATATTATTCAACTGTATGCTCGGGGTGATTAATAAAATTAAAATTATTACAAAAACCTGGCTTTGACAAACAGCCCAAGCAAAGTTGAGGGCTTAGCTGAACTGGAATGGGTGTGATTGAATCTTTTCTATTGCCTTATGTAATTGGAGAAAGAAGCTGCTAAATTATGATCTTGTTTGAGTAATAGCTTCTGGATCTGCAGCAGTAATTCAGTATTTGAAATAATTTGAATATTGGGGTATGTCTTAAAACAGGTCATTGCTGCTCGACATCTTCCCAAGTCTGGCAGAAGTATCGCCTGCCCATTTGTAGAGGTGGAGATCTGTGGGGCTGAATATGACAACAATAAGTTCAAGACAACTGTTGTGAGTAAGTACTATTCTTTTAAAAGTTGGGTTGTACCTTTTAATGAGGAGAGAACCTATATGGTGTAAATCAAGGGTGTCCAACCTTGGCAACTTTAAAACTTGTGGACTTCAACTTCCAGAATTCCCCAGCCAGCAAGGCCTCTGCTAAGAATTGTGGGAATTGAAGCCCACACAACTGATGACTGCCAAGGCTTAGAAATAGTGACCTATAGATAATGCTGTGTTACTTCTTCTTCCATCTTTCTGTTGTGAGCAAGAGAATTCAGTGTACCTGAGGCTACACACAATCCTATGCTATAATAAATTGGGTAACCTTTAAAGGGCCACAAAACCATTCCTTGTTTCTTATAAAAATAAGAGGCACTTGAAACTCTCAAAAGACCACAAGATATGGCTTCATGTGGTGTTCAGACTTTCGGGTCTTGCTCCAAGCCAGTGTGCGGGACTCGAGAATATAACAGAACACTCATTTTGTTACAGATGACAATGGTCTTAACCCAGTTTGGACACTTCAGGAGCAAGTGAAATTTGAAATTTATGACCCTAACATAGCATTTCTACGCTTTGTTGTCTACGAAGAAGACATGTTCAGTGACCCCAATTTCTTAGCACATGCGACTTTTCCAATCAAAGGAGTCAAATCAGGTAGGTATCAAATATTACCAGATCAAGCATGGAATTTTGCATACAGGTAGTCATTGACTTACAGCCTTTCATTTAGGGCCGTTTGAGGTTATGACGACGCTGAAAAAAGTGATTTATGACCATTTGTCACACCGTTGAGACATCCCCATGCTCACGTGATCGAAATTCAGATGTGTGGCCCTTGGCTTATATTTATGACGCTTGCAGAGTCCCGGGCTTATGTGATTACAGCTTGCGACCTTTTGACAAGTTAATGGGGAAGCCGTATTCACTTTGCAGCCATGTTCTTAACTGTGGCAAGAAAAGTCGTAAAGTGGGGCAAAACCCTCTTAACAACCATCTCACTTAGCAACAGAAATTTTGGGCTCAATTGTGGTTGAAGACTACCTGTATTATATTGATCTTCAGATTTCTATAACCTGTTTGGCTGAGGCAGAGAGAATGAGTTTGCTGTCTCAGCTCAGGTGTTTGGACTGAAAGTGACAGTAGAATTAAATTGAAATGTTTGATCTTCAAGTTTTATTTGTGACATTTCAAATCCTTTCTCAAATCTTTGTTCTGTGGAGTACGCGCTTTCCTAACACTTGACTATTTTCTTTTCAGTTTATCCTTGCTGATTAATCAGGATGCGAGTCTTAAGTACGAACTTGATCTTGCTTGCGAGGTTTTAATACAGCCAAGTGGCATAGGCCAACTACAAAAAGATATTTTGGGGGGCTATAACACATCTAGGGGCCTAGAAGCTAAAACATATGAGCGATTGCAGGAACTGGGAATACCTAGTCTAGTGAAAAGAAGGACCAGGGGTGACATGACAGGAGTCTTCCAGTATTGGGGTTGTCACAAGGAATTGGGGGCCAACTTATTGACCAAAGCACCAGAAGGCAGGACAAGAAACAATGGATGGAAACAAACTTAAGGAGAGAAGCAACCTAGAACTAACGAGAAAATTCCTAACAGTGAGAACAATTAACCAGTGGAAAAAAATTGCCTTTGGAAATTGTGGGTGCCCCATCATTGGAGGCTTTTAAGAAGAGACTGGACAGCCACTTGTCTATCAGTAATAGTATAGGTCTCCTGCGAGAGCAGGGGGTTGGACAAGATGACCTCCAAGGTCCCTTCCAACAAGATGACCTCCAAGGTCCCTTCCAACTGTTACTCTTACATCTGAACTTGCCTCCTGCTAAAAGAAATATAATTATCTGGATAGCTCCGATTCTTCTTTTGCTTTTGACCTGTTGCAGAAGTGCAGATCTCTTGTGGCTGCTTGTGGTTTTTTCCAGCTGTGGGGCATGTGATTGTCTTGCCATCCTTCACGATGCCTTCTCTTTCCTGCTGCTTCCTAGTAAACTCTGTCTTTTCAAGATAAGAACAGGTGAGCCTCGGTTTGTTCCTTCAGGTGTGCAAGTCTGAGACTGCCTCGAAGTGGCAATTAACCTTTTTAATCCTCCCCCTTTTAGGCTATCGGTCAGTCCCCCTCAAAAACGGATACAGTGAAGACATAGAGCTGGCTTCTCTTCTGATATATTGTGAGATGCAGCAGATCTTGGTAAGTGGATATCTAAGTTCACCTTTCACAAAACGGTGCAAACAAAGGGAAAGGACATTTTGATGAAGCACTGGTGTGTTCACCACCTTGAATAGGAAAGGTGCGATATGAATCAATAAAATAAATAAATAAATAAACATTTGGCTGACAGGATCCAGGAGAGTCTTTTCTCTTGTGGGCTCCCACCTTCCAGAATATTCCGTTGGAGGTGAGGTCGGCTCTCAGCACTCCTGCCATTGCAAGAGCCTGAACATCTGGCTTTGTCAGTTGGCCAGGGACCCTGATAGGTGCGTGCCACATTAGGGGTGGCTGATGGGGTGAAGATCCCTACCGTCCTACATCATGCATTGTTTTGACTTTTACCCTTCTATTTAATTCCCCTAATTTTAATTGATATAAAAAGGAGTAGCATATCCTGGGGGGGAGGGCAGTGTTAAAAGAGGAATCAGCCTAGAATCCCTACATAGCCACAAGTGAATTAAGTCCAACTTTCCCCTGAATTCCTAACTCCAAACAGGTGCTCACAGTTAGTTGAGCAGATTCCTCTGTATAGGCTGTTTCGCAATAAATCAGTGTAATTCCGCCTTCACATGTGGACGTGATCATGATGCCTGACAATTGCTTCGCATTACCTTTTTTTTTTACTTTTTACTTTTCATGATATTGTAAGCCGCCCAGCTACATCAACAAGATGGGCGACATAAAAATTTAAAAAATAAACAGACACGTCGGGCTGTGTGTGTGTGTGTGTCAGAATAGAACCTTACGATTAGCGATGACCCTGCAGCTCAAGATTTGCAATTTTCTTCTCTTACAAAATCTCCTGCGGGATCGGTTGGATGCAGTAGGCACCGCTACGCCACAAAGGGGCTTTGATTCCCACGTTATCAAAACCGACGACGAGGCTAAAGCCGAGAGAACTTGAGCGAAGACAATTTGAGGAGAAACACCACTCTCTCTTTTTCTTAAGCAAAAAGCTTTGGAACCATTTTGCTCAACCTTTTGTCTGCAGGCGATTCTGCTGGGTTTGGCTTCTTTCCTAAAGAGTTTGTGAAGCCAGGGCGGCCGAGGTGGTTTTCCTTTCTTCCATATCCCACATTTCCTGGAAGGAGCTTGGAGAGGGGTGTAGAATTGTTGAAGTGCAGAAACAAAGAGTTCATAAAAGATGGTTTCCTCACCTACTTCGCTCATACTTGTAAACCAGCATTTGCCTTGTTCGCTTCTGAGTTGTAAAGTATTTTGTTCATTTTGTTCAGTTTTGGAGATTTCTAATCTTGTTTTTTCCCCACTCCTTTTGAGGAGCACTTAGGCTTCGAACGGTTTAAACCATGTTTCTCAACCTTGGCCACTTTCAGACGTGTGGGCTTCGAATCCCAGAATTTCCCAGCTAGCAAAGCTATAAACACGTATAAAGAACTATACACATTTTCACGTTTGATGTGGTTTAAAATAAAAGGTTCCCATCTTTCCAGGACTGACTCAATCCGGCCAATGTCTGGTATAACGTAATGGCAAAAATTTAGACGACTTAAATTTGCTTTCAGTTCCATGCGCATAACTCTTAAAACGACCTCTGGCTGGTCCATCCAACCTGATTTTCTCTTTTCTATCAGTTGGTGTTCTAATGTAGCCTAAGCTCTCTTTCCCTTCCTTTACTCCTCTAAAGGAAAGCGAGGAAGATCTGTATTCCTCCTTTAGGCAGTTGCGTCAACGGCAAGCAGAACTGAACAACCAGTTGTACGACACTCGGCGAAACATCCGGAGTCCCAGTCGGGATGCTTTGCTGAGAGAGTTCAGCGCAAACGAGGGCCAGCTGCAAGTCTATCAGGAAACTTGCAACAAGAGGTATGTGCCAGGCCCAAGGAACCAAGAACGACACCAGAAGTTACTTCACAGTAGTTTCTTGACGGTTGCCAAAACTGGGTGCAGTATTTATTTACAAATAAAGCGATAGTAATACTTCCCATGATGAACGCACCGCAAGAAGTATAAACGGATCCACTCATAGAACAGCTTGGAACTTCCAAAGCATACAGCGCCATCTGCAAATTTATCCCCTACAAATTTATTATCCCCTTTGTGTTTATTATTGAACTATTTGCTCCCCCCCTCATGAGCATTTAAGTACATATAGTTAAGAAGTCACTATGCTTGGGAAGAAGAGAACTCGAGCATGTAATGTTGCAGCTGAATTCTTTCCCCCTTTTGCTTTCTTTCAGATTGAAAGAGAAACGAGTCAGCAACAGCAAATTCTATTCCTAGTAATCTGGTAAGAGCTGTTACCTTGCACTGAAAATATTGCTTTGATTAGATGTTCTGTGTGGTTTTCTAACAGGTTTTCAAAAGTTGCAGAGAGAAGAGGTGCTGGCTTTGTTATATGACGTTCCAAGCAAAACATGGTCTGCATGGTGCGTAGAGAAAAATGTCCCTCAGACCCCAAAGATGGCCTGTTCGTGGCCAATCCAAGTTTCTTTGAAACTACAGGTAGTCTTCAACTTAGTAGCCATTCACTGAAACACAAATACTTTGGCCACCTAATGAGAAGGAAGGACTCACTGGAGAGGAGCCTAATGCTGGGAAAGATTGAGGGCAAGAGAAGAAGGGGACGACAGAGAATGAGGTGGCTGGGTGGAGTCACTGACGCAGTAGGTGTGAGCCTAAATGGACTCCAGAAGATGGTAGAGGACAGGAAGGCCTGCAGGAATGTTGTCCATGGGGTCGTGATGGGTTGGACATGACTTTGCAACTAACAACAACAACAGGGTGGCCATTCAAAGTTACAACGGTGTTGGAAAAAGGGACTTAGGGCCATTTTCACACTTATGACCGTGGGAGCATCCCCAGGGTCATGTGATTTACATCTGGATGCTTGACAACGGGTTCATATTTATGATGGTCGCAATATCCCGGGGTCACATGATCGCCTTTTGCGACCTGACAAGCAAAGTCAATTGGGGGGGGGGGGAGCCAGAGGTTACTAATTTAACATCTGCAGTGATTCACTTAACGAATGTGGCAAGAAAAGTCAAAACTCACTTAATAAATGTCTCACTTAGCAACATCAGTCTTGGGGTCAACTGTGGTCCTAAGTCAAGGACTACCTGTAGTTTACGGAACCCAGAGCTTAACGTTATACATGACTTTTGTTCAGTCTAAAGATTAGATTGTGGCCTTTGGTTATAGTATACAGGGAGTCCTCAACTTAACAATCAGGCCTCATACTTAATGACTGTTGCAGCATCCCCATGGTCATGTGATCAAAATTTGGCCGCTTGGCACCCAGCTTTTATTTACGGCAGTTGCACTGCCCTGGGGGGGGGCATGATTGCCGTTTGCAACTGTCCCAGCTGGCTTCTAGCAGGCAAAATCAGTGGGGGAAGCTGGATTTGCTTAACAACCATGGCAGAAAAGGTCGTAAAATTGGATAAGGCTCTCTTAATCACCACCTTGCTTAGCAATGATTCTCAATCGTGGCCATACATCAAGGACTACCTGTTATCAACTCCAGTGTTAAAACTTTTCCAAAACCTAAAAAACACAACTTTTTCCTCTCTTGTGTCTTTGCTAGGTGAAACTGTGTTTGCGTGCCTGATGGTTTCTGGAACAAAAGGCACGTGCAGCGTGCCTCGACTGGATTAATTTTTTGAAATGGCATCCTAACGAGCAAAAGAGGTTAAACTGCCTGCTGCATTACGGACCGTGCCTGGTTATACCTATGCAACAGCTAGAAAAAATGTCAGAAAAGAAAACAACTTTTTGTGTGCGCACGTTTTTAAAAAAGCTGTAAGATCCATTTCTCTTTATGAGGCTGGAGCGTTATTTATTTTTAAATGTACGTGTACGTCAAAGGAATGAGTGTATGTATAAGGCTGAATGGCAATAAATTGACAGAGATTTGTACAATTTTAGGAGATTAAAAAAAGGGTCAACTATAAATGTATATATTTTGTCTAGATGACTTTGTAAAATGGCTACTTCTGTGGCAAGTTCGAAGGGGCTTGGCGCATATTAAAATGATTATCCTGTTTTATTACTGAATTTACTTTTTTCTTCGAGCACCAACTTTGAAGGACATTGCAGGATACAAAGAAATGAAAATCTTCATATTAAATATAGGTAATCCTCGCTTAGTGACTACTTATAGTTAAAACAGACTTCCCCAGCGCTACTTATGACCTGGTTCCAGAGTTCTAACAACCTCCTCCCCAAAACACACACACACACACACGCACACACACACACACACACGCACACACGATTCCATTTTGGCTTACATTTATGGCTGTTTGCAGTACCTCCTGGTCATGTGATCATGATTTTGGGCAGGTTTTGCTAGCATTTACTACCGTTTTCCCGCAGAAAAACACCCATTGAAAAAAATGAAATTGAATTCACTTCACCACCAGTACCAAAAAGGCCATTAACATTGGGCACAGTCAAGTGTCTTAACAAATGCCACAATATACGACTGTGATGCCAAGCTCAGCTATGGTCATAAGTCAAGGACGACCTGCACATCCCTGTGATGAACACACACACACACACACACACACAAATGTATAATAAATATTCTTAGAAGAAGCCCTTATAGTTAATTCAATCTTTCTGGTTGGTTTTATTATTAAGAGATTAATAATAAAACCAACCAGAAAGATTGAATAACTAATCAGGTGTCCTCAACTCTGTGGTCCAAAGATGTTTTTGAGTACAGTCCCCATTGTCTTCTAGGCAAAGGACAAGGATAATGGGAGTTACACAACAGTTTAGTTACAGGACAAGCCTTTGAGAAAGGCTAGCTTAGCCCAACCATCTCCACGGCGAACT